>NC_037674.1:12804731-13125983 GCF_003255815.1 Theropithecus gelada
CAAAAAAAAAAAAAAAAAAAAAAGAAAATGACCTAATCTTTTCACTCCTCTGCTGCCTTCTGACATATTTTATAACCAATCTTTTAGTGGTGAACCTTGAAATTACAATTGCATTTTTGATATCAGAGTTAAAAAGAAGTAGAAATTTCCAGTGTCAAGACCTTAGAACACTTTAACATTTACTTCTACATGTTGTTATAGTTTCAATGAATTTCAACATTAGATGTACGTTTGAAATTCACTTCATTTTGTATACATTGTTTTGTACCAAATTAACCCATTCAATTGTTTGTACTTTCTTTCTGAATTTTTGTGAATCCTTCTGGGATCATTTTCTTTCTGCCTACAGATTCTATTCACTCTTTCTTTTAATGTGTGATTGCTTCTGACAAATTCTTTCAGATTTGTTTATCTGGTAAAGTACTTATTTTGCACTCTGATTTTAGTTTTATTTTTGACAATTGTATCAGTTCCTTCTCACACTGCTAATAAAGACATACCCAAGACTGGGCAACTTATAAAGGAAAGAGGTTTAATTGATTCACAGTTCCACAGGGCTGGGGAAGCCTCATAATCATGGCAGAAGGCAAAGGAGAAGCAAGGGCATGTCTTACATGACATCAGACAAGAGAGTATGTGCAGTGAAATGCCTCTTTATAAAAGCATCAGATCTCACGAGACTTATTCACTATCAGGAGAATGGCATGGGAAAAACCCACTTCCATGATTTAATTACCTCCCACTGGGTCCCTCCCATGACATGTGGGGATTATTACACTTCAAGGTGAGATTTGGGTGGGGACAGAGAGCCACATCATTTTGCCCTGGCCCCTCCCAAATCTCATGTCCTCACATTTCAAAACCAATCCTGCCTTCCAACAGTCCCCCAAAGTCTTAACTCATTCCAGCATTAATCCAAAAGTCTAAGTCCAAATCTAGTCTGAGACAAGGCAAGTCCCTTCCACCTATGAGTCTGTAAAATCAAAAGCAAGTTAGTTACTTCCTAGACACATGCAGGCACAGGCATTTGGTAAATACACTTGTTCTAAATTGGAGAAATTGGCCCAAACAAAGTGGACTACAGGCCCCATGCAAGTCTGAAATCTACCAGGGCAGTCAAATATTAAAGCTCCAAAATCATGTCCTTTGACACCATGTCTCACATCCAGGTCACAGTTAAGGAACAGATGGGTTCCCATGGTCTTGGGCAGCTCCACCCCTGTGACTTTGCAGGGTACAGGCTCCCTTGGGGCTGCTTTCAGGGGCTGGTGTTGAGTGTCTGTGGCTTTCCCAGGTACACAATGCAAGCTGTTTGTGGATCTACCATTCTGGGGTTTGGAGGACTGTGACTCTCTTCTCACAGCTCCACTAGGCAGTGCCCCAGTGGGGAATCTGTGTGGAGGTTCACACCTCACATTTTCCTTCCACACTGCCCAAGCAGAGGTTCTCCATGAAAGCTCCACCCCTCCAGCACACCTCTGCCTGGACATCCCAACATTTTCATACATCATCTGAAATCTAGGCAGAGGTTCTCAAAACTCAATTCTTGACTTCTATGCACCTGACAGCCTAACACCACGTGTAAGCCACCAAGTCTTGAGGCTTGCACCCTCTGAAGCAACAGCCTAAGCTCTATGTTAGTCCCTTTTAGCCATGGCTGGGACACAGGGCACCAACTCCTGAGACTGCACAAAGCAGCAAGGCCCTACGCCTGGCCCATGAAACCGTTTTTTCCTCCTAGGCTTCTGGGCCTGTGATGGGAGGGGCTGCTCTGAGGACTTCTGACATACCCTGGAGACATTTTCCCCATTGTCTTGGTAATTAACATTTCGCTCCTCATTACTTATGCAAATTTCTTCAGCCAGCTTGATTTTCTCCCCAGAAAATGGGATTTTCTTTTCTATCACATCATCAGGCTGCAAATTTTCCAAAATTTTATGCTCTGCTTCCCTTTTAAACATAAGTTCCAATTTCAAATCATATCTTTCTGAATACATAAAATGAAATGCTTTTAAGAACATCTAAGTCACCTCTTGAATACTTTGGTACTTAGAAATTCCCTCTGCCAGATACCCTAAATCACCTCTCTCAAGTTCAAAGTTCCACAAATCTCGAGGGCAGGGTCAAAACGCTGCCAGTCTCTTTGCTGAAACATAGCAAAAGTCACCTTTGCTCCAGTTCCCAACAAGTTCCTCATCTTCATCTGAGACCATCTCAGCCTGGACTTTATTGTCTATATCACTATCAGCATTTTGATCAAAGCCATTCAACAAGTCTCTAGGAAGTTCCACACTTGCTGACATCTTCCTTTCTCTGAGCCCATCAAACTGTTCCAACCTGTGCCTGTTACCCAGTTTCAAAGTTGCTTTCACATTTTTCGGTGTCTTTACAGCAGCACCCCACCATACCAGTACCACTTTACTGTATTAGTTTGTTCTCATGCTGCAAATAAAGACATACCTGAGAGTGGCTAATTTATAAAGGAAAGAGGTTTAATTAACTCACAGTTCCACATGGCTGAGGAGGCCTCACAATCATGGCAGAACGCAAAAGGAGGAGCAAAGTCATGTCTTACATGGTGGTAGGCAAGAGAGCATCTTCAGGTGAATGCCCCTTTATAAAACTATCAGGTCTCATGAGACTTATTCACTATCAGGAGAACAGCATGGGAAAAACCTACCCCCATGATTCAATTACCTCCCATCGGGTCCCTGCCATGCCATGTGGGGGTTATTACACTTCAAGGTGAGATTTGGGTGGAGACCCAAAGCCAAATCATAACAACAAAAATTACTTATATGGTTTGGCTCTGTGCCCCTACCCAAATCTCATCTCTAATTACAATTCCCACATGTCAGAGGAAGGGCCTGGTGGGAGGTGAGTGAATCATAGGGGCGGACTTCCCCTTGCTGTTCTTGTGACAGTGAGTTCTCATAAGATCTGATGGTTTAAAAGTGTGCAGCACCTCCCCACCCCACCTCCTGTTCTGCCATGACAAGATGTGCCTTCTGCTTCAGCCATTATTGTAAGTTTCCTGAGGCCTCCCACTCATGCTTCCTGTTAAACCTGTGGAACTGTGAGTCAATTACAACTCTTTTTTCATAAATTACCCAGTCTCAGTTAGTTCCGTATAGCAGTGTGAGAAAGGACTAATACAATTACATATATTTGTTAAAGGGTATTTTTGCTAGATAAAGTTTTCCTCTAGGGGTTATTTTTGTTCAGCATTTAAAAAAATGTCATTTTATGGACTTCCCAATTGAACTGAAATGGACTACCTGGGAGTAAATTAGTAAACAAATGAGAGGAGAACTAACTGCTCTAGGAGAGTTCTAGGCAACAAGGCGGAACCCCAGCAAAGAATAGCAGAACTGAATTGTAGAAATGGAGCTGAGAGACCAGCGCAACCAAGTAAGGGAGAATGCTCAAAACAAATTACCAGAGTGGACAAATTTGCACAAAGAGAGAACTCTGTAGATATGAGGAGGGTCCCCTTCAAGTATTCAGCCAAATAATTGTTATCATATATGTGTGAGGAAACTGTCTGAGCCCAGAGAAAGAGCCATCTGACAGAATTAGCAATAACGGTGCCTGGTACTCACATAGGCACAGGAATAGTACCTGTTGTCACCAGCCAGATGGAAAAATATCATAATTTATATGGCATTAAATAAAATATAGAGAAAAGCCTTGACTAAGTATGGGGGATAATTAGCTCTAGACTAAATACTATTTTGGTCCCACCTAACAAATCTTAAAAGCAAGACTTAAAAGGATCAAACCGTTTCCAAGTAATTTAACTATGTACTAGAACAAAGCTCATAAATATTTATAAGAATACAAAAATACCCTGATGTAACAAGGTACAATTCACAATGCCTGGCATCCAATTGAAGACTGCTAGGCATCCAAAAAAGTAAGATAATATAACTCATAATAAGGAGAAAAATCAACTAATCAAAACAGAGCTAGATTTCATACAGATGTCAGAATTTGCAGACAAGGGGATTAAAACAGTTATAATTATGTTCCAGATGTTCCAAAGGTTAAGTAAACAAAAACAAAAAAAAGCCAAAAACTCAAATTACAGACATATATATAAGTGCTAAAACTATAAAACTCTTAGAAGAAAGTAAGGCATAAATCTTTATGACCTTACTAAGACAAAGATTTCCAATACAGGACACCAAAAGCAGAATTGATTAAAAAAAAATTAATAAGGCATTCTCATACAAGTGAAAAAGTAAGTCAAAGACTTGTAGAAAATATTTCAATTTGTATATCTAATAAGAATCTTGTATCCATAAGATCTCTTACAACTTAAAATAATAAAAAGATTTCTTATGGAACCACAAAAGGCCTTAAGAACAAAGCTGAGGGCATCACATTAACTGGCTTTAAAATACACTACAAAGCCAAGTAACCAAAATAGTATGGTATTGGCATAAAAAATACATAAGCTAATGGAACAGAATAGAGAATCGAGAAATAAATCTATGCATCTACAACCAACTCATGTTTGACAAAGATGCCAACAACATACACTGGGGAAAGGAGCTGTTCAATAAATGTGCTGAGAAAACTGGATATTCATATGCAGAAGAATGAAATGAAATCCCTACCTCTCGCCATATACAAAAAGCAAATAAAAATGGATTGACGACTTGGATGTTAAACCTGATACTAAAATAAAGTAGAAGAAAACAAGGGAAAACGCTTTAGGACATTGTCCTGGGCAAAGATTTCTTGAGTAAGACCTTAAAAGTACAGGCAACCCAAGCAAACATAGACACATGGGATTAAATCAAGCTAAAAAGCTTTTGCATGACAAAGGAAGCAATCAATGAAGACACAACCTACGGAATGGGATAAAATATTTGAAAACTATTCATCTGACAAGGGATTAATAATTAGAATATACAAGAAACTCAATAGCAAAAAACAAAATAATTTTATTTAAAATGGGCAATAGATCTGAATAACCATTTCTCAAAAGACACAAATGGCCAAGAGATATTTGAAAAATTTTCAACATTACTAATCATCAGTGAAATGCAAATCAAAGTCATAATAATATACCATCTCACCCCAGTTAAAATGGCTATGCAAAATACATAGAAAATAATAAATGCTAGAGAGGATGTAGTGAAAGGGCAATGCTTGTACACTGCTGGTGGGAATATAAATAGCACATCCACTATGGAAAACAGTATAGAGCATTCCTCAAAAAACTAAAAACAGAACTATCATATGATGCAGCAAACCCACTGCTGGGTATATATCCAAAGGAAAGGAAATCAGTATATCAAAGTGACAGCTGTTTATTGCAGCATTATTCACAATGCCCAAGATATGGAATCAACCTGAGTGTCCATCAAAGAATGAATGGATAAAGAAAATGTGGTACACAATGTGGTATACAAAATGAAATATTAGTCAACCATAAATGTAAACTTCTGTCTTCACAGCAACATGGATAGAATTGGAGGACGTTAAGTAAAATAAACCAAGCAGAGAAAGACAAATATTGCATGTTCTCACATACATGTCGGAGCTAAAAAAAAAAACTGATCTCATAGAAGTAGTGAATGTATTAGTGGTTAACAGAGGCTGAGAATAGAAGGAATAATATCTAGCGTTGATGGCACACTAGAGTGACAATATTTAACAATAATATATTGTATATTTCAAAATAACTAGAAGAAAATATTTGAAATATTCACTGCACAAAGAAACGGTGAGTCTTTGAGGTAATGGATATCACAATTATCCAGATTTGATCACTACACATTGTATGTCTGTATCACAATATTATATGTACCCCCTAAATATGTACAATGACTATGCATCCATAAAATTTAAAATAAACACCCACAATAATGACAAAAATTTACATGAGACAATTAAAGTGAGTAAAAGATCTGTAGACATTTCACCAAAGAAGATATACATAAGGTTAATAAGCACATAAAAATGTTCAACATCATTAGTCATTAAGGAAAGGCAAGTTAAAATCATAATGAGATACAACTTCACACTCACAAGAATGGCTATAATAATTTTAAAAAGCAATAGCAAGTATTGATGAGTGTGCAGAGAACCTGGAAGCCATGTACATTGCTCACGGGAAGATAGAACAGCTCAAACACTTTGAAAAATAATTTAAGAGTTTCTTAAAATGTTAAGCATAGGATTACCTTATAAGCCCCCAACTCCATCCTAGATATCTAATCAAGAGAAACAAAAGCATGCCTGCATAAACATTTGTACTAAAAATGATTGACTTACACACTTAAAACAGATCAATTTTACTGTGTATAAATTATACCTCAATAAAGTTGGTTATAAAAATAAGCATAGACATGGAAAATATAAAAAAAATACTAAATGTAATTAAGGGCTGATTAGATATCACAGACAAAATGATTAGTAGACTGGAAGACACAGTAATAGATACAATATAAAACGAATTAAAGAGAATGAATTTTAAAAATTAGGATAATATCAATGAGCTAAGAGACAACTTAAAACACCTTTCTATGTGTAATTGGAGCTCCCAGAGGAGAAGTGAAAATTATAAACCTACAGTTTCAAAAATGAACCTCAAACACAAGAAACATGAAGAAAACCACACCAAGACACATCATAATAAAATTGTTCAAAACTAGTGATAAAGAGAAAACCTTAAAGCAGCCAGAGGGAAAAAAGGCACCTTACATAGAGAACAAGATAAGAATGACAACATCCATTTTTCATCAAGAAACAATGTAAAAGAAGACAGTCCTTAAAATTCCAGAACTAGCGAAAATATTTTTCAAAACAAACATATAAAGACGTTCAGATACGCACGAATCAAAGAAATCACCACCAACAGACCCACCTTACAAATGAAGTTCTCCAGAAAGAGGAAAATGAAATAAGGTGAATATATGGATCTATACAAGGAATAAAGAACATCTGAAATGATAACTATAAGGGTAAATATATAATATTTTTATATTTAAATATTTTTAAAAATCGACAACTTAAGAATTCACAATGTGTTTGATGGTTTATGGCATAAATAAGTACAATATATGACAATAATATAAAGGCTAAAAAAATGCAAGTATAGTATTGTAAAGTTCTTATTCTACATGTGAAGTGATATAATAACACTTGAAGATAGATTGAGATTTAAATAAGTACACTATTACCTGCAAAATACTAAAAGAGTTATAATTAATGAATAAAGGAAATAGAATTGAGAAATTAAAATATGTTCAATTAACTAATAACAGAGTAAAAGGCCAAATAGAAAAATGCAAAAAAGATACTTAAATATAACAATAATCACATTAAATGTAAATTGTCTAAAAATCCAGTTATAAGGCAGAGATTGTCAGAGTGTATAACTAAAAAAGATCCAATTACAGGCTACTTACAAGAAACCCAGTTTACATAAAGAGACAGAAATAAGGTAAAATTAGAGGATGGAAAAAGATGAGCCTTGCTAACATTAATTAATTCAAGAAAAGTTGAAGTGGCTATATTAATATTAGATAAAGTAGATTTCAGAGCAAAGGATACTACTAAGCATAAAGAAGCCCTTTTTTTTTTTTTTTTTTTTTTTTTTTTTTTTTTTTTTTTTTTTTTTTGAGACGGAGTCTCGCTCTGTAGCCCAGGCTGGAGTGCAGTGGCCGGATCTCAGCTCACTGCAAGCTCCGCCTCCCGGGTTCACGCCATTCTCCTGCCTCAGCCTCCCGAGTAGCTGGGACTACAGGCGCCCGCCACCTCGCCCGGCTATTTTTTGTATTTCTTAGTAGAGACGGGGTTTCACCGTGTTAGCCAGGATGGTCTCGATCTCCTGACCTCGTGATCCGCCCATCTCGGCCTCCCAAAGTGCTGGGATTACAGGCTTGAGCCACCGCGCCCGGCCAAGAAGCCCATTTTATAATGATAAAGGGGTCAACTTATAAAAGAGCATTTAATTTTAAATGTTTAACTGGTATAACTGAGTATCAAAACACATAAAACAAAAACTGATAGTACTGAAAGGAGAAATAGACAAATCCATAATTATTGTCAAAGATTTCAATTACCCTCTCTTGATAATCGATTTGAACAATTGATAGAATAATTAACAGAACAATGACATAGAAGATTTGAACAACACCATCAACAACTTTGACCTAATTGACATTTACAGGACATTCCAACCAATCACATCAGAATAAATATTATTTTCAAGTACATGTTAAATTTATCAATGTATACCATGTTATAAACCAAAAAATGAGTGTGAATGATATTAAAAGGACTTAAGTAGTGCGAAGAATATTTTCTGACCACAATAGAATTAAATTAGAAGATTTACAATTACAGCAAGATACTCAGAACAGTTTCAGTTTTTTGGAAACCAAGTAATATAACTTCTAAATGAACTCTGAGTAAAGAAAAAAAGCAAAGTGAAATTTAAAAATATTTTGAACTTGATGAAAATAAAAATATAATATATTAGGATTTGTGGAATGCCCTAAAGCAGTACTTAGAAGAAAATTTATAGCTCTAAATGGCTATAATACCATAGAAGGAAGGTCTTGTCTGAATGCCTCAACTTTCACCTTAATAAACTACAAAAGAACACATGAAACCCAAAGTAAGCAAAAGAAAGGAAAAAACAGAGTAGAAGTCAATGGAATAGAAAATAAGTAGAACAAATTAATGAAACCAACCTTGGCTCTTTGAAAAGACAGATATAATTGATCAACCTCTAACCAGTCTGACCAGGAAAAAAAAAAGAGAGAGAAGATACAAGTTAGCAAACCAAGAGTGAGGTTTGATGCCATTAGAGATTCTACAGAGACTAAGGTAAAAATTAGGAAATATCATGAGCAATTTTGTGCCATTAAATTTAATAATTTACATGAAATGAACCAATTTCTTGAAAGACACAAAATACTAAAGTCGATTCAAGAACTGAGTAGTTTTACATCTATTAAAGCAAGGTTCCTCAAACTTGGCATTATTGACATTTGCACCAAATAATTATCTATTATAGGGCTATCTTATACATTGTAGACTGTTTAGCAACATTCCTGGTCTCTATTTACTAGACGCTTACAGCAATTCCTTCTCTTTGTTGTGACAACCAAAAAATGTCCACAGACATTGCAAAATGTTCTCCAAGGAGTCAAAATTGCCCTGGATTAGAAACATTATATTTAAAAAACGAAAATTGTAGCTTCAACCCTTCCCACAAAAGTTGCAGGTCCAGATGTCTTCATGGTTGATGTTTATCAAATGTTCAAGAACGAAATTAGACTAATTCTATCTGAAAAACCTTTTTTAGAAAATTAAAAGAGAGGGAATATTTCTCAACTAATTATATGAAGCCACAATTATCTTGATAACCATAACTGTAAATACATGACTAGAAAAAGACTACATATCAATATCTCTCATTTTGCATAAATGCAAAAGTTCTGAATAACATTTTAGAAAATTGAATCCAGCGATATGTAAAAGAAATAACATATAGTGATCAAATGGGGTTAATTGAGTAACATAAGGTTGGCTGAACAAATCAAAATCAATCAATGTAATTCACCACATTAAGAAATTTTTAAAAATCATATGATAACCTCAATCTCAGAAAAGCATTTCACGAAATCCAATATGCACAATAAAAACTCTCAGAAAGCCAGAATTGGAACATATCAACCTAATCAAAAGCATCCCTGATAAACCTAACGTTAGCATTAGACTTAATGCTTTCAGAAACTAGACAGGGATGTCTGTTGTCACTACATCTATTCATGATTATACTGCAATTTCTACCTAATGTAATAAAGCAAGAAAAAACATCACAGTATACAGACTGAAAAGAAACAGTATTATTTTTATTCACAGATGTCATCACATCTATACAGAAAATCTGATAAAATCTACAAAAAGATGCTAGAACTAATAAATGTACTTCACAAGGTGACAGATAAAAAAATAATTGTACAAATATTAGTTGTATTTTTATTTATTAGCAATAAATAATTGAAAAAATGAAAAATTTAAAATGTTGCCAAGAGCATAAAAAATATAAAATACCTAAGAATAAATCTGACAAAAGATTGTGTAAGGCTGTACACCGTAAAATACAAATCAATGCTCAGAGAAACTTTTTTAAAAAACCGTATAGAACAATATATCTTGTTATGGGTTGGAAGACTCATTAGCGTTAAAATGTTGATTCTCTTCACATACCAAATGATCCAGTCATTTATTCCTAGGCATTTACCCAAAAGAAAAGATACATAAAGCTATATAGAAACTTATACATGAATGCTCATAGCAGCTTTATTTGTAATAACCTTAACTGGGAACAACTCAAATGTCCATCAAAAAGTGAATACATAAACGAATTGTGATATATCCATACAATGGAATCCTACTCAGCAATGAAAACGTAACAAACTACTGTTACACATAATGACACAGATGAGTGAAAGAAGCCAGACAAAAAGAATGTATACCCTTTATTTCTTAACACTAGTTATTGTATTTTCTATTTTCTAAAAATATATTTTTAATAGAGTCCAGTTATCTAAAACATCTCCAATCTTATTTATTTTCTTGGGCATATTAACACAGTTAAAGTAATTGATAGCTACAAGACAGAATCATCTATTGTTCTGTTTCTATTTTCTGATTTTTCTCTTCAGCCTGTTCCCCTGTGGGCCCCATAATTTTGATTTGAAAGTCAAATATTTGGTTTGAAAAACTGTGGAGGTTCTGTGTGATGTACTCAACCTCAAGAGAAGATTTAACCTATCCTCTGACATGTCAAAACAGTAGGAGCGGATCACCTCAATCCAATAAGGTTTTGATTCTGCTAAATTTAAGACTTTGTAAGGCTCTGCCTACCTCTGGGTCTCCTTCAATACTAAGATGTAGCTTTTCAGGAGTCCCCTTAAGAACCTTGGATACTTAGCAGAGTACCTCCTTCCTAATGCATAAATTCAATATCAAATTTTGTGTCATTATGAGACTACTAAAAGTTCTGAACTTTTCAGGTTTTTTTTCTATGGGGTTTAACAATTGGCAAGTGCCTGAAAGAGAAAACTAGTCCTAGTGTCAGAATCATTTCCCCATGTTTCCTTTCCCTCTGGAATCTTGCTCTCTCAAATACTGATTACTTTGGAAGGTCCAGACTTCAGTGTTTGCCTCTCAGAGCCCTATGAGATTCCTAAAAGCTCTGCTGTCTTCTCTGCCTCTTAGTGGCTGTACTCTGTTCAGCTTCTAAGCATTTTGCCGCATCAGGCTGAAGACTCAGCAAATACCTTCAGTAGAAATAGAAACTCAGAATGTTGGGTTCACCTCTATGAGTCTCTTTGATTGTATAATATATACAGAGACATGTTTTAGAGGGGCTCAGAGTGAAACCAAGTAGCAGATATCCCTTGCCAAATTACATGCCAAAAGAGTAATAAATGCTATAACATGAGTATAACAGGAGTTAAAAGAAATTAAAGGTTTCTATCTCAGGTAGAGTAGGTTTTTATTCCTTATAACTAAAATCATTTTTATTAGAATTTGACATTATTGAGGGATATTAAGTAACACTAGTACCTAACTGCTTGTGGGGAAAGAAGAATGAGAAATGGTTGAAAAAAAAAGGCCCACATTTCAAGCTTTTGTAATCAGTAAAGTGGAAAGTATACAGAATGGGAAAGAAAAAGCCAGGTGTGATTTCTCACTCTACTAACTTTCAATATATGGCTGTGGCTCTCCAGGGGAGATTGTATTAGTCTGTTCAGGCTGCCATAACAAAATGCCACAGACTGGGGGATTAAATTACTGGTATTTATTTACTTGCACTTCTGGAGGCTAGACATCCATGATCAAGGTGCCTAGTGATTTGGTCCATGGTGAGAGCTCTCTTTATGGTTTGTAGAGAGACATCCTCTTGTTGTGATCTCACATATCCTTTCTTCTAAGAACATGGTGGAGGGAGAGGACAGAGGAGAGAGTCGAAGAGGGAGGGAGGGAAGGAGGGAAAGAAAGAGAGAAGGGAGAGAGAGAAGGGAGAGAGAGAAGAGGGAGAGAGAGTCAGATATCTTTTCCTCTTAGGAGAAGATAAGCCTTGTTGGATTAGAGCTGGACCTTTATGACTTCACTTAATGTTCATTACCTCCTTCCTTTTAAGCTCTATCTCCAAATGAAGTCACATTGGAGGATAGAGCTTTAACATAGGAATTTTAGGAGAACACAATTTAGTCCATGGCAGAAATGCACTAGCTCTCTTGCACTTAAAGTTATACTACTTTCTCTCCTCCTGTTCTAGACATAATATTTCTTCTACTAAACAACCCATATCTAAGACCATTTTTGATAATTCCAGGAAAAACTATATTTCCCTTTATTCATGTTGAATAATATTTTCTCGTTTAGAAAACAAGAAAGAAAAAGTCACTTTAAAGAAATTATATTAGTATGGCAGTCTAGTATAAAGCTATACCCTAGCATTACTTGGCAAAAACTTTTTCCAAATTCTAAAATTTTCCTTTTTGATAACATCTTTTCATTTGCCACTTCCACTAGCAATACCATAATTTTTGCTCTTTATAACAAGTAATTCACGTAGACAGAACTAAATCATATGAACGTTACATTCTGCAAGGGTGCACTTCATAGTGTTGACAATGCTGAGAACTGGTCATTTGATCTCCATATTAATCTAGGAGCACTAGGTCTTTCCCCAACTCCAGAAGGTGCTTCTTCTTGGCACTACTGTTTTTCTCATCTAATGCTTCTTAAGAGTCTAGGTCTTCCACAGCTAATGGGTTTACTATGGCAGTCCTGCCGCCATTTCTCTTAATCACCATCAGAAAATTCAAGTCATAATCCACCAGATAATGAGATCCCCCTTCTGTGTTAGAGTGTAGGAGGGAAAAAGACAGGTGTATTGGTCCATTTTCACACTGCTGATAAAGACATACCTGAGACTGGGCAATTTACAAAAGAAAGAGGTTTAATTGGACTTATAGTTCCATGTGACTAGAGAAGCCTCACAATCATGGCGGAAGGCAAGAAGTAGCAACTCCCATCTTACTTGGATGGCAGCAGGCAAAGAGAGAGCTTGTGCAGGGAGACTCCCGTTTTTCAAAACCATCAGATCTCATGTGACTTATTCACTGTGATGAGAACAGTATTGGAAAGACCTGCCCCCATGATTCAATTAATTCCCACCAGGTCCCTCCCACAACATGTGGGAATTCAAGACGAAATTTGGGTGGGGACATAGCCAATCCATATCATTAGGGATGAATCCATCATTTCCTTGCTATTGTGCCCTTCTCCAAGATACTAAAAACAAAACAAAAAGCACAAAGGACAAGGCTGTAATAAATTTTATAACTAGAAATTGGACCCAACTCACCCATGGATGATGGAAGTCACCCAGAAACATAATCTTTCACAAAGCAAAGGGCACCCAGATGCTTTTCCCCATCTAAACCTCCCTCAGATTCTCAGGCAGAGCTCTAGACACTCCCTTTTTCACACCTGTCATTGTGAATGATGAGTCTCCCACCACACGGCAATTACCACCCTTTGTCTCAGGAAAGTGTTTTATTTCTTAAATCTTTTAAACCTGTGTGGGAGGGTTCTTGGTTTTTTTTTTTTTTTTTTCCTATGCTTGACAATTGGAGGTAGGTTACCTTTCAAATCTTAAAAAAAAAAAATTCAGGATCATAGTTTAAACTCATGTTGAAGGAAAAAAATAAAACAAAACAATTTTGCCTGTTAATGGCAGGTTACCAAAAACTCTTGCCCTTGGAGTTAACGGGTACTGATCATCTTTTGAAAAGCATTTGGTTTCTTCAGTTTTCCACCAGGGCACTTACAATGCGAAACACAAAAACTACTCTGGCTTATGAAGGCTGCTTTGTCATCCTTGGGATTGTGTCAAATTAAAGTCTTTCTACTCACTGTCTCCCCCATCCCCATTCCGTGGAGTGGAGGGCAGTGATTGTAATCATCTGCTACATTTTTATAGTTATACCTTACCTATTAAATTACATATCTAATTACATCACATTTACCAACACAAGATTTTATAAAAACTTAACCTAAGGCCAAAAAAGAGAACTTACATACTTTATCCTGCACAGACTCAAGCATATCTGCATCAGCAACTCCACAGGCAACCTGGTCCCTCCTCACCAAGTGTTATTTGGGTCTCCCTTCTCCAGGAACAATTTCCTGAAACTTCTCTACACGTTGCACTAGACTGCGTTCTACCAGTGTGCTGGAATGCTGTTTTTGCATTGCGCCCCACTTATTACTAGGATTACAGATTTCACATCTACCATTAGTCTTTCACTCTAAGCAGGGTCTTTGCTCTCCTCCAGTATGTCTTTGGAAGGCCATCGTGTTCTTTACTATGAACCTCAGGAAAGCTTCTCTGTACCTGAGCTCTCTGTCTGTGTTCATTCTGTTGGCCCATGCTGTTTGCTCTTGGTATCTTTCTATGGTTTCTTTATGCATGTGAAAGTAAGTATCAATATACTCTTAATCTTCATCCTTTAATAGACTAGGTAGTACATAATACGAAAGATTTCCACCCTGCTTTTTCCACCTAATAATACATCTTGGAGACATAAGTGTCCATTTTTGCTTGGAAACTAAATTAAAAAAATATATATCAGAATCTCTACTTGTGCAGTGCCATGGCTCCTGGTAAACACCATAAAACGCTGTTTCCATTTGCTTTACTTTCAATCACTGTGTGTCTCCTAGAATTTGAGTTATAATTATTTTTAATTAAATGTGTGAAATTTTAAATGACTTAAATATAACAAAATTTAAGAACAGAAATATAACCTCATCTAGACATAAGTAGTGATAAAGGAGAAAGAGGCTCAAGGAAATTTCAAGTTAAATCTCCCTCGTTTATTGCTACTGAAAATTAAAATCTAAAATTCAAAAATCTAAGTTTGTTACTTTTTCCCCAGAAATAAACACTTTGCCAGAATATAAATGTTCTAATTCACTTGTTGAGAATTTTTGTATGAAAAAGAAATGTGGTTGGGATATGAAATACTTGGCTTTATTAGATATGCATGGCAGTTATACATTGGAAATACTAGTTCATTCTTTTCCTTAGAAAAATAAAACAGAAGCCTGTTTTTCTGATCAGGAGAGTATGGTTTCTCACTAGCCTTTTGATAACAAAATTATTGATTGAACTAGAAAACTAGGGTCAGAAAACTCAGTTTAATCTGTTAAAATTGTTATAAATATTATGAAAAGATGGCAAAGTACTTAAAGCCAGTATCAATGATGTTTTATATATCTTTACTTAGCTATAATAGTTAACTGCAACAGTTCATTTTCATTTAGAATCTCATGTTTAATATAAACATTTCAAAAACTGCCTTTCTTGTAATTTTAACAAACTACCTGAAAGTGCTCTGTTGGAAATAAAATATGTAAGAGGTTTGCTTTATTTTGTTTCTCATGCATTTCTGATTTTATGACATAACACTGTTATCTCCTGCCTCAGGATACTACCTGGCCTCAGACACAGAATCCTTTAATTGTTTGAGAGACTTTGAGTAACATTTTACCCTGTAAGATATAGTCGAGTAGACATTTTTCAACCTCTCTTCATACAATCGGTGATTATGTGGTCTTACGCAATGCATGGAACCTTCTTATTAAAGCACTATGAAACTGCCTGCTGACACACATGTCCTGATACCTTTTCTCCTAACAGAATTTGACTCTAAAGTCTCTTGGCTTCTGTTTTGCTGTCCTAGGCTTCTTTGAAAATAGACAATAACAACAAAACTTACACTTCCACCTGCCATCTGCTTTCTTTCTTATTAGTAACAAGCTGGAAACAAAATCAAATCTAAATTAGCTAGGATTTGGGGTAAGAAAAACTCTCAGTGAGAAAGTCATTCATGTATATATTCTATGTACAAAATAGGCTTCTCCATTTTACTTTGCTTAAAGTAGTGAAGTTCATTGTCTTCAAGCAATTCAAAAGAATAGCATTACAAACTCAGTCTTCTGCGTTTACATTTAGCATAACAGAGAATTATGAATCATTTCCACTCAGTTGGTATATTTAATTTTCAACAAATATTATAAAATGAAGTAACTATTAGTATAAAGATACTTTGAGATGACATTTGATTGCAGTACAAGGTAATTTATTTTACTAGAGTACCTTGAACTAATTGCATTTATTTTTTATACACGAGCCATTATAACAAACAATTCATCCTATTATAGTAATTTCACTTTTTCCCCCAAACTTGGGAGATATTCCGCATTTTCCTCTAAATTTTGGTAATGTTTCTTAATTATAAGGGAAATATTTCTTTGCCCTTACACCTCCCTTTTGGGAAAATGCTTTGATCTCTCTAGAAGTTTAATTGCATTTCATGGAATGGCTCCTCTTTGCAATTAGGTCTATACTTGTATGCTTCATGTGTTTTCTTTCATGTTTTTATTCAATCATTTCTGTGGCAAATTTTCTGTCTCACCCATGTTTCCTTTCATCTTAGTTTCTGGTAACAGTAACTTCTGAGTAGCCACATTCTTTCATCTGATAAAGATAGGCTCTCTGATCATCCTTGAAGTATTTTGGCAAGTTTGTTTTCGATTACTTTAATTGTTCTTCCCTTATACAGATAGTTAATGAATAGTTCAAGTTAAGATATTGTCATATCTCTTGTTGGGTCCATTCTACTAGGAAAGTGATCATCACTGATAGGGTAAATATAGTCATATGTTTCCCTGCTCATTAAATAAAATGGGCTAGTTAAACGGTAGTGGAATTATTTGGCTTACTTTTCTGAAAACAAGAAATAAATTTTTGATCATGGTAAGTGGCAGACATCTGTCCAGATTTATGTCCAAAGAGAGAATATTAAAGTTCTAGCCAAATCATAACCTGCTTCTTGGTTTTCTTTCTAAAATGTTCATTCTGCAGTCTCCCCAAAAATTCAGTATTAGCATTATAGGTCTCTGATACTAAGATAGCAAAGGGCCAGGTATCTTGAGCAAAAAAGAAAGCAGCCAAGTAAATGGAGTCCTGTACACACTGTTTTGTCTGTTATACAAGCAAATCAATTATATTTACAAAGTAAAGTCTAACATTTGGAAATGGGCCAAAAGTTTCATTAGCAACTCTGAATAAAGTTTTAATGGTCCCAAAGATTACCAGTAATGTTGCAGAGTCAATTTGCATCTCAGTTTCTCCATCTATAAAGATAAAAACAAACAAAGAAACCCAGCCATAATATCCAATTACCTTAGAGATATATACATTGGCCAAGGTTTCAGAGATGTGCATAAAAAGGGCTTTCCAAGTGTCTGAAATTATCTTATTTAGTAATGTTTTACACCAAATAAATGCTCAACCACTAAAGTACTCAACTCTAGCTAATTTATTCAGTTATTCTTTTATTTATTCACTCATCTCTTCAAAAATATTTGTTAAGCCAGAAATTATACTAAGAAATTATACTTAGCACTGTAGATATATAATTGAACAAGAAATACAAAGTCCAAGCTCTTGGTGTAGCTTATATTCTACTTGAGGATTGAGGGAAACAAATGTAAAAGGGTATTTTGATAGTAACTGAGTGGCGGTGCTCTTTAGAGTAAATGGTCCGAGAAGTCCTCTTTAAGAGGGTAAAATTTGGGTCCATTTGAAGCAACAGAGAGTTGTCCAGGCAGAGGAGCATCAAGCAACAAACCCGGAAGGGGGAAAGAGTTTATTCAGTTTTAAAAAAAAGACGACGACGACCAAGATGGTTTAAGCGTAGTGAATGAGATAAGACAGTGGTATGAGATGAGGTTTTAGAGGTGCAAAGGGATGTATCATGTCCATCTTAGAAAATACAATAAAGACTTCAGGATTATTCTAACTACAATAGGACACTTCTGTAGAGTTAAGCACGGGTGTCATGATCTAATTTGATTGTCTGCTGTGTAGTAAATGAATTCTAGGAACACAGAACAGGAACAAAGGCAATGGGTAGACCTTCCACAAGTTCACTTACCGCGTTGTGGACCTGGACCAGCTGCTGGACTTGTCCTACAAGCAACTTATGCAACTGTACAGTGCGCTCCAGCAACAGCGGCCGAACCGGGGCCTCGGGCGGAAGCAGCACTCGCCGCTGAGGCGCCTGCGCAAGGCCAAGAAGGCGGTACCGCCCATGGAGAAGCCGGAAGTGGTGAAAACGCACCTGCAGGACATGATCATCCTGCCCGAGATGGTGGGCAGCATGGTGGGCGTCTACAACGGTAAGACCTTCAGCCAGGTGGAGATCAAGCCAGAGATGATGGGCCACTACCTGGGCGAGTTCTCCATCCCCTACAACCCCGTGAAGCACGGCCGGCCCTGCATCGGTGCCACTCCTGCTTCATCCCCCTCAAATAGTGGCTCAGCTAATAAAGGCACATATATCTCAAAAAACAAAACAAAACAAAACAAAACAAAACAAAACAAACTTCTGAAAGATCAAGGAGATAAGAATTTTCCAAGGTAGAAGTTATTGTTGGTTTTGATCAAGCTGGTTTATAGGTGTGAATTGGGATGGAAACCTAAGGTGATAAGGAGTAGTTAGGAGAAGCAGGGGCACATTTTTATGCAGCTGCATCTCCACAGTTACTATTAAAGCTCATTAGCATTTTAAGAATTAATTCTTAACCTCGAGATTTTTAATTTGTTTGTTTTGGGTGCATTTATTTGTCAACTATTCCGTTTATTTTATGTGCAAAGCACTGTCTTAGACTCTTGGAATTTTTATTAATGAATAAGGCAAGCAAAGATCCTTGCCTTCAGGTACCTTGCCTGCTAGTGGAAGAGACAAACACAAAACAATAAAAACTGTAAATAAGTATGTCACATTGGTGAGAAAAAAATGTGAAATACAGCAGAGTTAAGAAAAAGCCTAAGTCCTGGGGCTGCAATTTCAATAGGGTGGTCATCATAGGCCTCATTAAGATGACGATGTTTGTGCAAAACATTGAAGAAAGTGAGAGTTCAGGTAAGTGGTTACCTGGAAGCAGAGCATTCCAGATAGAAGACATTGCTAGTGCAAAAGTCGTGGGGCAGAGGAATAACAGGGAGGTCACAATGACCCCCAACGTGAAGTGAACAAGAGGATCAGTGTGCGAAAGAAGGTTATGAGGTCAGCAGGGGCGACCCTAGAGACTCTTAAAAATTTTGAATGAGATGGAGAACAACGAATTTCAGAATTCTGAGAAGGGAGTGACATGATTTGTCTTACCTGACAATAAATCAGCCAAGAGATAATGGTGCCTTGGATCAAGGTAAAAGTAGAAGTGACTAGACATAATGGAGTCTGCAACCATTTCAACAGCGAAACTGATAGGATTCTTTCATACATCAGCTGTTAGGTATAAGGATATTGAACTAAAGTCTTGGAGGATACAGCTGCCGACAGTTGAGAGATAAAGTGGCAGGTGAAGTAGGTTTAAGGATTCATGCTACTTGAGATGAGACAGTCCAGTGGAGATGCAGTTTGTTACCTTGCACAGTGACTGTTAAGCATTTCCAGAACCATGATAAATGTATTAATGCTACTTGCTCAGCTTTACTTAAAGCCTTTTAGGTAAGTCCCTCAAACATACCAGATCAAGTCTTATGGGGAACATCAGAACAAACAAAACTGTAAATACCCACAAATCTATAGACCAAGAACACATCATGGGTGATGGTAATAGAGGGGGCTAACCAGGCATATTAATAGTTTGACTTACCCAGACTAAATGTTATAGAACTTTAAGCCTCATATTTTAGATCCCTAGGGTAGAGCAAAACTCAATTCAGTCTTTTCTTGATAATTTATGCATGAAGTCTACATATTGAATATTAAAAATAGGATCAAGAGAGATGGTTGTCACCAAATAATAACACAACAACAATGTTATCAACAAATGGTGTAACTGGACACAGTATCATATGTTGACAATCAAAAGAAAGATCTCCTTGACTCAATTTATCTTTGGCAAATATCTGTATATGTGTCTCTTATAAACTATGACAAGGGCAAAGAGATAATGACAGGCACAGTCAATCCTTCAGAAAATGACTAGTTTTAAAAACAAACAGGAAAATGGGCAATAACTATACCTCTGATATGAAATATCTGATGCAATTAATGATTGCTATTACATGTTCCCTATTAGCCTGACTTGCATCAGCACAAGGAAAAGTTCAGGGTCTAAGAGCTAATCAGGAAAAATATCACTAAGCTTTGAGGCCAGTTAATTAACAGTAAAGTCGTATTTTTCACGGATTAAGTCAGGCTCTTCCTTTTGACCTCATTTAATTGCTGCTTTTAAAGACCACTGGAATAGTACTCTCGCATACAAAAAACATATTGAGATTCATCTGTTCTCTTGAGGTGTGATGAGACCAGAACTTTAAAACACTGGGGTGGAAGTGTAAATTGGCATAATCTTTGTGGAAAGCAATACATATGGTGCGTTATGTGGCAATACATATTACCGTGTAATAATACATATGTGGCAATACATATTTAGTGGCATAGAAATGTTGGTACTTTTACCAAACTTATAACGTTCGTCCTATGGAAATGTGGATAATGATTAACATATAAGTGTGTTTATCACAGCATTATTTATAACAGTAAAAACGTGGACCCCTAAAGGCCGAAAATTAAAGACGTCTTCAAATAAATTATAATACATTGGCATATTACGTAACACTAAAAAAGGAAAATACAGAAAATGAATGACATAAGAAGATCTTCATGATTTAAAGTTGAAGTTCATTGAAGTTGCATGTGAAAGTTTAAATATGGATTATATAAAAATATTTATCCATACTTCTTATATATACAGAAATGAAATACAGAAATAGTAATTATTTCTGCATTGTAAATAATGGGTTCTGATTAATTTTGCCAATTTTCTTGATTTTCCATGTTTCTTTTAATAATCTCCACGTAATTATTTTATACACAGAAACATAATACCACCTGTTCTTTAGCAAACAAAGTTGTAAGGCTTTCAGTTTAGTTTTTCTACATCTTCAGTTTTTGGTCACTTTAGGAAAAAAATAAATCTGGTTGTACTTTCTGTTTTCTTATTAACCTAGTACTCATGAGGAAAAATAAGTTTAATTCTTATGAATACATTTCATAGTAATTCTTGGGCTAGACATTGTTATAGCTTATGGTCCATTCCAGGGAGCAAATTTAGATGCTAAAACTTATGGATGTTTTGTTTTAAATTTATTTGACCTGGAAATTAAAGAAGGTTTTTCTATTTTCATCATATAAAATAAATAACCTTAATTGCTCATAGCAAATAAAAATATTTAATTTTGGATATATTTCATGTATTTTGTATGTAATATATTTTGAACAAAAATATACTTATTTTCTTTATGAGAATAATAACAATTATAATTTTCTGAAACATAGAAAACATTTATCTTTTTGGTATCAATAGTGAATCACTGTGATTCTTGTCTCCACTATGAAATATATGACATAATTTCTCAGCAAACATGATAACTAAAAGGCTAATAAAACTTTAATTTTGAAATAAGTGAAGGTGCAGCCAGGTTCAGCCATGAGGCTCTGAAATACTTTTTGCTTATTAGGATAATATCAAATTGTCGGAATCTGTCATCAATTCTACTGAGAAGCAAATACAACTACCTGTTGACAGATGGAGCTGTGCTGATAAAATCTATCACATAGATATTTCTGCATGTTTCTGAAGAAAAAAGATGTTGTCATTTTTTTTTTTTTTTTTTTTTGAGACGGAGTCTCGCTCTGTCGCCCAGGCTGGAGTGCAGTGGCCGGATCTCAGCTCACTGCAAGCTCCGCCTCCCGGGTTCACGCCATTCTCCTGCCTCAGCCTCCCGAGTAGCTGGGACTACAGGCGCCCACAACCGCGCCCGGCTAATTTTTTGTATAATAAGCATTTAAATAAGGGTAATTTTTCATTTCAAACAATAAAAGCATTTCTTTTTCTTTTTTTTTTTTTTTTGAGACGGAGTCTTGCTCTGTCACCCAGGCTGGAGTGCAGTGGCACCATCTCAGCTCACTGCAAGCTCCGCCTCCCGGGTTCACGCCATTCTCCTGCCTCAGCCTCCCAAGTAGCTGGGACTACAGGCGCCGCCACCTCGCCCGGCTAATTTTTTGTATTTTTGTAGAGACGGGGTTTCACCGTGTTAGCCAGGATGGTCTCAATCTCCTGACCTCGTGATCCGCCCGTCTCGGCCTCCCAAAGTGCTGGGATTACAGGCTTGAGCCACCGCGCCCGGCAAAAGCATTTCTTTAATAATGTAAATAAAGGGATATCTTAGCAAATACAAAATAGCTTCCATCTGAGAGAACTAATTTATATTTAGAATAGTACCTATATTTATTTCCACTTTTCATAATTAGCACTTAAATAGAGCCAAATATTTTAATGACCAATGACTATGATGTCCTTATATTGAACATTTCCATTCCTCTTCCTAAAATGCAAATTATGTATTGATTTTTAAGGGTCTGAATGCCTTAAAAATCTGTACTTAGTACAGTATTTTAAAATGTTGAAAGCACAACTTAATCAAAAATTGCCCACACAAAGAACTAACATTTATTAACTGATTTGACCTTAAGCTTATTGGCATTGCTGGCAATAATTAATCCATCTGCTAAGACAGCAATTCGTACACCTATACACATGATTCTGATCCATATCAATCCTGACAGAGTCATGTCTCTTTTAATGTGATCTTCAAAATCATCTGAGAGAGCTTGAATGCATTCACATTTCTGGGCCCCACGTTGTACCTACTGAATTAGAATCTCTGAAAGTGAAGCTCTGGGAATCAATTTTCTCATGCCCCTCAGGTGATAACACAATATATAGACATTAAACTGAACAAAATACAGTAGGTCAGTATTTGCATATGCTTTGTAAGAAATGAATAAACTGTAATTTTCAAATGATGGTAAATTATTTTAAGCCTACCTACCTTTCTATGGTGACTTTTTAAAGAAGACTTTATTTTCTCAGAGCAGTTTTAGCTTCACCACAAAACTGAGAGAAAGACACAGAGATTTCCCATATGTCCCTTGCCCTGAAACATGTATAGCCTCCTCTATTATCAACATCCCCCATCCAAAGTGGTACATATATTAACAATTGATGAACCTACCTTGAAATGTCATTATCACCCAAAGTCCATAGTTGATATGGGGCTTTAATCTAGGTGTTATACATGCGTGTGGCAAATGAATAGTGACATGTATCTACCATTACAGTATCTCACAGAGTATTTTCACTACCCTAAGAATCCTCTGTGCTTTACCTATTCATTCCTCCTTCCCCCCTCACCACTGGCAACCACTGATCTTTTTCCTGTCTCCATGGTTTTGCATTTTTCAGAATGTCATGTAGTTCAAATCATACAGTAAGTAGCCTTTTCATATTGGCTTCTTTTACTCACTAATATACATTTAAGGTTCCTCCATATATTTTCATGACTCAATAGCTCAAGCTTGTTAGCTTCTTTTTAGCGCTAAATAGTAGTCCATTGTCCCCACCAGTTGACAATATACCCATGTAACCAAAAAGCACACGTGACCCCTGAATCTGAAATAAAATTTTTAAAAATAATAATTAAAAAAATCCATTGTCTAGAGGTACCACAGTTAATCCATTCATCCATTGAGGAACATCTTGGTTGCTTCCAAATTTTGCAACTATAAAGCTGCTATAAACATTCATGTGCAAGTTTTATGTAGATATATATTTACTTTCATTTTGACTATTTATAACAACTATGGATAAAATGTGTTTTCAATAATAATTTTACTACTACTGCTACTAGTTCTAATTGCCTAATAATAAGTTTTCAAATATCTTGAGATCTTGAGATACAGAAACACAATCTGTCCCCCTTCCATGGGCAGATGCATTTTCAGAAGATACCATATGGGTTGGTAATGAATAAGATGCCTTTGGTGATTCTGAGTCCACTCTTCCTCAAAAGAATTCCACAGACTCTGGCTGGCCTCAGACATTCAACATCGCTGAGGACACTTTTTTCTGGCATAATATCTTTGTGATTGTACCCAGGTGCCATATTCATTAAGGCTATAAGATATTAGAACAAGGAAGGGCTAGGAAAATATTAAGGATACATGTTCTCTTGCATGGATGTGAATGGTTTTCTGGGCATATAATCTCTCTATTCATTTTCCCATTTCCTCAAGATTATGCTAAATTGAGTAAACAAAAGTGAAAGGAAAGAAACACTCTCTCAGACACTCCAAAACTGAGAAAACATTATTTTGAAGGTGATAGTGAAGAGGGTATTTTAGAAAACCAGTACATCTCTGTACGTTTGCATTCCTATGACCAATTTTAACTTAGAAGTTCCAATATGCCAGGGCCAATCTTTATTGGTATGGTATTTAATCCTAACCACCTAAGGCAAGCATTTAATAGGTATGTTTCAAACCAGAATACCACTAAGCACTATTTTGTACTATGACTTAACATTCCTTGTAGTTCAAAATCACTATTTTTCTATAGAAACTTGGGATATAGCACATCTCTACATTCATAAAGTATATAAATGGTTTCTTCTCGCACACCATTCTTCAATTTTCCTTTGGAAAATCTGATGCTCATATTTTCATGCAAGCATTATTTACTTTTTGATTGAAAACACAAAGTCATTTCTATTTACGAACACTTTCTTGTAATAAAACCTGGCATTTCTCATCACTACCATTTGCAGTCTACTTTTATAAAATTTAATGCATGTCAAGAATGTGCATGGTCTGGAAAATAAAAAGACAAAGAAGGAAACTTCTATATCTCAGTAAATGTCATAAATGGGCTTATCAAGGAAAGAATTCTCATAATCTAGACCTAGCTTGTAGAATATGGTAGCTGTTAACAACATGTGGCTATTGAGCACTTGAAACGTTCAAATTATAATGAGCTCTAAGTATAAAATACACACAAGACTTTGAAGACATGTAAAAATTGATAAAATACCACGTTAACAACGTTTTGTATTGATTACAAGATGAAAAGATAATATTTTGGATATGATGATTTAAATAAAATATGCTGTTAAATTGATTTCACTTGATTTTTGTGTTTTTAAAATGTTCTTTTTTCATGACATGGTTACTAGAAAATTTAAAATTAGATATGTGACTCACAATCTATTTCTATTGGAAAGCACTGATCCAGATTAATAAATGTACTGCCATTGTTCCATGTAGTAATTAGTATTGGGAATATTGGAGATTTTGATATTGTTTGGTAGAGTGGGAGGGTTTCTATAGAAACTCTTCTATCCACCGGTTTTAGGTGGATTAGCCGGCCTAATTAAATCTAAGCTGTTAAAAGAGCCCCAGAAGAGGGAGGGGGAAGGAAATGTGGACTCCAACAAGCTTTCCAAGTCCTCAAGTCACACACTCCTGGTTGACTGGTCTGCTTAGCCAAGCTAAAACTGGTCTGTTTGTCATGTTGGGCACATTAATTGGAGAGCAGATTAATTTCCAAGAATGAGTTAGTGCCCTTTAAAAGGTGATTTAAAATTCAAAATGATGGAAATGGAATAAAAGCATGCTTGTCTGATCATTCCTCAGAGTTCATCTTGAAATCCCTACCATTTTTCTGTTTGCATTGTTAGAATTCAAGTACAGGATAAACTGTGTAAGGGATTCCCAAACATTACGCTCTACACCTTAGTACCAATAATTACCCTTCTGTGAAAGACAGAAGGGGAATTTTTGTCATCAGACACATGGGGATTATAAGTGAAAATAAAATCTACAGGTTTAGTCAGTTTTCCACTCATGCAAATGAAACATAAATATCACTGCAATACCATCAAATATATTTGTGACTGAATGGAAGAATTTTTGCCTGTAGTGAACTAGATGCTTACAAGGAATTTGACAAAGCACCATCATATCTAATATAGCTCTACTACAGTCTAATATAACACTAATAAGAACTTACATTTATGCCCACTTTATAGTTATGGATAACTTTATGTCCATTATAAACATTTAATCCTTACAAATAAGAATGACATTATAATTTCCGTTTTGAAAACAAAACAAAAAAAATGCTCAGAAAAGTGAAGTTAATCATCCAGCCACTTGCAGTTGAATTTTCCGACTGTACCTCTTTCTATATCACAGCTAGGATGCAAACACTGTATTGCCAGCCCAAAGACCAAACTTGGAGCTTTTAGGCAAGGCCTGGTAAACATGAATGATATAAAGGAAAAAGTGGGTGTGACTCTGCTATGGAAAACAGTGTATTTATTTTTTGTTTTTATTTATTTATTTATTTTGAGACAGAGTCTCGCTCTGTCGCCCAGGCTGGAGTGCAGAGGCACCATCTCGGCTCACGGCAAGCTCTGCCTCCCGGGTTCATGCCATTCTCCTGCCTCAGCCTCCCGAGTAGCTGGGACTACAGGCACCTGCCACCACGCCCGGCTAATTTTTTGTATTTTTAGTAGAGACGGGGTTTCACTGTGTTAGCCAGGATGGTCTCAATCTGCTGACCTCATGATCCACCCGCCTCGGCCTCCCAAAGTGCTGGGATTACAGGCGTGAGCCACTGCACCCGGCCAAATCAGTGTATTTAAATAATGTATCCTTAATTTTGGAATTTACAGAATATGAACTTGGATAGTTTTTCATTTTTTTAGGTGTCATGCATATACTTCTCATTATATGGTGTAACAAAACCACATCTTACTATCATTTGATAAAGCAATCTGTGTCAATTTTAATTCCCTAACCTGAGATCTTTGACCCAAACGATTAACACAAGAGCAAGAACTGCAAGTAATCATTTTTCATTACTAATTTATCAGAAGTCCTCACACAAAATATATAAAATGGCACAATCTTAGAAGGGCTTAATAATACTGAATGAAAGAAACTTTTACAACTAAACCAAATAATTAATTATGGAGTTCATTTGTGGAGAGATTTAGGTTTCCTACAGACATACTAGATTCTATACAGATGCAAAAAGGAAAAAGCCTTAAGTAATAAGTGGGAGTTTTGTAAAAAGGGAAGTAAACTACAAGTTTACCAAAGCTAATTGATACCTTTCTGTAAATCCATTTTTATCATAGCTTTAAGTGGCTAACAAGGTGAAACCCTGTGTCTACTAAAAATGCAAAAAATTAGCCAGGCGTGGTGGCGGGCACCTGTAGTCCCAGCTACTCGGGAGGCTGAGGCAGGAGAATGGCGTGAACCCAGTGGCAGAGCTTGCAGTGAGCCGAGATCGCGGCACTGCACTCCAGTCTGGGCAACAGACTAAGACTCCATCTCTAAAATAAAATAAAATAAAATAAAATAACATAACATAACATAACATAACATAACATAAAATAAAATAAAATGTAAAATAACATAAAATAACATAACATAAAATAACATAAAATAAAATAAAATAAAATAAATCAAATTCAGCACCCTTTCTTAAATATTGTCTTTAATAAAGAAAATTAAAAACTAATCAAAGTCAAGTTATAAACAACCTAGATAAAGTCCACACACTCAAAGTATGTACTGGCCTTAACATACCTGGATTCAAATCC
The DNA here is from genome assembly GCF_003255815.1 of Theropithecus gelada. NCBI lineage: Eukaryota > Metazoa > Chordata > Mammalia > Primates > Cercopithecidae > Theropithecus > Theropithecus gelada. The sequence continues at coordinate 12,832,378 of NC_037674.1, forward strand.
AACAGGATGACTTTGTCTTTGGTCACTCAGCTGTTAATATATTCTGTATCCTGTGGCTATTCAGCTATAGCTTATTGAATGAAATAACGAATGGCTGAAAGAAGAAATGAATGGCTGAAAGGTATACTTGTGTGTACATGTACTTACATTTGTTTTTCTACACAACATTGATAGTTGCAGGGCTCCATCCACATGTTTGCACTGAACCTTCTCTACAATAGGCTGCTGGCATTCAGCAAGTTTTATCAGCACTGTCAGTCTAAACAAACAGAAAGACCCATTTCCCAAAGTTGAAAACCATCAGTATCAGAGAGAAAATGGACCCTTCATAATCCAAAGAGATAACATTGGGTTTAATAATGCTTCATCCCCGTACCCCTATGTTTAGTTAACATGCCTTCTTGCCAGTTTGTCAGACATCATACCATAATACAGTGGCCTTGGACTCATAAATACCTGGCAATATAGCTCAGAATATGAGCCATACAGATGGCTTGATTTTATATATATTTAATAATTTTATTAAATATTGAATGTATACCAAAGAATATTTATAAGATATATTTAAAAATTTATAAAACTCACACTTGGGCATTCCAGATGATGAAGACAGAGTAAAATGCTCTTCCTCTTTTAGATCCATGAAGTACAGGAATTTGAGATTGAGCCAGAATGAAAGAATGCATCTGTTAAAGCAATAGTTGACCAACATGTCTGGGGACTTCTGGTTCAATTTCTGGCTTAGTTCCACTCAACACATGAAACAGAATGAGTTGGAACACAAAGTGGGCCCAATTTCACTATGAGTAAGCTATAGCCACAGGGCACACAATTTAGAATGTTGAACGCCACCATCCTCCCTTACTTGTGTCATTTAACACATGGATGTTATGCTTAGTAGCTGCAGGCGGGCTTTGCACTGCACTTCATGCCCAGAAGCCTCAGTCTCATCCTAAACCATTCCTCTCTGATTTCTGGCATGAAGAGGTAGGGAATAAGGAGAGGTAGACCACTCTCCAATGAACAATTTGCATTTTTTTGTACATATCAGAATTATTCTACTATTATTTCCTACTTCAAAGCATTTCAGATTGATAGCATGTTTTATCAATTTTTATTTACAGTGAAGTTTGTAATTTTGTAAAATAAACAAAAAAAGGCAAAATTTGTGGCTTTATCCTTTTATTTATCATGCATATTAAATATACTCAATGCTTACTAGCCTTTGGGCACATTAACACATATGCCAGAGAGAAAGACAGACTCTGCCACTACAGTTTACACTTTGGTAGACAATAAAAAACCAGATCATAGTCATAGACCTCTCCTAGGAACTTTTTCTTACTTCTTTCTGTCCATCAGTATGTGAATTTCCATAATATTAGCTCCATAATATTAGTAGCAAGTTGTAGCTCCCTGAGAAGAAGGGCCTCCATTGTTCCTCCAGGTGGAGATGATGAAACAGGATCCTTCTGAGGAATATAATTCTGGAAGAGGAGTCAGTGGCCCCAGCATACCTGAGACAGATAGCCTAGCTGTAAGTGGTGTATGTCAGATGCAAGGACACTTGCAAGTTTAGCCAGTTTGCTGTTGAGGGATAGGTTTGGGGAAAATGTACCTCCTCAGAAAAGACTCTCCTGATTCTCTAATAATTTATCGAATCAAATATGCCATCAATTGTAAAATGCACTACCAAATTAAAAGCAGATAAATAGCAATTTTCTAAAACAAATATTAAAAAGAAAAAGTATAAATCGGACCAACTCTTGAGTTTTAGAGTTGAATATCTAGTCCTTTATATTATATTCCATAATAATTCAATTAATTTTACATATTGTAACCATTTCTGTATTAATTTATTTCTTTTTCTGTATGCCAAGATAAACAAGTATATATTTGGGAACTACAAAATATTTGAAAATGGGTTCTATATGTACAATATTTTCCAAATATCATATTTTAAAACTTTTAAAGCAATCCGTAACCAGGTAAGTAGGTTAGTTTTCTTGATAATAGTTCCAATTTGGCAAATATTATTGAATTTAAAAATAATATGAGGAAGAAGTAACAACATATTTTTCAGTATCCAGTTGGTGTCAAGCACCAACAAGTAAAAACTCTGTCTACAATGTTCTGAGTTTAAAGTAGTTCCTGAAATACATTGGCAAACGAGACAGAAATTATCTCTCCTTTAAAGGTCATGATCTTTTCTTAAAAAAAAAAAAAAATTCAGTGGACAAGATGGCCAACTAGAAGCAGTGGCAATTGGAGGCTCCCATCAATAAGATCCAAAACAGCATGTGAATCCTGCACCAGCAGCTGAGGTATCCAGATTTTGTCATTAGAACTGACTCGGTGGCTGGCATGACTCATGGAGAGGAAGGAAGAGCAATGTGGTGTGGCGGCCCACCTGAGAGCCACACGGGACACGGAGCCCCCGACCCAGCCAAGGGAGAAATCTGGGCAGCCCAGATGAGCAGGTTCCCCCACCAGCATAGCCCATGCCCTCCAGCAGGGGACAGCCAAAATGCCTCATTAAATGAGTCCTACTTCCTGTGCCATCCAACTGGGTGAGATCCCACCAACAGGGGTTGTCAAACATCCTATGCAGTATCATTCCTAGTGGCATCAGTTTGGTGCTCTTCAAGACCAGAGATGCCAAGGGAAGGAGCAGGCAGCCATCTTTGCTGTTCTCCAGCCTCCTCGAGTGACAACTCCAGATGAGTAAGGCCTGAGGTGAACCTCCAGCAAACCACAGCAGCTCTACAGAAGAGAGATCTGACTATTGAAAGAAAAACAAACAAACAGAAAGCAACAACAACAGCATCAACAACAAAAAAAGTCCCCATGAAAGCCTCGTCAAAGGGTCAGCAGCCTGAAAGAGCAAAAGTAGACAAACCCATGAAGATGAGAAAGAATCAACAACAGCAATGAGAAAAAACATTGAAAACCCAAAAGGCCAGAGTGCCTCTTCTCCTCTAGATGTTCACAATACCACTCCAGCAAGTGCACAGAACTGGACAGAGATGAGATGGACAAATTGACAGAAGGTCAATTCAGAAGTGGGTAATAACAAACTGTGCTGAGGTAAAGGAGCATGTTTTAACCCAATGCAAAGAAGCTAATAACCTTGATAAAAGGTTAGAGGAGCTGTGAACTAAAATAACTAGATTAGAGAGGAACATAAATGACCTGATGGAGCTGAAAAATGCAGCATGAGAACTTTGTGAAGCATACACAAATATCAGTAGCTGAATTGATCAAGCCGAAGAAAGAATATCAGAGATGGAAGACTATATTGCTGAAATAAGGCAGGAAGACAAGATTAGAGAAAAAAGAATGAAAAGGTATGAACAAAACCTCCAAGAAATATGGGACTATGTAAAAAGACTGAACCTACAACTGATTGGAGTACCTGAAAGAGATGGAGAGAATGGAAACAATTTGGAAAATACACTTCAGGGTATTATCCAGGAGACCTCCCCAGCCTAGCAAGACAGGCCAGCATTCAAATTTAGGAAATAGAGAACCCCAGTAAGATACTCCATGAGAAGACCAACCTGAAGAAACATAATCATCAGGTTCTCCAAGGTTAAAATGAAGAAAAAATGTTAAAGGCAGCCAGAGAGAAAAGCCATATCACCTACAAAGGGAAGCCCATCAGACTAACAGCAGATTTCTCAGGAGGAACCCTACAAGCCAGAAGAGAATGGGGGACAATATTCAACATTCTTAAAAAAAAAAAAAAAAAAGAATTTTCAACCCAGAATTTCATATCCAGCCAAACTAAGCCCTTTTCAGACAAGCAAATCCTGAGGGAATTTGTCACCAGCAATTCTGCCTTATAAGAACTCCTGAAGGAAGCACTAAATATGGAAAGAAAAAACCAGTTCTAGCCACTGCAAAACACATGAAAATATGTAGACCAATGACACTATGAAGAAATGGGATCAACTAGTACGCAAAATAACCAGCTAGCATCATGATGTCAGGGTCAAATTCACACATAACAATATTAACTATATATGTAAATGGGCTAAATGCCCCCAATAACAGACACAGACTGGCCAATTGGATAAAGAGTCAAGAACCATTGTTGTGCTGCATTCAAGAGACACATCTCATGTGTAAAAACATACATAAGCTCAAGATAAAGGGATGAAGGAAAATTTACCAAGCAAATGGAAAGCAGAAAAAATCAGGGGTTGCAATCCTAGTCTCTGGCAAAACAGACTTGAAACCAACAAAGATCAAAACATACTACAAAGAAGGGTATTACATAATGGTAAAGGGATCAATGCAACAAGAAGAGCTAACTATCCTAAATATATATGCACCCAATACAGGGGCACCCAGGTTCATCAAACAAGTCCATAGAGACTTACAAAAAGACTTGGACTTCCACACAATAATAGTAGGAGACTTTAACACCCTACTGTTAATATTAAACAGATGAATGAGACCGAAAATTAACAACAATATTCAGGACTTGAACTCAGCTCTGGATCAAGTTTACCTTATAGATATCCACATCACTTTCTACCCCAAAACAACAGATTATACATTCTTCTCAGTGCCCCATGGCACTTACTGTAAAATAGACCACATATTTAGAAGTGAAACACTCATCAGCAAATACAAAAGAACTGAAATCAAACAAACAGTCTCTCAGACCACAGTGCAATCAAATTAGAACTCAGGATTAAGAAACACTCAAAACCACACAACTACATGGAAATTTAAAAAGCTACTCCTGAATGACTCCTGGGTAAACAATGAAGACAGAAATCAAGAAGTTCTCTGAAACCAATGAGAACAAAGAGACAACATACCAGAATCTCTGGGATGCAGCCAAAGCAGTATTAAGAGGGAAATTTATAGTACTAAATGCCCACATCAGAAAGCTAGAAATATCACAAATCAATACCCTAACATCACAATTAAAAAAAAAAAAACCAGAGAAGCAAGAGCAAACAATTACAAAAGCAGGCAGAAGACAAGAAATAACTAAAATCAGACTGGAGCTGATGGAGATAGAGACACGAAAAAATCCTTCAAAAATCAATAAATCCAGGAGCTGTTTTTTTTTTTAATTAATAAAAAAGATGGACTACTGGCTAGAAAAATGAAGAAGAAAAGAGAGAAAAATCAAATAGATAGGATAAAAAAATGATAAAGAGGATATCACCACTGACCCCACAGAAAAAGAAACTACCACCAGAGAATACTATAAACACCTCTATGTAAATAAACTAGAAAATCTAGAAGAAATGGATAAATTCCTGGACACATACACCCTCCCAAGACTAAATCAGGAAGAAGTCAAATCCTTGAATAGACGAATAACAAGTTCTGAAATTGAGGCAGTAATGAGAAGGCTATCAACCAATAAAGCCCAGGACCAGGCAGATTCACAGCCAAATTCTACCAGAGGCACAAAAAGGAGCTGGCACCATTCTTTCAGAAGCTATTCCAAACCACTGAAAAAGAGGGACTCCTCCCTAATTCATTTTATGAGGCCAGCATCATCCTAATACCAAAACCTGGCATAGACACTACAAAAAAGAAAGAAAACTTCAGGCCAATTTACTTGATGAACATTGATGCAGAAATCCTCAATAAAATACTGGCAAACCAAATCCAGCAGCACATCAAAAAGCTTATCCACCACGATCAAGTTGGCTTCATCTTTGGGATGCAAGACTGGTTCAACATATGCAAATCAATAAACGTAATCTCACACCAATCTGAATGGCTACTATTAAAATAATATTAGTTATAGGCAAGGCTATGGAGAATAGGGAATACTTATACCCTGTTGGTGGGAATGTAAATGAGTTTGGCCACTGTGGAAAGCAGTTCAGAGATTTCTCAAAGAAATTAACCCAGCAATCCCATTATTGCAATGTATACCCAAAAGAAAACAAATTATTCTACCAAAAGACTTCTGCACTCACATGTTCATCACAGCACTCTTCACAATAGCAAAGGCATAGAATCAACCTAGGTGCCCCTCAATGGTGGATCGAATAAAGAAAATGGGGTACATATACACTGTGGAATCCTAAGCAGCCATAAAAAGTATGAAATTATGTCTTTTACAATAACATGGATGGATCTGGAGGCCATGATCCCTAGCAAATTAATGCAGGAACCGAAAACCAAATACCACATATTCTCACTTATAAGTGGGAACTAAAGTTGGGTACTTATGGACACACACATGGCAACAGGAGACACTGAGGACAACTAGAGCAGGGAAAATAAAGGCGTTGTGGGTTGAAAAACTGCCTACTGGATACCATGCTAACTACCTGGGTGATGAGACTCATACCCTAAACCTAAGCATCACAGAGTATATCCATGTAAAAAAACCTGCACATGTACTCCCTGTATCTAAAATAAAACTTGAATATTTTTATATGTTTTAATTATTAAGTTCCAGGATACATGTGCAGAATGTGCAGGTTTGTTACATGGGTATATGTGTGCTATGGTGGTTTGCTGCACCTATCAACCTATCACCTAGGTTCTAAGCCCCACATGCATTAGTTATTTGTCTTGATGCTCTCCCTCCCCTTACCAACCCCCACCTGATAGTCCCCAGTGTGTGTGTGTTCCCCTCCTTGCATTCATGTGTTCTCATTGTTAAACTCCCATTTATGAGTGAAAACATGCAGAGTTTGGTTTTCTGCTTCTGTGCTAGTTTGCTGAGGATGATGATTTCCAGCTTCATCCATGTCCCTGCAAAGGACATGATCTCATTCCTTTTTGTGGCTGCTTAGTATTTCATGGTGTATATGTGCCACATTTTCTTTATCCAGTCTGTCATTGATAGGCATTTGGGTTTGTTCCATGTCTTTACTATTGTGAATAGTGCTGCAATAAACATAGGTGTGCATGAATCTTTATAACATAAGGATTTATATTCCTTTGAGTATATACCCAAAAATGGGACGGCTGGGTCAAATAAATGGTATCTCTGGTTCTAAATCCTTGAAGAATCATCACGCTGTCTTCCACAATGGTTGAACTAACTTACATTCCCACCAACAATTTAAGAGTTCCTATTTCTCCAAAGCCTCTCCAGGAGGTGTTGGCATGAGATGGTATCTCATTGTGGTTCTGACTTGCATTTCTCTAATGATCAGTGATGGTGAGCTTTTTTTCATATGTTTTTTGGCCACATAAATCTCTGATAATAGCTTCTTTTGCTGTGCAGAAGCTGTTTAGCTTAATTAGATCCCATGTGTCAATTTAAGCTTTTGTTGCAATTGTTTTTGGTGATTTCATCATAAATTGTTTGCCCATGCCTATGTCCTGAATCATATTGCCTAGGTTTTCTTCTAGGATTTTTATGGTTTTAGGTTTTACATTTAAGTCTTTAATCCATCTTGAGTTAATATTTGTGTAAGGTGTAAGGAAGGGGTCCAGTTTCAGTTTTCTGCATATGGCTAGCCTGTTTTCCCAGCACCATTTATTAAATAGGGAATCCTTTCACCATTTCTTGTTTTTTGTCTGGTTTGTTGAAGATCAGATGGTTGTAGATGTGTGGTGTTATTTCTGCGGTCTCTCTTCTGTTCCATTGGTCTATATGTCTGTTTTGGTATCAGTACCATGCTGTTTTGGTTACTGTAGGCTTGTAGTATAGTTTGAAGTCAGTGAGCTCTGAGGAAGAGTGGGACATACTTCCTGGTGCTATACCTGGGTAGCTCGTCCTCTGGGTGTGTATGCTATTTCTTCCAGCCTTTGCTAGCCATCTGGATGTGGCAATTTCTTCTGACCCAAGCTCACACACCCCTGCCACTACTTGGAGACAAAAATCTCTGTCATAGCAGCTTGGTTCTGGTTGTGACAGTGCTGATTCACTTGGCTGCTTTTGCTTTCTAGCCTTCCGATGATGCCTCCTAGGCCACGTCCTGATTTCAGTATCCAACAACTCTAATCCTATTGCTTCAATCTTATTGCTTGCCATCCTCCAGAATTTTTAAGAGTTTTCTTATTTATTTATTTATTTATTTATTTATTTATTTTTGGAGGCAGGGTTTCACTTTGTTGCCCAGGCTGGAGTGTAGTGGTGCCACCATGGCTCACTGCAGCCTCAACTTCCTGAGCTGAAGTGATCCTTGCACCTCAGCCTTCCACATAATTGGGACCACAGGTGCGTGCCATCACACCTGTCTAAATGTTGTATTTTTCGTAGAGACAGAGTTTTACCATGTTGCCAAGATTGGTCTCCAGCTCCTGTGCTGAAGCCATCTACCCACCTTGGCCTCCCGAAGTCCTGAGAGTATAGGTTTGAACCACCATACTCGGTCTTCTAAGAATTTTCTACTTGTGAATTCCCTTTTCTAACTTTTAGTTTCTATGCATGATTTATTTATTTGTTTAATTACTAATATATGTCATTCCTACAGACTTTATGTAGAGAGGGCCAACCTAGCTCATGCTTAGCCCACTATATTGAAGAAGAGATTTATCTGTTAGACATGCAAATCAAGATATTTGTAGGCACATGTAGGTACAAATCTGGGGATGGGAGAATGGAATACTGGGCTGGAGTTTTTGACACTTACATGAGAGAGCCAGCATCATAGAAAGGGTATTAAAAGCTGTGTGTTCAATAATGTGGTAGGTATCGATACATTTTGACAAGTGAAATCATAATATAAACATAAGAGTTCTTGAATTAGGGATACTTAGAAGTGACAATGTCCTACTAAATAATTTTAATAAGCTTATGTGTTAGAATTTTGAAACTTTTACCCTGCCTTTTGGCTACTGTTTGAAGACTAAGTATGTGAAATACTGTTCTATACTTGGCACAATGACAACGATGTACATTGAAGAGAGGTTCATTATTTTTTTAGAATCAACAAACAATTAACCCCATCTCAATAGTAATAGTACTATCATTCAGCCATTTCTCCTACAAACCATGAGTGATTTCTATGCTAAACATTTTAGAAAGAAACTGCCTGAGAAAGAAAATAGACATTTGCCTGCACTACATTTGGGGAAAGGGTGTTGGGTTCTTCCGTGACTTGAAATACTGAAGTTATTCTTGCTCCAGACAACCTGAACTTCTCTTTCCCACGAGCTGTACACATGCTCTGTCTCACTTTTATTTGGTTTACCTATTCAAAAAACCACTTACCATGGCAACCCTTGTCTACATGATAGGCAGTTATAATTTGCTTGGAAAAACTGCAACAAAGTGTCATTTTTCATAAACCCCTTTACACCAAAATGTTTTCTTTCTCAGGGATTTCCAGTGACTTGGTTGTGGTCTCATGGCTCTGGCCAAAAGATCATTTGCAAAGAAAAACGTTATTAAGGAGACCCATAAACTTGGTCAATATTAGTGAGGGGTGGTGTTAGAATTGTTATGGCCTCTCAAAATAGGAAAATAATTGACTCTCTGACTATCTCTTTGGTACCATGGAAGCAGCATTCAAATAACACTTACCTGAACCAAGTAATTCTACATTTTATAAAAATGTATTTTGGATTGAAGTGCTGTGAGGTGTGAGCAAACAGACAGATAGAGCCAAAAATAAATGCAACCAAGTTAAAATCCCACTCTGGGCCCCTGGGTATGTATTCCATTCAGAAAAATTCAAAAATAGTTCCAAAAACCCTGCTATGGCATTGTGTGGTTTGAGCTAACAATAGCAGTCAAGAGATTTAGTGTGATCATGAACAATTATTCGCATGAATACATTCACAGATTCACTGAATTGCCTGCCAAAAGGCAGTGAATGTCGGGCAAGACTGCCGTATTTTAAATTCAAATATTGATATTTCTATGATATTTATTTCTATGACATAAGCATGTTTGCATCAATATGCTACTTGTCACTAGATTTGTAATTCAAGCACCCCAAAAGCAGTAACCATTGAACTTTCCCAAACAATTGTTCACTGTTCCCCAAATCAGATTATTAATCTACACTTGGCATCCAGTGAGTGCAAAATGTATTATGCAAATGAGTGCAGTGCTCCAGGCCCAAAGCATGCATGGAAGTAGTTTTAAGCTCAAGAGGAATCTGGCCATGAGCAAATGATGGGGGGATATATGACCCAGAGGATTAATCATTCTTATGGTTTATGATAGATGCTTCTTCCAGATGCCCACCTTCAGCTTCAAACGTGAGTATAAAAGTCTGGAGAAAAGATCTCTTACAGAGATCTTGAAAAAGCAAGCTTTTGATACTTTTAAACTTTTATATTTTCATAATATTTGAGATTTTCTTTGTTCTTATTTGTTTTTAAGCTCAAGTCATCATTTTGGTATTTTAAAAAGATGACGTATAGATGAGTAATTATTAGCATATTAACACATAATGTAATAGTTTTGTTACTTGTATAGTACTTTGGCAAAACTTTAAAATGAATCAGCTGCAAATAATGGGCGACTTTCCTAAACATAGACTATCTAGGCAAAAATATCCCGTAAACTTACTTTATGAAAACTTTGCATCACTCTGTGTTCCAGAGCAAAACCTGACTGAGAATGGGTTTGAGAACCAGAAAGTTCTTATCACTCTGTTGTATATATGGGGATATATTCTGAGAATGCCAAAATGTCTTTTTCTTGACTACTGTATATAGTACAATATACTATATACGATTTAGTATATAGTATCCAAAAGCTTTTAAGTCTAAAGGCCAAGAATAACATTTTCACTGCTTACAAGTTAGATCTGATTCACAACCTGTATCAGCCCGCTTTTACACTGCTATAAAGAATTTCCCTGAGACTGGGTAATTTATTTAAAAAAGAGATTTAATTGACTCAGTTGTGCATGGCTGGGAGGCCTCGGGACACTTGCAATCATGGCAGAAGGGGAAGCAGGCACATCTTACATGGCAGGAGGCCAGAGAGAGAGCTTGTGAAGGAGGAACCGTCAAACACTTGCAAAACCCTCAGATCTCCTGAGAACTCACTATCACAAGAACAGCATGGGGTAACCACCTCCAGGATGCAATCACCTGTCACTGGTCCCTCCTGCAACACGTGGGAATTATGGGGATTACAATTTGAGATGAGATTAGGGTGGGAACACGGAGTCAAATTATATCACAACCCCAGAGCAAAAATGAATCTCAGTGGATTAAAAAAATTGGCAAATAGCACTGAGGTGAGTAAATACTGCAAATAAAGAAGATATATATTTCTAGCCATTGTAACTACAAATACAAAAAAAGAAAGCATATAAATGTCCAGATGATATATTCTTATATAAAAAGGGGCTAGGCACAGTGGCTTATGTCTGTAATCCCAGCACTTTGGGAGGCTCGGGCAAGAGGATCACTTGAGGCCAGGAGTTTGAGACCAGCCTGGGCAACATGGCAAGACCCTGTTTTAACAAAAAGTAAAAAAGATAACCATGCATGATGTCATGCACCTGTAGTCCTAGCTACTTGAAAGGCTGAAGTGGGAGGACTGCTTGAGCCCAGGAGTTTGAGGCTGCAGGGAGCTAGTATCGTGTCACTGCACTCTAGCCTCCAGCCTGGGTGACAGAGTGAGATATTGTCTCTTAAAAAAAAAAGCAAGAGACAAATAGAAAAAGTATTGTGGAAAACAAAACAGAATAACACTAGTTGCCACAGCTGGACACAAGCCAAAAGGAAAAAGTATGGGCTGGTAAGAACATGGGGCAGACTTTGACTATTAGACTCAGGATAAACTGAATCCAAAAAAAAAATACCATATATTTAAAGAATCGCTATGGGAATTGAAACTTGTTTGAGGCAGGTCGGAACCCAAGAATGTTGTTAAAATTAATAAAAGAAATAAGGTAGTGAATAAAGTTACAATGGATAAAGTTAAACATTGCAGAACTGGATTCCATTGTGTGGAGGACATTGATCAACATTGTTAATTGGGCTAAGTGTCTTCAGGTGCTAGGATGTTAGAGCAGGTAATAAAAGTGAAAGTTGTTACTTTACCAACTTGTCTGAAACTTGATTATTCTTGTGTGGAGTGTTGAAAGGTGGGGTCAAAACATAACAGCATTCTAACTCATGAGGTGCCTTTCTTCTAGAATTCTCAACGTACACTGTGCTGCCAATGTCCTTACCCTATAGCATGTGTATCCATCCACTCCTTCATTTAGCTAGGACCTTCTCTAAGAGTTTTTCATTGAGTGCCAACTATTCTTGGTTTTAACCAGATGATCATGTGATACTGCCTTTTCATAGTAAGAAAGCAGTATACACTGGTCATTTCATATGGTTTGATCTGTGTACGGCAAACAGTTTGCTAGGCCATTCTATGAAGATAAAACCAGTCCTTGCCTTTTGAGACTTTATAGCACAGCACAAAAAGAGGCAGAAACAAATATTACAACTTGTGGCACATATTATGAAGGCAATGAAAGGATTTCGCAAAAGATAATGAACAAGGATCTAACAATGGACAGGTGGTGAGGAAACAATTTTCTGGAAGACGAGCTTTATGATAAGACTTGAATGAAGAGAAAGCTTGGCCACATTAGAAGCAGGAGGAAATATTCCAGGTATAAAGAAATGTACATATGAGGTAACTGAGGTGGGAAAGAGCCTGGGATCTTTGCACGACTGAGAGGAGGTCAGTGTGATTGGCATGTAAAAAGAGAACAGGGGAGGAATGCTGGAAGGCTGGAGCAGTGGGCAGGAAAGGGCCAGGTTTTGTATGAACTCCCTTGGCCTTAGCAAGGAGTTTAGATTTTGTGAAAAAATAGTAAGAAATGAGTGAGGAGTTTTGATTTGTGAGGAAAAATAATCTTATTCTCTTCATAAAGAATATTACATTGGCTGCAGTGTGAAGCCTAAATTGCCAGGAGAAAACAGAAAATATACCAGCGAAGAGATTGTAGGAGACTGCGTAGAGATAATGAAGATATAGATGAATGGGTGGTGCAGATGGAGAGAAGGGGTGCTTAGGAAACAAAAATTACAAGAAAATGACTCAGTAATGTTGGCACTAAATATATAATACCCAAACTTATGCACCTATACAATAGTAGACATGCATAATAATGATTATAGCAGCATCAATTACAAAAGGAACATATGGAAACAACGGAGGTGCCCATCATCAAAACAGTGATGAATAAACTGTGGCATAGTCACTCACACAGTGAAAAGTTAGACAACAGCAAAAACAAAAAATCTATATCAACACAAATATGCTTACATTTTAGCAATATAATATTAATTTTTTTTAAAAGTAAGTCCAACTCTTAGCTACATGAAACCATTTTTAAAATAAAACTGAAATAACTAAAATAATGAGATATACTATTTTGGAATACTGTACATGCAGAGGCCAAAAAAACTGTTTTTAAAAAGGAAAGCAAGAAAATGATAGACATGGCATTCAAGATGATATTTTAGCTCAGGTTGAATGAGGCAGGCTTATGGAATGAGAGAGAAAAGGATTAGATGGAGGTTATTTTCTGGTCCTACATTTTATTTTGAGTTCACAGATGTTTGTTTTGGGTTCACAGGTGCTTATTAGAGAATCACAAACTTGAAAACCAACTCCAGCTGTATCTCAGGTATATTGTGTGTTCAGTTCCAGACCACAGCAATAAAGTGAATATCACAATAAAACAAGTCACACAAATGTTCTGATTTCTCAGTGCATATGAAAGTTATCTTTACACTATACTGTAGTCTATTTTAATAGAAATTTAATTTTTAAGTAATAATTTTAAGACATATTAGCATGATGTCTAAAAAACAATATACATATCTTAATTTAAAAATACTTTATTGCTAAAACTTGCTAACCAGCATCTGAGCCTTCAGCAAGTCATTATCTTTTTTCTCGTGGAGGGTCTTAACTCAGTGTTTATGGCTGCTGATTGGTGAGGGTGGTGGTTGCTGAAGGTTAGGGTGGCTGTGGCAATTTCTCAGAATAAGATAACAATGAAGTTTGCCACAGAGATTGACTTTTTCTTTCACAAAAGATTTCTCTGTGGCATATAATACTGTTTGATTTTATCCATAGTAGAACTTTTTTCAAAATTGGTATTAATCCTCCCTAACCCTGCCACGACTTTATCAACTAAGTTTATGCAGTATTTTAAAATCTTCATTGCAATTTTAACAGTGTTCACAGCATTTTCACCAACCATAGATTTCATCTCTGTTTGTTTGTTTCTTTGTTTTTTGAGATAGAGTTTTGCTCTTGTCACTCAGGCTGGAGTATAGTGGTGCAATCTTAGTTCACTGCAGCCTTCACCTCCCAGGTTCAAGTGATTCTCCTGCCTCAGCCTCCCAAGTAGCTGGAATTACAGGTGCGTGCCACCATGCCTGGCTAATTTTGTATTTTTAGTAGAAATGGGGTTTCACCATATTGGCCAGGCTGGTTTCGAACTCCTGACCTCAAGTAAGCCCCTCGGCCTCCCATAGTGCTGGGATTACAGGTGTGAGCCACCACACCCAGCCTAGATTCCATCTCAAGAAACCACTTTCTTCACCATTCATAAAAATCAACTTATCTGATAAAATTTTATCATTTGACAGATTAGAGCAATTCAGTCACATCTTCAGGCTCCACGTTTAATTCTGGCTCTCTTGATATTTATACCATATTTGAAATTACCTCCTCTACTGCAGTCTTGAACCCCTCAAAGTCATCCACAAGGGTTGGAATCAACTTCTTCCAAATTCTTGTTTGATATTGATATTTTAACCTCATCCCATGAATCACAAATGTTCTTAACAGCATCTGAAATGGTAAAAAAATTTTTAGAGGATTTTCAATTTACTGTGCCAAGATCTATCAGAGGAATTCCTATTTACAGCAGCTACAGACTTATAAAACATATTTTTAAAATAATAAGACTTGAAAGTCAAAATTACTCCTTGATCCCTCGGCTGCAGAAGGGATATTTTGATAGCAGGCATAAAAAATGTTCATCTCCTTGTACATCTCCACCAGAGCTCCTGGGTGACTATGCATATTGTAAACAAGCAATAATATTTTGAAAGTATTTTTTTTTCTGAGCAGTAGGCCTCAACAGTGGGCTTAAAATATTCAGTAAACCATGCTCTAAACAGATGTGCTCTCATCTAGGCTTTGTTGTTCTCTAAGAGAAGGAGCAGAGTAGATTTAGCACAATTCTTAAGGGCCCCAGAATTTTCAGAATGAGGAATAAGCATTGACTTCAACTTAAAATCACCAGCTGCATTAGTCCCTACCAAGAAAGTCAGCCTGTGCTTTGAAGCTTTGATGCCAAGCATTGACTTTCTACTCTCTAGCTATGAAAATCTTAGCTAGCATCTTCTTTCAATAGAAGGCTGTTTCTTTTACAGTGAAAAATCTGCTGTTTTAATGACACCACCTTATTAAGCAGATTTTCTGGATAACTTGTTGCAGCTTCTACATCAGCACTTGCCCTTTTATGTTGTAGAGATGGCATCTTTTCTTAAACTTCATGGCCTAACCTTTGCTAGCTTTGGAATTTTCTGCAGCTTCCTCCCCTCTCTCAGCCTTCACAGAATTGAACAAATTGAAGGTCTTGCTCTGGATTAGGCTTTGATATAAGGGAAAGTTTTGATTGGTTTGATCTTCTTCCATCCAGACCACTGAAACGTTCTCCATATCAGCAATAAGGCTGTTTTGCTTTTTTATCATTCATGTGTACACTGAAGTAGTGCTATTAATTTCTTTCAAAAACTTCCTTTGTATTTGCAACTTGGCTAACTGGCACAAGAGGCTTAGCTTTCAGCATATCTTGGCTTTTGACATGGCTTCCTCACTAAGTTTAATCATTTATAGCTTTTGATTTAAAGTGAGAGATGTGTGACTCTTCCTTTCACTTGAACACTTAAAAGCCACCAAAGGGTTATATATTGACCTAATTTCAATATTGTTGTGTCTTAGGGTATAGGGACGCCCAAGGAGAGGAAGAAAGGGGGAAACAATCAGGTGGTGGAACATTTAGAATGCACACATTTATGAATTAAGTTCACTCTCTTAGATGAGTGTGGTTCGTGGCATCCCTAAACAATGCTAGCAGCAACATCAAAGATCACAGATAACAGATCACCAAAAACAAATAAAATAATCATGAAAAAGTATGGAATATTGTGAGACTTACCAACATATGACCATGGGACATGAAGAAAGCACACTCTGTTTGAAAAATGGAACCAATAGACTTACTGTATGCAGGATGCTGTGAGGGTGCTGGATTCTAGTCCTACCCACCAGATTCCTCACTAAGGGGTTGCCACAACCCCTCAATTTGTAAAAAAAAAAAAAAAAAAAAAAAATCTGTGAAGCATAATAAAGTGAAGTACAATAAAATGAGGTGTACTTATAAATAAAAATAAACCATGCATGGACAAATGATAAGAGTGTCATGATTAAGCCAATTCAATGTACCTGAGACTCCAAAAAACTGCCACGGTGTGTTGACAGATTAGATGTGGGGAT
This sequence comes from Theropithecus gelada, assembly GCF_003255815.1. Classification (NCBI taxonomy): domain Eukaryota; kingdom Metazoa; phylum Chordata; class Mammalia; order Primates; family Cercopithecidae; genus Theropithecus; species Theropithecus gelada. Next base: position 12,848,816 of record NC_037674.1, read on the forward strand.
CCCTCCATGCATTTCCAAGGCAAGAAAATGACAAGCATCAAGGGAGGGATGCAATTTCTAGCCTGAGATGTTGGGTGGATGACAATACCACTAATTGACACAGGCAGATTGGGAGAGGAGCAAGCATGGAGAAGGGATACAGAAACAAGAATTCCATGGTGGACATGTTAGAGATGAAATAACTCTAAGGTATTCATATGGCAAAGGCCAGAAGATACTTCTTTATTATTCTAAAGCTCAGAGAAGAAATTTGGATTGTATATTGAAGTTACTAACCTTTAGCTTTGCAATAGTTTCCTGTGGCTGCTGTAACAAATTACCATAGATTTGGTAGTTTAGAACCACAGTACAGACATTATTCTCTGTACTGGTGACCAGAAGCCTGAAATCAAGGAAGAATTAAGATGTCAATAAGGCCATGCTCCTTCTGGAGCCTCTGCTAGAGAATCGATTCCTTGCCTCTTCCAGTTTCCTGGGGGCACAGTATTCCTTAGCTTGTGGCTACATGACTCCAATCTGTGCCTCTGTGCTCATATCACATTCTCTCCTTCTGTATGCCCTAAATCTTCCTCTGCTTTCCTTTTATAAGGACATGTGGGATTGCATTTAGGCCCCACATGGAGAATCCAGTATAATCTCACCATCTCAAGTTTCTTAATTAAATTGTAGCAGAAACTTCCCTTTTTGCCATATAAGGTATCATTCACAGATCCCACGGATTAGGAGAGATATCTTTTGGAGGGGCCATTATTCAGTCCACTACGAACATGTAAAGACAATTTAAAATGTTGAAGATCTTAAGAAGAGGGTAAGGAGAGAATAGAGGAAAAAGATTCAGAACAAAATGGTGGGAAACACCAATGTTTAGATAATAAGTTGGGTTGAGACAGCAGAACCTGTAAAGGAGATTAAGAAAATGCTTTAAAGAGGCAGGAGGAAAACTAGACAAAGGTGGCATTATGGAATGCTGGACAGATGAGTTTTCAAAAGAGTAAGTAACCATGCTGGATATTGCTGAGAGGTGGAATATAACAGGGACAGAAAGGTGTCCAGTGGATTTAGCAATGTGGCCAGAAGCCATTTTTGTTGGGTGATAGTAACAGAGCCACAACAAATTAGGATGATAAGAGAATAAATATGAAGAAGTAATGAAATCAAGAGGAGTAATTTGCTGTGAAGAGGAGCAGAGAAATGGTATAAAAGATGGATGAGACAAGGGGTTCTGTGGAAGTTTCTATTATTTTTAGTATGAAAAGGCCAGAGTAGGTTGCAAGGTACCAAGGGTGGTCTATTAGAGAGGAAGATATTGCCAATTCAGCTGAGAGGGGGCTGGGCAAAGCTGGTGGGTAGGACTCGAATCCAGCACCCTCACAGAGAGACTTTTCTTGCAATAAAGAGAAACTTTTGCTTAATTGTATTAGGAGAAGAAAGGTATAAATGTTCACAGAGTTGGTGGGAGATGAGAAAGTGCTACTCTACTATTTCCCTTTCTTTTTTTTAATAGAAAAAAAGGCAGGAATAAAACGAATTGGGAGAGAAAAGCTGATGTAGAACATTTAAAGAGAGGAAAAACTATGAAATCATCATCTCAGAAAGCAGGAGATGAAGTTTACTATACAAGAACTGCAGAATTCCTGGACCATGTTGAGAACCCATCTGAAATTTGAGATAAAGTTTTAAAGTAGAACTGATCCACTGTGTTGAGTCATTTTTTTATTTTTGTTTTTGTTTTTCACATAGCAGTCTCAAGAAATGGGTTTGAACTTATTCAAGGCTGGAAATTCAGGGCACAACTGCACATCTTGTAAGCTTTGGCTTTGTCTCTACCCTGGATTCAAATTTTGATTCCTTTACTTATTAGCTATGAGCCTTTAAAGTTACCTAACAAGTTAGTGTCTCAGTGTCCTCAACTGTTAAGTGGAAATTACACTACTGTCTATCTTATCAGGTTCATAGGAGGATTAAATTATTTATAATATAAAGCACTTGAAACACTACCAAATATAACAATTGCTCAATCAACATTAGCTAATAATTCTATAATATGAAGTATACAATGTACACACACTTTGCAATCTGTGGTGTTTTCTATGCATCAAGAGCAAAACCCTACTTAGGTTTAGAAAATTGTAAACCATAATTATATGTAATAACTTTCTTCGATTAAAAAATATAGTTTTAGGAATCAATATTTTTGAGCAGCATATATATATATATATATAACTATATATATGGCTATATAGGACTCTATATATGGCTATATATGACTATTATATATATGACTATATATATATGACTATATATGGAGAGAAAAAGGGAGGAAAGAAAAAAGGGCAAAAACAAATATATGTATATATATGATATATATGTATATATACTTCTGTTTTTAAAATAAGAAAATTTCAAAGTCAATCACCTTGTGGCATATTCCTCACCATGATATGTTGCCTGAGATGCTACAAACCAAACAGGTCTAAAGATTTGGGTTCTTTGAGGAATTAGCCTTCTTTTATATGAAAGAAACCTTTAAGAACAGGATCTATTTGATAGAAAACATAGCTATCCTCTGGATTTATTTGCCTCAGATGAGAAAAAGAAGTTAATAAGCATTTCTTGGCAAGAAAAAAAGGGGGGGCTGTATTAAATTTCTGTCTCAGTTTAAAAGCTAAGGAATTTAGGCTAGAAATAATGAATCTAGTTTAACTGAGAAAAAACAGAAAATTCAATAGATTCATCTACTGACAATGAAAGGTGGCATCAATAGTGCTTGCTTGGTTGGCCTAAGAATACAAACTTCATTGCAAACAGGTTTGCTGGGGGTGGGGAGAGGTCACATTCTAGGATTCCATTGAATAAAAGTAAAAGAATTGTAGCTAAATTTTAGTTACTCATAATTTTGTATTCTATATCACAGAGAGAGAAATGTTAATTCTGTAATTTGTTTGCTTTCATAGCTTATTAATCATCATAGCTGTAGTTTACAAAGTCTTTGAATTTTCTACCTTGTAAAAAGAACACATTTCAGGACTTTTTATTGATTTGTATGAGAATCTCTAATTCCAAAAATGCTATATCTATTTTTAGCCTGTTTCATCTACAGAAGATTCCTCAGCATTATTTTGTAAACTGATATTTGGTAAAACAAATGATTAATGAAATAAGTGGCTCCATTTTTAGCCATTCCATTCAGCACTGCTACCTACACCAAAAGCAAGTTGCAAGCTGATTAGTGAGATTTCAAAGCAATGAATGGGCTATGGAATCCCATTAGGACTTTAGAGAATTATTCTGTTTCAATAAATATATTTGGTAATGTAATCAAGAGAATTTAAAGGAAATTAACCAATTTCCTATAATAGTTATAAGTGGCATGAAAAATTCAACCATCATCAGTATCTAATACATGAGTTACATGTAGCTATAGTTTAAAAGTCAGAGGCAAGATTTGAGGCAGTTAAAGATTTTCGTTTTGTTTGGTCTATTTTCCTATTAATATTTGGGTAGCACACAAGGAGACTCAGGAGCTACCATTTAGATAGAGACTACTTCCAAAATAATAAAGAGAAGAATATTTAACACATACTCAGGGAAACTGCTAACTACTACTGTACTATTTATGCCATCGAGTGGCTCATTGACACTTGATGTCTAACACCTGTTTGAATGATAATGATGACCTTTTAAAGCATAATCATACATTCTTTATTAACAGTTATTGAATGATTCCAAGATGTAGTCACATCTTTTAATAACTTTTTGTAATGCATGTTATAAAATGCATTGGCAACATGTTCTTAATACATGATGTCACAAAAAGCTCCTACAATGTTGCTATCATGCAGGTGTTGTTCATTAAAACAATGTAAGCACCTGCTTAATTCAGTAATCTAGATTATTAGTATATGGAGCATTTTAAAATGACCAACATCATGTAAAAATAATCACAAGTTTGGTGAACATTTGGCAACAACGACTTTTCTTCATGCTCATAAATACCTGTAGCCTTCACTTCTTGAAAACAAAATAAAATAAAACTTACGTTCCCCAAAATTTGGAGGTGTTACTAAGTTATTTAACAATGTAAGCACTTAGTCTGAGTTTTTGTTTTGCATGTGATAGACCTGTTTCCTGAAAATAACACAGAGGATCATGGGAATTATTTGTGGTCATGATTTTGGTGTTAACCTGCTTTCCTAAGGTCCAAAGAATGGTGAAACACTGCACCATCCATTTTCTTGATCTAACAGAATATTAGTGCCAATTAAAGACAAAGCTCCTCCGTGAAGTCTATCCCCTTGACCAATCTAAAATTGAAGCAGTGATCATATAATGGCAACCAATATGCCATCCCTTGTACATTCAATGCCAACTCTTTTTGGAATACAGCACATAATAAATGATGAAGCATGTAGAGGAAAAAACTTTACATCGTGGCAATTTCAGCTCTGATCTCACAGAACTGTGTTTTCCCTTCTCCATTCATCCCCATCACCACAGCAAACGCTATCGATAGCATAAGCATAAAAAGGCCTGAATAATGGAGCATGAGAAATAGAGAAATTTCTAATGTAATCATTTTAAAAATTTTATGTTTATTAGTATGTGTATTAGCTCAGGCTGCCAGAAGAAAATACCATAAACTGGGCGGATTAAACAACATAAATTCATTTTCTCACGGTTCTGAAGAGTTGGAAGTGTAAAATCAAGGTGCAGGCAGATTCAGTTTCTGCTGAGAGCTTCCTGGCTTGAGATGGCCACCTTCTTCCTGTGTCCTCACATGGCAAAGGGTAGGAAGGGGAGCTTCTAGGTGTTTCTTATTATAAGGACAAAGAGCACTAATCCCATCACACTAGGGTCTCACCCCATGGCTTTATTTAAACTTAATTACCTTCTGCTATGGTTTCAGTGTCCCCTGCAAAACATGTTGAAATTTCATCCCCAATGTGACACTACTGAGCAGTGGAACTTTTAAGAGGTGATTAGATCATGAGAGCCCTTCCCTCACGAATGGATTAATCCATTCATGGATTAATTGATTAATGGGTTATCATGGGAGGGAAACTGGGGGATTTATAGAAGAGGAAGAGAGACCTCATCTAGTATATTAACATTTTGGCACTCTTAGCCCCCTCGCCATGTTATATTCTGCACTGCCAGAGAACACCATAGAGAGTCCCCACCAGCAAGAATGCTCTCGGTAGATGCACCCCCTTGACCTTAGATTTCCCAGCCTCCATGATTGTAAGAAATAAATTTCTTTTCATTATAAATTATCCATTTTCAGGCATTCTGTTATAGGCAACAGAAAGTGGACTATGATAAAACCTTCTAAAAGATCCTTTCTTCAAATATTACCATATTACAGTTACAGTTACCATATTACCAAGTTACAGCTTCAACATATAAGTTTTTTTTTGGGGGGGGACACAATTCAGTCTATAACAGTATGGTTACAATATAGATGCAAACAGGACACACAGATGTTTTCTCACTGTTAACATTTTAACATGAACATACCTACCTCTACGGGATTTTAAAAGTTTGTATCTGAAAGACAGACCTCCATTAAATAAAACAAACGTTCTCTGAGTTCTAGAAGCAATATGTCCCAGTGCATCAAAATCATACCTTGATGTTAATTGAGCTTCCAGCTAATTCTAGACAGATGTACTTACTGGGAATACAGTGGTGAACAAGACAGAAATGCTCCTACTTTCATGGAGCTTACATTCTAGAGTGGAGAGAGACAGTAAACGAATATATAAATACATAAACAAGAAAACATATGATAGTGATAACTGCTATGAAAAAAAGATGATAGTGCAATAGCAACAGCGTCACGGGGCTCCTCAAGATTGTGTTGTTTAGGGCACCTGTCTCGGCAGGTCACAATGTGATGACAAGGAGAAGGAGGCTGTATGAAGAGCAATCCCAATCACCAGTAATAACAAAAATCAGTACAATTTGGAGGTTGCTTTCCTTTGTTATATTAAAATCATTATTCTTAAATAAGAAAACCTATATCAACTATCAACACATTCTTAGATGTGGAATCAGCAACTGAGAAATTTCTCATGGTTCTCTGTGACAAATGATCCTAAGAATAAATTATTACTTGCAAGAATTTTAATTAAGCTGTTCTTTTCTGCCTACCACTGCTATCATTTAGCTGGATAAGGGGAAAATTAGTTTTATTCTGAAAAAGCATCTTGGATTCACATATCTGTAATCAATGTACTCACATAAGTGTCTACAACTGTAGAAATTTGTGGTTGTTTGGAAGAGCGTTTAATGCAGAAAATTCATTAAAACAGGGAATATCTACGTATAATATGCTTCTTTCTAAACAAACAGTGAAACTGAGTTCTTGATTCAGTCCAACATTACTCTCTCATTAGAAGTCTTCATTAGTGTTGATCATTTTTATTTAAACATTTAGCTTAAAATATCTATTAGATAAATTCCAGGCTGGATTTATGACAGAATGTAGGAAATAGAAACCCTGAACAATTAAATCTGGACCAGATTCATAGGGTTAAAATGGCCGAGTCTTGTATTCCCTTTTGGTGAGTGCCTACAAGAGTAAATATCTTGAAAAGGCTCTCTGGTTGCCCTGGGCTAAGAACAACCAGGTGATTATGACTTACATATGTTTCATACTTGTTAATGAAAGGGTGAGAATCAACCCGTTGGCATTATAGTCTCATTTGAGACATTAAAAGCACCAAGGAAGGGTTAAAATTAATTAACCCATGAGCAAATAGAAGAGACAAGGATTGGAAACACATCCTATGATAAGGTGGGTACACTTCCACATAATAGTGGACAGAGAAAATTCGGCACATTCACAGAAAATTTGCATTAGGAAATATATGTAATTAAAATTAAGAGGTCATTATTGGGGTAAAGGAATGAGATGATCAGCTTGTTTTTCTCATCCACAACAACAGAGATGAATTGATTTTTTTTCTCACCAATTTCTGTTCATGTTCTCTAATATCTTCTTGTTATGTACCTATGAGTCTTTAGAATCTTGAAGTTTATAAAGTAAGGGAAGCAAAAGGCTAGGGTGTCATTCTCCTCTAATAGCACTGGTAATTCACAAAGTCATGAAAGTTTCTGAATTGTACCTGGATGCTTATTGTTTTTAGAATTATACTTTCCAAACCAAATCCTTTCATGCTGAGAGACCATAATTTCCAAACAGCATGGCTGAGATGCTTATTCTGCCATCTTTATTAGCGCGAGAGAAACTGCGCTTTCATTGTATTATTCTACCTAGCAAGTATTCAGATAATAACCTTCTTAGACATTTGCTACATAACAGAAGCCTGTACTTCAAAAAAACTTCAACATGGAGTATATTTCAAATGGTGAGTTGGAGTATTGACATCCAAGGTTGAAACTGACTCGCTGTCATATGAATCTAGTGAAATTTATTTACAGCCTTCTTAAGTATTGTTTTGAGGTGGACAGAATTGCTTTCTATTTCCTAACTGATTCACAGTCATTTCTCACCTTGAAATTGCTATATGTCCTAAGCAATATTCATTCCTCTGCTCTACTTATAAATTCATAAAGGTTTCCCATTTCCTACCAAATGAAATTACAACTTCTTGGTATTGCTCAGCAATCTTGCTTGCTTCACAAGAATTTCTAGATCGATCTACCCCTTGAATCTCAACCATCTCTTCCCTGTTCATCTCTCATTGTGGTGCTACTTGTATTATTCTGCTGATATGTATTCATACCAATGTGCCTTTGTTTGTGCTGTCTCCCCTGTGTGTAACGTTCTTGCATTTCTCCTCCCTGTCATCCAAGGCCCTTCTCTGACTGTTAAAATACTCTTTGTCTTCCAGGCCGGGATCCAGAGTTTCCTCTTCTTTGATATATTGCTGTTTCTCCTAGTAAGAGGTAGCCAACTCTATCATGCAACTCTATTTTCAAGCACAGCATGATTTACATTAGAGTTATTTGTGCACATGTCTTTCTCCTTTGATGGACTATGCATTCGTTTATGTAACCTCCTTAGGCTCTTGGACTATGCCTGCCATGCTACAGGTAGTTGATATTCATTGTATTTAACTGGCTTTGAGAATTTTAATGATTTCTTTTGGCATCTATCCAGATCTAGAAAGCAATAGTTATCACGGAACAGAGAATCAACAGCACTGTTTAGAGAAGGGAAAGCTAGACAAGAGCCATTCTACGTTTTTGTAAGTAATTATAGCTTAGAACAATTTTGCACTGAAGAATTAAGACAGAGCAGGTTGAGCTTAGTAGTCTTGACTATAAGTTCTGAAGACTCTCAGACTATGACCACAACGGAAAGGCCCCATTTATAGAGTAAGCAAGACTGCTTTGCTCAGTTCTCAATCAACTATCACGGCTATTTGTTAATCAATGAAGCCAAGTTTTTCCTGGATGGCAACAACCCTTGGTTGTAGTTATGAAGTCAGATTTGATTTTGATTGACTCAGACCTCTGATTGCTGTGTCACAAATATGTAGTAGGATGATTCATTGAATGACTAGGCTGTCATTGGAAAGCTCAGGACCTTTCACCTCAGATACTTTATTAGTAAAGTGCCCATGTTCAGAAGACGATCTCTCCCTTAGTTGATAAATCTGTGGCCATGTCATGATGCAGCATAGTCTAGTGTAAGGAAAGTAGGTCATGAAGATTGGAGCTTGGTTCTAGTCTCAGACAAGGCCCAAATTGATTTGGGATCTCCAAGAACATACTGTAATGAGCTGTGCCTTCACACACACTTCCCCATGGATTCTGACTCAGCTGCTTACTACCTCACAGCCATCTTTCAGGGATTTGCTTCTCTGAGTCTGATTGTCCTTATTGTAAGACAGGAATAAGGAAAATTCTTAGGGAAATCAGTAAAGGTTTAATTGAGATGCTATCAGGAAAACACCTGGCATAGTGCTCAGGACAGAGGCACTAAATATTGATCTAAGTAAGTATTTTAAAATGTTTATTTTCATTTTTTTACCTGCCTGAATCATCTTGGTTTTTCATCCAGGCATTTAGGAATAATATCCTGCCTTGATCAGAGTGGACAGGATTGAGCAAGTAGGACTAACACTAAAGAGCTTCATTTTCTTTAGAGGACTCCATTAAATATAATTGTGGAAAAGATTCACAGGCACTGGGAAAACCAGACCAGGATTGACCTGGTCATTTAGGCAGAGGAGCAAACTGTTGGAGCGTAAAGTTTCCCCTGTAGTGGTTCTCAGCAGGCTTATGTGATGAGAGAACGATTAGGAATAGCTCACATAACCCAGAGGGATTTTTTATCACCATTCTCCTTACATATCTATATCCTCAAGAATACACATTCATTAAGACCAACATCAGGCTCAGTGAGCTAAGGTATTTCATGTAAGGCAGTGAGTCACAAACAGAGCTTTCCTCTTACTGAGGAAATCTGCTGAAAAAATCATTGATCACCTCATCCACAAAATGGGAATAACCACTTAGCAGATGCTTTCCCCAGTGGCTGTTAACAGGGTTACTGGACATTTTGCCAATATATTAAAAACTGGTTACAAATAAACTCTTCAGACTTAAAAAGGCCGCACTTTGAGTCTTCCAGGTGTCTTCCAAATTCCCACAGGTGGCTAACATTTGATAAATATACTTTATTACAGATAAGAAGAAATTGCTGTACTAAATTCAAAACCAAAAGTGCACCTGCAGCTCTATTTTGCCAATTAATATCTATGTTAAGCTTCCTTGATTTAAAAAGCAATTAACTTTAAATGAAAAGATAACTTTGATTCATAAATTCATGTTCCAAGGCTGACTACATTTAGAGTTATTGATGAATTTCATTTTTGCAAAGACATAGGATACAAAAATAAGCCCTGTGAAAAGTCTGTAGTTTTCAAAGATGTTGAGCAGTCATTCAATTTGCGATATATTTTTTTCACAAAATATGCAATTTAGCTAACATATGCTGATTATTAATCAGCCGTAGTTGTATACATACTGTGGAAGAATATTCCTTTTTATATAGTGTATCAAATTTCTTCATCACTGTATTCAGCTAGTTTCTGTGTTTAAATATTTACAAAAAAAAAAAAAAATCTTTGGAGGGGAATTTAACCACCTTTAGTTCCATCATCAACTGATGGCTTAACCGCAAATAGCATAGTCATTTAAATTAGCCTCCTGTGGATGGTTAGACAATGTAGCCGATGAACCAGTGTGAGGCACCTGTGTAAAATGGGCAGTAAAAGCCATGGAATGGCTCACTCCCAATTAATAAATGAACCAACAAAGCAGTGACATCTCTGTAGTACCTTGGATGACTGATTTCTCCTTACTGTCTGAGGTTAGTTTCCCTTTGGAACAGCTAGTTCTACTTCTCATTGTGGAGAGTGATTGGACGAGGAGGGACAACTAGATTAGTGCACTTTCCCTATATCCCCCATGTTTTTGCTTATGGGAAAAAATTCATTTCAGGGAGCCAGTATGTTCTTGAACTGTCTTTTTCAAACTAAATTCTGTCACCTGTTAGCAATTTGGGAAACCCATTTAATGGGTCACGTCAAGCTCGTAACCTATATTTAATGTGGGTTGCATTAAAAAATGTTTGAAAGCCACTGCTTATTTACATATTGGATTAAAAATTAGCATTAAGGAGATGCTTTTTGACCAGGCAAATTTCCACCATGCCAGATTATTAAGAGAGAATTCAGAAACAATAGGTCATCTGCTATCTCCTACTTTTTTTTTTTTTTTGAGACGGAGTCTTCCTCTGTCTCCAGGCTGGAGTGCAGTGGCGCTATCTCGGCTCATTACAACCTCCGCCTCCTGGGTTCAAGCGATTCTCCTGCCTCAGCCTCCCAAGTAGCTGGGACTACAGGCGCCCGCCACCATGCCCAGCTAATTTCCGTATTTTTAGTAGAGATGGGGTTTCACCATGTTGGCCAGGATGGCGGTCTCGATCTCTTGACCTCGTGATCTATCCATCTCAGCCTCCCAAAGTGCTGGGATTACAGGCATGAGGCACCGCGCCTGGCCTCTCCTACTATCTTAAAAAATATAGACCTGCAATAGCCCCTGAAATTATTAGTTGCCTGTTAAGGCAGTCTGATTCTGTCCATACAATCAGCCCTTCCCACTGGTACCTAGCATTCAGCATGTTTCTAACTATGAAATAGATGCTGTAATTTTCTATTTGCAAAAATTCCAAAAGGTAAATAAAGAGAGGAGCCAGGATTTATGGGACCAAAATTTACACAGTTATGGGGGCCCTTTTTAAGGAAAAGAATATCAAGCTATAAATACAAAATTAAATATTAAAATAAATACTTATATGGAATAAATTAAAAAATCACAACAATTTCCTGGAGACTTTGAGATTTAGGTTTCTTTCTTCTGAGATCTCTTCAGGCAATGTACCAGAAATGCTTAAACAGACGTTCTTCCTGACTACAAACAGGCTTTCTCTCCCCTTCTGAAACCTGCAGCAACTCCCAACAACCAATGGGACCCTGAAGCTTAAAGCTTCATGTACATAATATTAAATACTTCTCTGGCATGAAAAATCTGAACAATGAACATATGAGAGCACATCAATGATGCAAAGACTCGGCTGTATTAAGTTTAGTGCTTAGAGTAAGGCATTGAATATTCATATACCAGGATGGGTCCAGCTCTGCCACTTATTAAGCTGAGACTTTGAGCAAGTTACTTAACCTGTCCTCTCCACTTTCATTTACTCCTTTGCAAAATGGAGTTACTGATTTTACCTGTCTTAAAGAACAATAAATAAGACTATGCATGTGAAACCTCTAGGACAATGCTAAGCATATAGTGTGTGCTCAATGAACGCTTGTCATTGTTTTATAGAAATCTGCAGTCAGCATCAGACACAGATAATTTGGATTCTAGGCCCCACTCTTAATTTTGCTTTGATTTTTCTGTGCAATGTGATAATGTCCATTCCTTGGTGGGGGGGTGGGAGGATGGGGGGCAAGTGATAAAATGAATGAAACACATAGAGCTCCTTGGAAGAAAGGTGACCTATCTATCTATCTCTCTATATCTATTTGTAGCTATCTACCTGTAATACAGTGGATAAGTATAGGGAAATTTAGAGCACATTAATAAGATGAGTAACTCTTACATTGTGAATAAATGACCAATTATGTAATTTCTATACATATAAAAACTCAACTCATTGGGGGAGAAATAAATTGGAAAAGGAGAGAAGGGCACTATAAATAGTAAATAGTCTATAGGAAATAGTCCTTGCAATAAAAAAAGTATTTTTTAAATCCAGTTTTTCTCAAATGACAGACATAGAATTCAGAATCTGGATGGCGAGGAAGCATATTGAGATTCAAGAGAAAGATGAAACCCAATCAAATAAATTCAAGGGATCCAGAAAAACGATCCAAGAACTGAAAGATGAAATATCCATTATAAGAAAGAATCACACTGAAATTCTGGAACTGAAAAATTTAGTACAATAATTTTATAATACAATTGGAAGTATTAACAGGAGAATAGACCAAGCTGAGGGAAGAATCTCATAGTTTTAAGACCAGTTCTCCAAATTAATTTCGTAAGATAAAGATAAATGAAAAAGACTTTTAAAAATGATCAAAACCTCTGAGACATATGAAATTATGTAAAGAGACTAAATTTACAAGTCACTGACATTCTTGAGAGAAGAAGAGAGAATAAACAACTTGGAAAATATATTTGATGATATAGTCCATAAAAATGTCCCTAATCTTGCTAGAGGTTGATATGCATATTTAAGAAATACAGAGAACCCTTATTAGATACTACATAAGATGACCATCACCAAGGTACAAAGAAAAAAAAATCTTAAAGACAGCTAGAGAGAATGGGTCAAGTCACATACAGAGGGAACCCCATTAGGCTAGCAGAAGATCTCACAGGAGAAATCTCACCAGCCAGAAAAAATTGAGGCCCTATTTTCAGTGTTCTTAAAGAAAAGAAATTCCAACCAAGAATTTCATATCCTGCCAAACGAAGCTTCATAAGTGAAGGAGAAATAAAATTTTTCTCACGCAAGCAAATGCTAAGGGAATTTATATTAACTAGACAAGCATTCAAGAGGTAATTAATGGAGCGCTAAACATGGATTCGAAAGAACACCACCAGCTACCACAAAAACACACTTAAGCACATAGCCCACAAACACTATAAAGCAACTACACAATCAAGTGTACATAATAACAAGCTAACAACATGATGACAGGATCGAAATCTCACATATCAATATTAACCCTGAATGTAAATGGGCTAAATGTTCCACTTAAAAGACGCAGAGTGGAAAGCTGGATCAAAAGACAAGACCCAACCTTCTGCTGTCTTCAGGAGACCCATCTCACCTGTAGTGATACCCACAGACTCAAAGTAAAGAGATAGAGAAAAATATACCATGCAAATGGAAATCAAAAAGAGGGGAAGTTAATATACTTATATAGCATAAAAGTGATTTTAAATCAATAAAAATTAAGAAAGACAATGAAGGGCATTACATAATGATGAGGGTACAATCTTAAAAGAAGACCTAATTACCCTAAATACATATGTACACAACATTCATAACACTCAGATTCATAAAACAAGTTTTCCTTGGCCTATGAAAAGATATAGGCAACCATATAATAGTAATGGGAGACTTTAACATCCCACTGATAGTGTTAGACAGATCATGGAGGCAGAAAACTAACAAAGAAATTCTGGATTTAAATTCAACACTTGACCAACAAACAGAATATACGTTCTTCTCATTTGCACATGGAACATATTATAAGGTTGACTACATGCTTGGTCATAAAGCAAGTCTCAATAAATTCAAAAATATTGAAATCATACAAAGCTCATGCTTGGACCACAATGCAATAAAAATGGAAATCAATATCAAGAAGATTTCTCAAAACTACATAAATACATGGAAATGGAACAACTTGTTCCCAAATAACTCTTTGAAATTCAAGAAAATAGTGACATGAATAACCAAAATCTCTGGTATTTAGCTAAAGCAGTGCTAAAAGGAAAGTTAATAGCCCTAAATGCCTTCATCAAGAAGTTGGAAAGATCTCAAATAAACAGTCTAACATACCTAAGGAATTAGAAACAAAACAAAACAAAACAACCAAGCCCAAAGCTAGCATAATGAAGAACTAAAATTAGTGAATAACTTAATGAAATTAAGAAGCAAAAGATCAATGAAACTTTCAAAGCATTTGTCCTTCAAGAAAGAAAAAAAGGATGATAGATTGCTAGCTAGAGCGACAAAGGAAAAAAAAAAACCCCAGAAGATCCAAATTAGTACAATAAGAAATGGCAAAAAGGACATGACAACTGATCCCACAGAAATATAAAAGATCATTAGAGATACTATGAAAAAATCTATGCACATGGAAATACCTCGGAAAACAGCTAACCAAGGAGGTGAAAGATCTCTACAAGGAGAACTACAAAACACTGCTGATAGAAATCAGAAATGACACAAATAAATGGAAAAACATTCCATGCTCATGAAGTGAAAGAATCAACATCGTTAAAATGGTCATACTTCTCAAAGCCATTTACAGATTCCATACTACTCCTGTCAAACTACCAACATTGTTCCTCACAGAATTAGAAAAAAAAAAATTCTAAAATTTATATAGAATGAAAAAAGAACCTGAATAGCCAAAGCAATCCTAAGCAAAAGGAACAAAGCCAGAAGCATTACATTACCCAATTTCAAACTATACTATAAGGCTATAGTAACCAAACAGCAAGGTACTGGTACAAAACCAGACATGTATACCAACAGAATAGAATAGAGAACTGAGAAATAAAGCTGCATACCTATGAACATCTGATCATTGACAAGGCCAGCAAAAACAAGCAATGAGGAAAAAACTTCCTATTCAATAAATGGTGCTGAGATAACTGGCTAATTGCATGCAGAGGAGTGAAGCTAAACCCTTACCTTTCACTATATACAAAAATTAACTCAAGGTGGATTAAAAATTTAAATGTAACACCTCAAAGTATAAAAATCCTAGAAGAAAATCTAAGTATCCTTCTCAACATTGACTTTGAGAAAGATTTTTTTGCTAAGTCCCCAAAAGCAATTGCAACAAAGACAAAAAATGACAAGTGGGACATATTTAAACTAATGTGTTTCTGTACAGCAAAAGAAACTATCACAAGAGAAAATAGGCAACTTACATGGGAGAAAATATTTGCAAACCATGCCTCCACCAAAATCTAATACCCAGAATCTCTATGGAACTTAAATAAATCAATGAGGAAAAAAAACAAATAATTCCATTAAAAATGATCAAATAACATCAGGAGACACTTCTCAAAAGAAGGGATACAAGCAGCTGAGAAACATATGAAAAAATGCTTATTATCACTAAACATCAAAGAAATGTAAATCAAAACCACAATGGGATATCATCTCACACAAGTTGGAATGACTATTTTTTAAATAGTCATAAAACAATAGATAACTGGCAAGGCTGCAGAGAAAAGAGAATGCTTATACACTGCTGGTGGGAATGCAAATTAGATCTGCTGCTGTGGAATACAGTTTGGAGATTTCCCAAAGAATTTAAAACAGAGCTACCATTTAACCCAGCAATCCCATTTCTGGGTGCATACCTCAAAAGAAAATAGATTGTTACACGAAAAAGACACATGCACTTCTATATTAATTGCTGTGCTAATTACAGTAGCAAAGACATGGAATCAACCTAGGTACACATCAATGGTGGTTTGGATAAAGAAAACGTGGTACATATACACCATGGAATATTACACAGCCATAAAAATAATGAAATAATGTACTTTGCAGCAACACAGATGCAGCTGGAGGCCATAATCTTAAGCAAATGAACACAGGAACAGAAAATCAAATACTGCATGTTTTCATTTATAAGTGGAAGCTAAGACTGAGCATAATTAGACATAACATGGAAACAACAAACACTGTAGACTACTAGAGTGGTGGAGGGGAGATGTGGGTTGAAATACTACTTCTTAGATATTATGCTCACTACCTGGGTGCAGTATACCCATGTAATAATCTTGCACACATGCCCCCGTATCTAACATTTTAAAAAGTTGAAATTTTCAAAAGAAAATGAAAACAAACAAAAGTTATATTTATTACATGCAAGTAAGTAAATGATAGAACTACTTGTAATTACCATATTGATTATGTGTAAATAATTTAACACTGGGTGATTTTTATTTTTATTATTATTTTTTATTTATTTATTTATTTATTTTTTATTTATTTATTATTATTATACTGTAAGTTGTAGGGTACATGTGCATAACGTGCAGGTTTGTTACATATGTATACTTGTGCCTTGTTGGTGTGCTGCACCCATCAACTCGTCATTTACATCAGGTATAACTCCCAATGCAATCCCTCCCCCATCCCCCCTCCCCATGATAGGCCCCGGTGTGTGATGTTCCCCTTCCCGAGTCCAAGTGATCTCATTGTTCAGTTCCCACCTATGAGTGAGAACATGCGGTGTTTGGTTTTCTGTTCTTGTGATAGTTTGCTAAGAATGATGGATTCCAGCTGCATCCATGTCCCTACAAAGGACACAAACTCATCCTTTTTTATGGCTGCATAGTATTCCATGGTGTATATATGCCACATTTTCTTAATCCAATCTGTCACTGATGGACATTTGGGTTGATTCCAAGTCTTTGCTATTGTGAATAGTGCTGCAATAAACATACGTGTGCTTGTGTCTTTATAGCACCATAATTTATAATCCTTTGGGTATATACCCAGTAATGGGATGGCTGGGTCATATGGTACATCTAGTTCTAGATCCTTGAGGAATCGCCATACTGTTTTCCATAATGGTTGAACTAGTTTACAATCCCACCAACAGTGTAAAAGTGTTCCTAATTCTCCACATCCTCTCCAGCACCTGTTGTTTCCTGACTTTTGAATGATCGCCATTCTAACTGGTGTGAGATGGTATCTCATTGTGGTTTTGATTTGCATTTCTCTGATGGCCAGTGATGATGAGCATTTTTTCATGTGTTTGTTGGCTGTATGAATGTCTTCTTTTGAGAAATGTCTATTCATATCCTTTGCCCACTTTTTGATGGGGTTGTTTGTTTTTTTCTTGTAAATTTGTTGGAGTTCTTTGTAGGTTCTGGATATTAGCCCTTTGTCAGATGAGTAGATTGCAAAAATTTTCTCCCATTCTGTAGGTTGCCTGTTCACTCTGATGGTAGTTTCTTTTGCTGTGCAGAAGCTCTTTAGTTTAATGAGATCCCATTTGTCAATTTTGGCTTTTGCTGCCGTTGCTTTTGGTGTTTTAGACATGAAGTCTTTGCCCATGCCTATGTCCTGAATGGTACTACCTAGATTTTCCTCTAGGATTTTTATGGTATTAGGTCTAACATTTAAGTCTCTAATCCATCTTGAATTAATTTTCGTATAAGGAGTAAGGAAAGGATCCAGTTTCAGCTTTCTACTTATGGCTAGCCAATTTTCCCAGCACCATTTATTAAATAGGGAATCCTTTCCCCATTTCTTGTTTCTCTCAGGTTTGTCAAAGATCAGATGGCTGTAGATGTGTGGTATTATTTCTGAGGACTCTGTTCTGTTCCATTGGTCTATATCTCTGTTTTGGTACCAGTACCATGCTGTTTTGGTTACTGTAGCCTTGTAGTATAGTTTGAAGTCAGGTAGCGTGATGCCTCCAGCTTTGTTCTTTTGACTTAGGATTGTCTTGGAGATGCGGGCTCTTTTTTGGTTCCATATGAACTTTAAAGCAGTTTTTTCCAATTCTGTGAAGAAACTCATTGGTAGCTTGATGGGGATGGCATTGAATCTATAAATTACCTTGGGCAGTATGGCCATTTTCACGATATTGATTCTTCCTATCCATGAGCATGGTATGTTCTTCCATTTGTTTGTGTCCTCTTTTATTTCACTGAGCAGTGGTTTGTAGTTCTCCTTGAAGAGGTCCTTTACATCCCTTGTAAGTTGCATTCCTAGGTATTTGATTCTCTTTGAAGCAATTGTGAATGGAAGTTCATTCATGATTTGGCTCTCTGTTTGTCTGTTACTGGTGTATAAGAATGCTTGTGATTTTTGCACATTAATTTTGTATCCTGAGACTTTGCTGAAGTTGCTTATCAGCTTAAGGAGATTTTGGGCTGAGACAATGGGGTTTTCTAAATATACAATCATGTCATCTGCAAACAGGGACAATTTGACTTCTTCTTTTCCTAACTGAATACCCCTGATTTCTTTCTCTTGCCTAATTGCCCTAGCCAGAACTTCCAACACTATGTTGAATAGGAGTGGTGAGAGAGGGCATCCCTGTCTTGTGCCAGTTTTCAAAGGGAATTTTTCCAGTTTTTGCCCATTCAGTATGATATTGGCTGTGGGTTTGTCATAAATAGCTCTTATTATTTTGAGGTACGTTCCATCAATACCGAATTTATTGAGCGTTTTTAGCATGAAGGGCTGTTGAATTTTGTCAAAAGCCTTTTCTGCATCTATTGAAATAATCATGTGGTTCTTGTCTTTGGTTCTGTTTATATGCTGGATTATGTTTATTGATTTGCGAATGTTGAACCAGCCTTGCATCCCAGGGATGAAGCCCACTTGATCATGGTGGATAAGCTTTTTGATGTGTTGCTGAATCCGGTTTGCCAGTATTTTATTGAGGATTTTTGCATCGATGTTCATCAGGGATATTGGTCTAAAATTCTCTTTTTTTGTTGTATCTCTGCCAGGCTTTGGTATCAGGATGATGTTGGCCTCATAAAATGAGTTAGGGAGGATTCCCTCTTTTTCTATTGATTGGAATAGTTTCAGAAGGAATGGTACCAACTCCTCCTTGTACCTCTGGTAGAATTCAGCTGTGAATCCATCTGGTCCTGGACTTTTTTTGGTTGGTAGGCTATTAATTGTTGCCTCGATTTCAGAGCCTGCTATTGGTCTATTCAGGGATTCAACTTCTTCCTGGTTTAGTCTTGGAAGAGTGTAAGTGTCCAGGAAATTATCCATTTCTTCTAGATTTTCCAGTTTATTTGCGTAGAGGTGTTTATAGTATTCTCTGATGGTAGTTTGTATTTCTGTGGGGTCGGTGGTGATATCCCCTTTTTCATTTTTAATTGCGTCGATTTGATTCTTCTCTCTTTTCTTCTTTATTAGTCTTGCTAGTGGTCTGTCAATTTTGTTGATCTTTTCAAAAAACCAACTCCTGGATTCATTGATTTTTTGGAGGGTTTTTTGTGTCTCTATCTCCTTCAGTTCTGCTCTGATCTTAGTTATTTCTAGCCTTCTGCTAGCTTTCGAATGTGTTTGCTCTTGCTTCTCTAGTTCTTTTAATTGTGATGTTAGAGTGTCAATTTTAGATCTTTCCTGCTTTCTTTTGCGGGCATTTAGTGCTATAAATTTCCCTCTACACACTGCTTTAAATGTGTCCACTGGGTGATTTTTAAATTACTTGATCAAATTTCCTAAATGGGATAAATGCCTTCCTGCTGAAATATATTTTCAATAATGACTTTGCTTAGAAAATATTTTTTTCATAGGTAGAGCAAAGGTAAATCTCTACCTCAATCCATTTCAGGATTTTGAGACATTGGGAATGGCAGAATTTATATTATTTACTGCATTTAATAAAAGATAAAATATATAAACATTTAACACATCAAATCCAAGTACTATACTGGCACTCTTAGTCAATCTGTTTGGATATACGGTTATATAGGATCTTCATGCATTTATGTATTTTCTAATGTCTTTGGTACCAACATAATTATTTCTAGTGTTTTGGAACTCTGTGAAAATGAGAGAGAGAGAGAGACAGAGAGACAGAGGAGAGGAAGAATTTTAGATTCTAGATAGAAGGAAAAAGTCCAGTTCTATTTTCTCTAGATTTTCAATCATGTGCTTCTTCTGTTCTATTAATAAACAATAACTCCACGATCCCTCTTTTGAGTTAAAAAGCATTTAAATTAGAATGTAGAAGTATTTGTACTTCACTATTTACTTACAGGGAAAATAGATACTCACATAAAAATTGAAAAGCACATTTTTCCTTAATATCAGCCAACACTATAATTAATAGTTAATTATTCAAAGGATTTCTCTAAGATATTACTTTCTTAAAGTATGCAATAATTAAATTTGCTGCAAGTAAATATAATCAACTATATTCAAATATATTTCATTAGAGACACTTAGAAAAACATGAAGCAAGTGGAACCTGCATAATTACAAAGCCTGATGTACTCCTCTTGGACCCAGAAAGTCCCAGAGACATCATCTGCATTGATGAAGGCCAAAACTCAATTGAAAGAGATTCTAGAAGACTCTCCTGCCAAGATTCTGCTCCTCTAACTGAACCTGATGCAAAAATTTCTACTTACGAGAGAGCAAACTACATTTTAATTGCAATTTCTGCAGTTGTAAATGATGCTTGAAATGATTATTCTTACAGAGAGTTTCTGAGCTAAGAAATATCTCTTGTGCTGCAAGATGAGAGACAGAGACCCAGGAAACTATGGACTCACTCTCACTTTATGGCAAAGCTGAGTTCATAAAATATTTCTGCTGACTTTGAACTGAGGGCATTTTTCATCATTTTTACCTGGTTTTCCACCTACTAGCCTCAGGTTTACTCCTATAAAAAAAATTTCCATCAAAATTTCCCTGCACTGGTAAAGTCTTAATGATACAAAATCAACATACAAAATCAGTAGTATTTCTTTACACCTAGTATCAGTAGTATTACACTAGTATCAGTATATTTCTATACACCTGAGAACCAAATCAAGCTGAAAATCAAATCAAGAACACAATCCCATTTAGAATAGCCACACACAAAAATATGCCTAGGAATACATCTAACTGAGGTAACAGATCTCTACAAGAACCATACAACACTACTGAAAGAAATCAGAGATGACACAAACAAATAGAAAAGCATTCCATGCTTTTGGGTTGGAAGAATCAATATTTCCAAAATGATCATACTGCTCAAAGCGATCTACAGAGTCAATGATATTCCTATCAAATTACCCACATTATTTTTCACAAAATTAGAAAAAAGTTCTAAAATTCGTATGAAATAAAAAAGAACCTGAACAGTCAAGGCAATCCTACAAAAAAGAACAAAATTGGAGGTATCACATTATCCAACTTTAAACTACACCATAAGGTTACAGTAATCAAAACGGCATCATACTGGTATAAAAATAGACACACAGACCAATGGAACGGAATAGAGACCCCTGAAATAAAGCTGCACACCCACAACCAACTTATCTTTGACAAAGTAAACAAAAAGCATAGGGAAAGTATACCATATTCAACAAATGGTGCTGGGAAAACTGACTAACCTTATGCAGAAGAATGAAACTGGACACCTAACTCTCACCATATACAAAAATTAACTCAAGATGGTTTAAAGACTTAAATGTAAGACCTCAAACTATAAAAAAAATTAGTTTATAATTTTGAACAGAAAACCTACAGAATGAGAGAAAATATTCACAAAATATTTCCTGTGTATCTGACAAAGGACTAATATCCAGAACCTATAAGAAACTTAAACAAATCAACAAGCAAAAAACAAACAACCCATTAAAAAGTGGGCAAAGGACACGAACAGAAACTTCTCAAAAGAAGACATATACATGGCCAAGAAACATACGATAAAATGCTCAACATCACTAATCAACAGAGATGCAAATCAAAACCACGATGAGACACCATCTCACACCAGTCAGAATGGCTATTATTAAAAAGTCAAAAAATTACAGATGTTGGTGAGATTGGGAAGAAAAGAGAACCCTTCTATACTGTTGGTGGAAATGCAAATTAGTTCAGTCCCTGTGGAATGCAGTTTGGCGATTTCTCTAAGAAGTAATAGAATTACCATTTGACCCAGCAATCCTATTACTTGGTATATACCCAAAAGGAAATAAATTGCTCTACCATAAAGACATATGCACTTGTATGTTCATTACAGCACTATTCACAGTAGCAAGACATGGAATCAACCTAGCTGCCCATCGGCGGTGGACTGGGTAAAGAGAATGTGGTACATAGACACCATAGAATACCATAAGGCCATTAAAAAGAATGAAATCATGTCCTTTGTGGCAACATGGATGCAGCTGTAGGCCATTATGCTAAGTGAATTAAGGCAGAAACAAAAAATGAAATAACCTCAAGTTCTCACTTACAAGTGGGATCTAAACACTGAGTACACATGGACACACAGATAGGAAAAATAAACACTAGGAATTCCAAAGGTGCAGGCTAGGAAGAAGGTAAAGGGTTGAAAACTATCTGTTGAGTACTATGTTCACTACTTGGGTGATGGAACCATTAGAGCCTAAACCTCAGCATCACACAATATATCAATGTAACAAACTTCCATATGTACTCCAGAATCTAAAAGTAAAACTAAACTAAACTAAACTAAAATAAAAACCTCTATAATTTATTATTTTAAACCTTTCTGCTGAAAAAAAAAAAGAAATTTCTCTTTGCTGGTCTATTAACTAACTAGAGGCAGTACTTATACTTAGGGCTTTGACTGAGGATAAAAGAGAATTAAAGAGAAGGTACAATATATGTGTGCATGTCGTTTTGGTAAAATACATGATCTCTGGGTATGAAACAGTTCAATCAGAAAATCTCCTATTGCTGTTTTTGGGCAGGGGAGACTAACTTGGAGCCACACAGAAAAGAAACAGCATCTTTAAAGTGGCACTGAAACTGGAATTTACCTTGTCTGCAGCCAACATTCACAGAAATGTATTGCAAACTATCAACATCTATAATGTAAATTCCTTGAGCATAGGCCATGTGCCTCATGTAGCCATATGCCTTTATCCTCACACAACTGCTAGCAAAGATTGGGATTTTCATAAGTACCCATTGATTTGTGTGAATTTGGGGCATGAGGAACAGGTGGAAAATGTGGTATTTATGTATGTATTACTGAAAGAAGGCCATCATTTAACTGTAACTAGCCACCTATCTGTGGAGACAGAAAATCATCACTGTGCAGATCTCCTTTAGTTTTAGGAATAATTATATAGTAATGTAATCACATAAATATAAAACAGCAGATAACTATTACCCTAGGAGGAAGAGTAAGGAATCTTTCGTGACTTGACAAAGCTTCTCAAGCAGTCACTTGAGAAGGAAAGAGTAGATGCACATTGCATAGGACCCAAAGAAACTTCTGGGAGGGTACTTTATCCGGCCTATTCTCTTTTGTGGTTTAAATTCTAGGATGGGTTAAAATATTCCTAAGTATTTCCAAATAGCAGAAAAGGTCACAAAGAAGATAATTTGAGAGACAGGAAATTAATAATCATAGTGGAAGCATTTAGGAATTTTGCCCCAAAAATTAAGAATGGAGGCAGAAACATAACTTAAAAGAAATTTAGGAAACCAATAATGTGCTGTATTTATGAGTATTTAATTTACCTTTATTATTATCATTACTACTATTATTTCTCTTACTATTATTTTAGCAAGCCTAAAAGGTGACCCAAACCAGATGTGGCTGAGGGGAACTGTAACCAGTGTTAAAGGTTTATTCTGTCTCAAAGAAAATTAGAGAAAATTTGCTTCCACCAGATTAAAATGGGACAATTTAAAAGGCCCAAATGTTATAATAAATGGAATACGTGCCCATTTTCTACAGCTTTTATTTTAGATTCAGGGATACATTCACAGGTTTGTCATATAGGTATTAATAAACTCATGTCATGAGGGGTTGTTATACAGATTATGTCATCACCTGGCTACTAAGCCTAGTACCCAAGAATTATTATTTCTAATCCTCTCCCTCCTCCTATCCACCACCCTCAAGTAGGCTGCCTTAGAGTTTGTTGTTCCCTCTTTGATGGAATACAAATTAAATTGACAGTAAACTCCAATATTCTTAAGATTTAGTAAAATTCAGTAAACATTTAATGGGCATTTTTTATTTTCAAATTAATAAGCTATCCAGAACAGCAATGATTAGAAAAGACTTATTTACAAGCAGTTTTCAGTTATTGCTTAAATGGAAATAATATTTATATAAACAAATATAATATTCATCAATTTGTCATTCACACCTCTTCTGTATAACGAACTGAATCACCTTTAGATTTCTGTTTGTACTTTCTCAACAAGAGACTTGTCTTGGATTACTTCATACCAATAGCAGTATCCCTTTCTTTTCCATCATCCTTTACACCTTTTGAATTCTTTACCAAGTGAGATCCCATTTAAATTAAGGGAAGTCTCAGCCTCTTTCCCCAAACCGTAATAATAAAACCTGCTTTCAATTTAGCAATAGAGGAAAATATTGTTATAGGATCTCTAGGATGGCAATTTTTCTGGCCAGAAACCTCCGTGGCTGCGGTGCCTTTGTCCAAGTTCTTGTCCTGCGTCCAGGAAGAATAAGGTATGCAGACAAGAGAAGGGTGAAGAAGATGAGAGTTTTATTTAGTGTTAGAACAGCTCAGAGGAGACATACAATGGGTGTTCCTCTCTGTAGGCAGGTCTTCCCATTAAGTGTTCAGCTCTCAGCATAGGGGAGGCCCTGGAGAGGGTGGCTCCCCTCTGCAGGCAGGTCATTCAGATGTCTCTGCAGGTCTCTGAAGCTCTCAGTAGAGACAGCAGCTCCTCTCTCCCAGTTTCTGAAGCTCTCAGTAGAGAGGGTAGCTTCTCTCTGCCAGCAGGTTGTCTCTGTAGCTCTCTGTGGAGAGTGCAGTCCTCTCTGCAGCTAGTCCTCTTATCCCCTCATCTCTCTGCCTTCTCTTCTGGCTGTTCTCTGCCCTGCTCTGGCTGAGCCCAGAGCTTTTAGGGATCTCAGAGGGGAGGGAGTGCGTGCCTGCTGTTTATGGGTTGCCATGGGCTGACCAGAAAAGGCACCACGAGTCCCCACTCCAGTCCGCGGGACTGGCCTCAAGCCTTCAGGCCCTCCTCTGCCTGAAGATGGGGCCTTACTGGGCACCTGCCTCCTTCCGCCCAGGACTCTGTCTGCCTCCCACTGCCATTCAAGGCCTCAGGACTCAGCCGCAACCCCACTCGGATTGCAGCAGACATTAGGAGCTGAGAGAGGTCAGGCCGTGGGAGCAGACACTCCTGAGCCTGCAGAGATGGGGACGGGGGCTGGGGGAGTCTTTCCTGGGGCCCCTGAGGATGCAGGCTGCAGAGACACTGGGTCTTGCCCTGAAGCTGCACCAGGAAGGCAGGTCCTGCCTGCTTCTGACCCTCCTCCAAGAGCACAGGGAGGCTCGGATCCACAGCTGCGGTTTGGGAGGCTGCCTGCTCCATAGAGCTCCGTAGAGCAGGAGGCCTGGATCTGCAACCTTGGTATGGGCAACTACAGCCGCACCTGAGCAGCTCCCGCTCCAACTCAGAAAAGGCGGGGCTCCCACCAGCCCCATGGAGTGCTCAACACAAGCTGTGCCTCCCTGTTGCAGCCAGGGTGATGGCAGCAGCCACTGCCATCAATATTAGCATTAGTCTCACTTTTTTTGTCCTTGTCTTAGAATATGAAATATTTGACAGCCCTGCTATTGAAAGGTTTCAGTTAAATAAGAAACCTTAATATAAGAATATTTACATGTTATTTAGATTTTAATTAATATAGAGAATAAATATGGCAAGAAAAACTTTCAGAAGTATGAGACCTGGAAATTTATTTTAAGGAGATTTTGTTCTTTTTAAAAATTTCAATTTGTTATTACATTCTTTGGCAGTTTTCATAGAATTATACACATAATTATAAAGTCACATAAAAATTGAAACATTATAAAATGATAAAAATTATTCACAATTAAATGAATTATGAATAGTTGTGCCTGCTTAGGAAAGGATAAAATAATAAAGAAATGCTATTCTAAACAGAAATAGAGGCAGAAATTTTATTCTGTATTATTTTGTTTTAATAATAAATGAAGGACATTCTTTGTAGGAACAATAAACTAGAAATCACCCACCTGGATGAATAAAATCAGCAAATAATCAAGCTACATAGCAACTGAAATTAATATGTAGTTAATAGCACTTATCTGCTTTCTTTGCTTGGAAACTGTCAGTCTTTCATGCTTAATAAATATCAATGATTTACTGAAAGAAAACTTACAAGTACTTAAAGTCTCATTTCATTATGTTTACTAATCTGTGTGAACTTGGATTCCCTTATTAGCAGAATTTGTGATAATGCAGTAGCAGGATCAAACCTGGATCCGCCTACTCCAATCTAATTTGAACTCATAATCTCCCCTTACATCTGTGGGGTGTCTAGATGATCATAGAGACACTCATTTTAATAAAGCAGTTCAATTAAAATATTTATTAGCAAGGACCCCATGGGAGAAGCCACAATGTGGAAAGACTTGGCTGAGAGGAGTAAAGAAATTAAGTCAAATTCATTAGCCCTAAAAAACTAACACAATATTCCACAAAACCATCAGGAATCAGCATGAGCAGAGACTTAGTAGACAATGCCACATGTTGGGTCCATTTTCTAAATACTACATTTTTATTAGTATTTGCTACACATACACTTAGATTGTACATGTTATTGACATGTCATGTCAATATATTTTCAAGTGCCTGAAATAAGGATAGCATTATTAGTTTAGTATTAAACTTAGTATTAATAGTTTAGATCTTTATCCTATTTGGGGGGAGATAATCAAATGCATATAAAAGACCCAGAAAATGATATAAACCAACTATAATGTCCTGTATTATAGAAGGATGTTGTGGAAGTAGTAGAGTTTAGTAGTCTGAACTAAAATCCCAACTCCACCAATTATTATTAATTGTTTTACCTTAGGATAGTTAGCCTAAAAGCTTCAATTTTTCTTATCTGTAAAGTGACTTTAACAGTGAAATTTTCCTGTAGGCTTTTTATAAGAATTAAATGAAGTAGACTATATTAAGCATTTAGTAAAGCATCTAGCTTAAACTTTCAACAAAAGTATTTGGAGATAATGCTAGTAATGATTATAATGATACACCTAAACAGGACCTCCTCTTGCTGCAAACAAATACAAATAATATAGATGAAACATATTGAAGCAAATCTGACTTCTGATTCCAGGCAAGATATAAATAATCTACTCATAACAATTAGAAATGCTCATAGCATCACAGAAAAAGAAATTATAATCTAAAAAGTATCAGTGGCCAGAAGCGGTGGCTCATGCCTATAATCCCAACACTTTGAGAGGCTGAGGCAGGCGATCACGAGGTCAGGAGTTTGAAATCAGCCTGCCAACATGGTGAAACCCCATCTCTACTAAAGATACAAAAAATTAGCTGGGCCTGGTGGCACGCACCTGTAATCCCAGCTACTCATGAGGCTGAGGCTAGGGGAATCGGTGGAACCCGGGAGCAGAGGCTGCAGTAAGCCAAGATTGCACCATTGCACTCTGGCCTGGGTGACAGGGTGAGACTCTGTCTTAAAAAAAAAAAAAAAAAAAAAAAAATCAGTGAACTGTAGAAGCAATGAGAACAAGAAAAACTGAATTTCAAGAGAGGGCTAAAGTGTCCAGAAGTGAGGCGAGATGATAGCTGATCTTTCCCTGTAACATCTGCTAATTATAGGTACAGGCTAGAGGTTGAGAACCACAGGTTGCTTTTGCTAGAAACATAAAAATCTGTTAGTAATCATAGAGATGGGAGTGACAAAATTGGAAGACTCAAGAGATCTTAAACAAGAGTTGATTAACCTTCACACGAGACATTTGTTGAGTTGCGAGGCTGCATTGGGGAAGCAAATAAGCTTCTGAAATCTGTGGAAAAAGTGGACTACCCTACAGTTTCATGGGCCTTAGAGAGACGTATCACAAGCAGGAGATATGATTTTTTTTATAAAAAAATTGCAAACAAGAAACAAAATTCTTAGAAAGAGTTTTAAATAGAGTTGAGAATTGACACTAAGTATCCACAGGCACTTTTTCCCTAGAAACACTTTTTATTGTTGAGCATAGCTGGAGGCTAATAATCCAGGCTTAGAGCTAGCAGCAGAAGGCTGCTGCTGAGATACCAAGAAACCAACCAACACTTTGGTGTTGTGTTGAGCCAGACTGTTAAAATTGGAGACAGGAGGGCATCAAACACAACGTCAGTCTTTTCCTTAAGACCAAATTTTGAAGTTTTATTGAGTGAGGCTAAAGACCTAAGTTTAAAACCTCTCATAGGCAGAAGTAATGTCTGCAGTGTTTCTGCTACAGATATTTGATGGAAGCAAAGATCCATCAATCTCTCACTTAAAATCTGTGGTGGCAATGCCCTAGGAATTGGGAAGGCCCAGGTATAGATTGAGTCTTACCAAAATTACAACCCAGCCTCAACACAACCTAATTCCTGATTATATTGATATGATAAACCCTCCAACCTACCCTATCTTGAACTTTATGTTCTAAACAGAGGAAGTGCTTAATTCTTTCTGATGGAAGAGAACATCATCTGGAGGGTATATGGGTTTTCATATATACAATTTCTGACATATAGTAGCAGTGATAAGAAAATGAAAGCAAACTTGTAAATGATTCATATAATCCAAATTTTAAAGTAGTAGAGACATACTTAAAAATAATTACCACTAATATATTTAGGAAAATACATTTTAAAATTGGGGAAAAATAAGTAAAAAGATGAGGAAAAATAATACCGAACTGAAATCTACATGAAATAATCAAATGAGTATTCTAGAATTAAAAATACATATCTGAATTAAGAAAACAATCAAGGGTTTAACAATAGACTAGAAACAAATGAAGACAAAATTAATAAACAAGAAGACAAATCAATAGAAAATACTGAAATTAAAGTATAGAGAGAAGTATGTGACTTAAAAAAGAAAGAAAACAACAAGAGGAAAATATAGAACATGCTCAAAATTTGTATTTATGGGAAAGTGGAATTGTAGAAAAGCAGAATGGAGAAAATGGGGCAAAAGCAATATTCGAAGAGATAAAGCAGAAGAATTTTTCAAAATTGATGGAAGACATAAATTTACAGAGACATAAAGCCTAACTAACCAGGACAAATACAAAAGACACACATCTAGGCTCATCAGTATATAATTGCTAAACACTCAAGACAAATTAATAATTAAAAGGCAACAAGAGGAAAGAAGACATCACCATCAGAGGTATAGCAATGAGAATGACATCTGACTTCTGAAAAGAACTAATATATGCCAAAAGACAATGGAAAGAAATATTAAAGGGCTTAAAGAAAATAATTAATAACCTAAAATTCTACATCAAACACAATTATCTTTCAAGAGTACAGGTAAAATAAGAATTTTATCTGATAAAGAATATCTAATGGAATTGGTTTTTAATAGGCCTATAATAATATAAACTAAAAAGAGCTATTTAGGCTGAAGGAAAATGGTCCCATATGTAAAGATGGGCATGCAGGAAGAAATGAAGAACACTGGAAAGTATACATATGCGAGTAAATAAAAACCATGTACTTACTATACAAAACAATAACAGTAATGGCTTTTGGAGTTTAAAATATAGGGAGAACTTAAATGCATGGCAACAATAATGCAAAAGATCAGAGGATAGAAAATGGAGATCATTTTATTCTCTTTGAAGCAACTGTGAATGGGAGTTCACATATGATTTGGCTCTTTGTTTGTCTGTTATTGGTGTATAGGAATGCTTGTGATTTCCGCACATTACTTTTGTATCCTGAGACTTTGCCGAAGTTGCTTATCAGCTTAAGGAGATTTGGGGCTGAGATGATGGGGTTTTCTAAATATACAATCATGTCATCTGCAAACAAGGACAATTTGACTTCTTCTTTTCCTAATTGAATACCCTTTATTTCTTTCTCCTGCCTGATTGCCCTGGTCAGAACTTCCAACATTATGTTGAATAGGAGTGGTGAGAGAGGGCATCCCTGTCTTCTGCCAGTTTTCAAAGGGAATGCTTCCAGTTTTTGCCCATTTAGTATGATATTGGCTGTGGGTCTGTCACAATAGCTCTTATTATTTTGAGATACGTTCCATCAATACCTAGTTTATTGAGAGTTTTTAGCACGAAGTGCTGTTGGATTTTGTCAAAGGCCTTTTCTGCATCTATTGAGATAATAATGTGGTTTTTGTCTTTGGTTTTGTTCATATGATGGATTGTGTTTATTGATTTGCATATGTTGAACCGGCCTTGCATCCCAGGGATGAAGCCAACTTGATTGTGGTGGATAAGCTTTTTGATGTGCCACTAGATTACTTCTTTGAGGAGAACTACAAACCACTGCTCAATGAAATAAAAGAGGACACAAACAAATGGAAGAACATTCCATGCTCATGGATAGGAAGAATCAAGATCGTAAAAATAGCCATACTGCCCAAGGTAATTTATAGATTTAATGCCATCCCCATAAAGCTACCAATGACTTTCTTCACAGAACTGGAAAAAACTACTTTAAAGTTCATATGGAACCAAAAAAAGAACCCACGTTGCCAAGACAATCCTAAGCAAAAAGAACAAAGCTGGAGGCATCACACTACCTGACTTCAAACTATACTATAAGGCTACAGTAACCAAAACAGCATGGTACTGGTACCAAAACAGATATATAGACCAATGGAACAGAACAGAGCCCTCAGAAATAATACCACACATCTACAACCATCTGATCTTTGACAAACCTGACAAAATCAATGGGGAAAGGATTCCCTATTTAATAAATGGGGAAAGGATTCCCTATTTAATAAATGGTGCTGGGAAAACTGGCTAGCCATATGTAGGAAGCTGAAACCGGATCCCTTCCTTATACCTTATACAAAAATTAATTCAAGATGGATTAAAAACTTACATATTAGATGTAAAACCATCAAAACCCTAGAAGAAAACCTAGGCAATACCATTCAGGATTTGCCTAGGCATGGGCAAGGACTTCATGACTGAAACACCAAAAGTGATGGCAACAAAAGCCAAAATTGACAAATGGGATCTAATTAAACTAAAGAGTGTCTGCATAGCAAAAGAAACCACCATCAGAGTGAACAGGCAACCTACAGAAGGGGAGAACATTTTTGCAATCTACCCATCTGACAAAGGGCTAATATCCAGAATCTACAAAGAACTCAAACAAATTTACAAGAAAAAAATCAAACAACCCCATCAAAAAGTGGGTGAAGGATATGAACAGACACTTCTCAAAAGAAGATATTTATGCAGCCAACAGACACATGAAAAAATGCTCATCAGCCATCAGAGAAACACAAATCAAAACCACAATGAGATACCATTTCACACCAGGTAGAATGGCAATCATTAAGAAGTCAGGAAACAACAGGTGCTGCAGAGGATGTGGAGAAATAGGAATGCTTTTACACTGTTGGTGGAACTGTAAACTAGTTCAACCATTGTGGAAGACAGTGTGGCAATTTCTCAAGGATCTAGAACTAGAAATACCATTTGACCCAGTGATCCCATTACTGGGTGTATATCCAAAGGATTATAAAACATGCTACTATAAAGACACATGCACACGTATGTTTATTGTGGCACTATTCACAATAGCAAAGACTTGGAACAAACCCAAATGTCCATCAATGATAGACTGCATTAAGAAAATGTGGCACATACACACCATGGAATACTACACAGCCATAAAAAAGGATGAGTCCATGTCCTTTGTAGGGACATGGATGAAACTGGAAACCATTATTCTGGGCATACTATTGCAAGGACAGAAAACCAAACACCACATGTTCTCACTCATAGATGGGAATTGAACAATGAGAACACTTGGACACAGGGTGGGGAACATCACACACCAGGGCCTATCATGGGGTCGGGGGAGTGGGGAGGGATAGCGTTACGAGGAATACCTAATGAAAATGATGAGTTAATGGGTGCATCAAACCAACATGGCACATGTATACATATGTAGCAAGCCTGGACGTTGTGCACATATACCCTAGAATTAAAGTCTAATAAAAACATTAAAATAAAAAGAAAATGGAGATTATATGCTCTAAGCATCCACATTATTAAGAAAGTATTAAAAGTAATGGCTTGTATTAGATTTCAAAAAGTCAGAGATATATTTTGTAATCTCTAAGATGCCCACAAAAAGAAGAATCAAAGATGTATAATTAACAAATCAATTCAAAGAAAACATGGAACAATAAAATATAATGAAAAAACTAAAAATACATACCTGAAAAGGAAATCACTAGGGGTAGAAAAAAAGAAGCAAATCTAGAATGGAAAATTTGACTCTCGAGATAATTCTATAGCCCCAGAAGAATGTCAGGCCAGTAGTAACCCTGACGGCTAGGCTCTTGAGTTTTTTCTTGAGTTTTGAACATCCATACAGATTGAGGAACATACTTTTTGGGCCCAGGTGAGGCTGCACATTGGAAGAGAAATTTCTGCATCGAGCTGAGACTCTATATGTGCTGAGTTCTCATGGAAAGAACGATTAGAAATATCCTATTCTTCTGCTCAGGAAAGTAGTACCAAAACTTGCCTTTCCCTCAGGATTAGGATGAGGCAAGGCAAAGCAGGGCATGACAGGACAAGACAAAAAAAGGTTTATTTATGAACGTTAATTCCAGGCCTACATCATGTGAAAATTGGAAATTACATTTACACAAACATAAAACCTTATCTTGAACTGCTTAAAGCTGGAATTCATCAAGGAAAAGTTGTTATTGTCTAACTTAAATGACTCTGAGAGCATTGGACTCCCAGGAAATAATATTTCTTTTTCAAAATGGGCTAAACTTCCAAAATTAAAAAAAAAAAAGCACAAGGGGAAATGATCCACCAAGAAACATGATCAACAGTCCTAATAAATTTGATAATTTGCATCCTAAGGACTTGACATAATATTAGGCCACAAAATAAATATACTTAAAATGACAAAAGATATATAAGAAGAAATAGAAAGCATAGTGAAAGAAAAAAAAAAAAAACTAAGAAAGAAGAAGTTGTTTTAAAGGAACCAAATAGAACCTATATAAATATGAGGGAAAATAATTGTCAATAGAATTGAATATTCATCTACATTAGCATTTAAAGCAACACTTCTATATAAGATATTTTCAGATAAAGACAGATAATTGCGGACTCCAAGATATCATTGAGGTCTTGGAGAGAGAGAGAGAGATGTGTGTGTGTGTGTGTGCGTGTGCGTGTGTGTGTGTGTGTGTGTGTGTGTATACACATATAGTTGGAAATTCTCACCTTTTGTTCTCTATATTATGACCATGGAAAATATTCCAAACAATTGTTTAGGTGAACTTACACTTTAAAGATGTCTTTAATTTCTTTATTGTCTTTTGATTTTAAAAAGTGTTTTTTTCTTACTTCCCCAAGAAGACATCTTAAGAGACTAAATCCTTTTCTCTCATCTGAATGCAAGGTTATTTTTATCTTCATTTTTGGCTAAAAAAGAATATTAAATTTACCCCAACTAACAAATTATATTTTCAATAGAAAAACAAGACATAGGTAGACAGAAATATAGATATATATCCACGTATACATACACGACACATATGCTTGATATAAGTTTAATCTTAAAAAGAACTATTTTTCTACACATATATACATTTTGTTTAGTAATTCAAAGATTTTAATGGAAGGCCAGTTTTCTGTTGCACAGAATGTAAACCTTATATTTCTAAAAAATATTTTTTAACTCCTATCAGAACTTAATAAACCTAAGTTCTAGTTAATGCCATCCTCAATCCTTCATTTTACTGATGCTGTTAAGTGTATTACAGGAAATAATTACAAGAACATATGCATGCATATTCGTTTAGTTCCCTTATGCTGGTTCCGGGCCACCTAAAATGTAATTTAAAATTCACAAGTATTAAAAATTGGTAATTTGACACATAGATGGTACTATCTCCACTTCTAAATTTACCAGGATGGTTGGAAAATTATGTAATGAGCTAATTTATATATTCTACTTTATTTTTGCTTCTTCTGCAATTGGATGTGCTAATGAGCAAGGTCATGAATAAAAGGTCAGCAGTAATAAAAAATAGTAACAGCAAGAGATGTGCATAATCCTCAAACTGAATAGTTGGCATTAATTAAAAACGGATGCTTTTTAGAACAGGCTGTAAAGCATGCCGAAATGGAGCAGTTCCTAAGTTGTAAAATGTTTTGAGAAAGATACATCCTTCAAGTTGGCCTTTGCATGTCAAATTTGCTAGTATTACATGTTGAAGAAAACATCATGACTTTTCAAATCTCCAACACCCATGCGACTCACCAATACGCGAATTTATATGGAAACACTGGCTTAACATCTTACTGAATTCCAATGTGAAATCAACTACCTTCAAAAATGTTAAGTCAAGCTTTTAAAAAGTTCGCCTAAATTTTCTCTATACATAGTTATTTCATATATTCCAAGACATCACTGAAGTTGAGAATGGCAAAATATTCCTTCAATTTCTTCAGAAAAAGTAAAGCCTAATCACATCCAGACTTTCTTGACTAGGAAAATATTGGAACTGAATACTAAAATAAGAAGTACCTATTCAAAAATTATCAGAGATGTATACATCTTTTAAAAATTTAGGAGATGGGAGCCAAGATGGTTGACCGGATGCAGCCAGGAGCAACATGTGCCACTGAGAGACCAAAACATTGGGAAGACCCGCACACTCCAAGCAGATCTTCAGAATAAAGGCATTGAGAGTGGATGGAGGGAGGACACAGTTGCTGGGCTGAACCGGAAGGAAGCTGAGAACTGTGTACAGCGCTGCTGAGCACCAGGACTGATGCCTGGCCCATGACTCCTGAGGAAGGAGTAAGCTGAACAGGTGAAGAGTAGCCTGCTCTTCCAACAGACCTCCAGAATCCTCCACGACCCACATGGACAACTGAACTGGCAAGTAGAGCTGCTTAGAGAGGTGGAAGGGGCAGGACTCCAGCCTGTGCAAAGCCCAGAGGATTTGGCATGGGAATAGCCGCAGTAGATCATGGCCAGGGATGCCTGTCCCCTGGTGTTTGCTATGCTCCCCTAGGAAGTTTTAGCCTTTGGGTGACAAACAGGTCTTAACAGAACAGAGCGGTTTTGCCCATGGGACAGAGCCAGTCTAATCTCAGTGTCCCCTGTCTGCTGGCTTCTCCTTGGGCCACAGCCTGATTCACCTGCTTCAGCACAGCCTTGGATGCCCAACCAGAGTGCTTTGGGGCCCTTATCATAGTTTTTTCACAGGCAGAACATGCTTCAGCAGACCAGCCCCTGTCAACATGCACCAGCCCATCTGCAGCCTGCCCCTACTGCAGCCTCCCCTCTCTGCTTTGCCAGCATTCACTCACTCCCTGTCCCCCACTGCTTTGCCAGTGATTGCACATAGGTAGACCCCCACTCCCCTCCCCCATCAGACATGTGTGCATGCATATTCCCCTGACCCACCACTGCCGGTGCCCTCCCTAGGCTGACATGTGTGCACACCGCCCTGCTATCATGGCAGCTGGCACGTGCAAGTGAGCATGCATCCTTCTGCCAATGCCCCAGTGAAGCACTTTGGCTGGCAGCCCCATTACAGTGTTGTGGCCAACAGACTGGGAAAACCTCAGTCCCTTCAGTGCAACAGGTTCCTAACCTCAAGGGACCAGAAAACAAAGCCAAAGGTCCAGTACCAGCCCCCCAGAGTTAAAGAACGCAGCTCAGGAGTGCTGAGCTCATCCTTGGCCTCCTAAAATCTTCCAGAAATGAAGCCAGTCAACTGAAACCACTTTATACCACAAGCAAATACTCAAGGGCATCAAAGAAGATAAGAGCAAAAAACTCCCTCCAAAAGAAGAGCAACTTCAATGATTAAAGGAACATCAGCCCACGTAGATGAGAAAGAACCAGTGCAAGAATTCTGGCAGCTCAAAAAGCCTGAGTGTCTTCTCACCTCTGAACGAGTACTTCCTCAGCAATGGTTTTTAAACAGGCTGAAATGGCTGAAATGACAGACATAGCAATGACAGACATAGAATTTATAATATGGATAGAAGTGAAGACGATTAAGATTCAGAAGAAAGTTGAAACTCAATTTAAGGAATCTAAGGACCACATTAAAGCCATACCAGAGCTGAAAGATGAATAGGCCATCTCTGTTTAAGAAAAAACAAACTGAGCTTAAAGAGTTTAAAAACTTGCTACAAGAATTTTATAATACAATCACAAGCATTAACAGCAGAATAGATCAAAGTGAGGAAAGAATCTCAAGCCTGAAACCAGAAGACAAAAATAAAGAAAAATTAAAAAGTGAACAAAACTTCTGAAAAATATGAGATTATATAAAGAGACCAAATTTATGACTCATTGGAGTCCCTGAAAGAGAGGCAGAGGAAACAAGTAACTTGGAAAACATATTTGAGGACATCATCGACGAAAATCCAACTTTCAAATTCAGGAAATACCGAGAACCCCAGTAAATACTTGACAAGAAGATCATCCCCAAGATGCATAGTCATCAGATTATCCAAGGTCAAAATGAAAGAAAAAATGTCAAAGGCAGCTAGAGAGAAGGTGCAGATCACCTACAAAGAGAACCCCAACAGGCTAACAGTGGACCTTTCAGCAGAAACCCTACAAGTCATAAGAGATCGGGGGCGTATATTTGACATTATTTTTTCTTTTTTTATAGTCTTGCTCTGTCGGCTAGGCTGGAGTGCAGTGTCATGATCTCGGTTTACTGCAATCTCTGCCTCCCTGGCTGAAGCAATTCTCCTGCCTCAGCCTCCTGAGTAGCTGGGATTACAGGTGTGTGCCACCATGCCTGGCTAATTTTTGTAATTTTAGTAGAGGCGGGGTTTCACCATGTTGGCCAGGCTGGTCTCGAACTCCTGACCTCAGGTAATCTGCCCGCCTCAGCCTCCCAAAGTATTTGGCATCCTTAAAGGAAATAAATTCCAACCAAGAATTTCATATGCAGCCAAACTAAGTTTCATAAGCAAATGAGAAATAAGATTATTTTCGGACACGCAAATGTAAAGAGATTTCATTACTACCAGACGTGCTTCACAAGAAGTCCTTAAGGGAGTGCTAAATATGAAAATAAAAGACTGTTACTGGCCATCTAAATAATACACTTAAGCACATAGCCCGCAGGCACTAGAAAGCAACTACGCAGTCAAGTCTACATAACAACCATCTAACACAATGACAGGCTCAAATCTGCACATATCAATATTAACCATGAGCGTAAACAGGGTAAGTGCTCCAATTAAAAGGCACAGAGTGACAAGTTGGATAAAGAAGCAAGATCTAACTGTATACTGTTTTCAAGATATTCTCACATGCAATGACACCCATAGATTCAAAGTAAATTGATGGAGAAAAATCCACCAAGCAAAAGGAAAACAGAAAGAAGCAGGGGTTGTTATTCTAATTTCAGGGAAAACAGACTGTAAACCAACAGCAATCAAAAAAGACAAAGAAAGGTTCGATTCAACAAGAATACCTAACTATCCTAAATATATATGCATCAATAAAGAAGCACACAGATTCATAAAACAAGTTCTTAATGACCTATGAAGAGACTGAGATTACCACACAGTAACAGAGGGAGACTTCAACACTCCATTGACAGTATTAGATCATCAAGGCAAAAAGCTAATAGAGATATTTGGGACTTAAACTCAACACTTGACTAAATTAACTTCACTGACATCTACAGAACTCTCTACACCAAAACAACAGAATACACATTCTTCTCATTGCCACATGGCTCATATCTAAAATCAACCACATAATTAGCCATAAAACAATTCTCAGCAAATTAAAAAAATCATACCAATCACACTCTTGGACCACAACACAATAAAAATAGAAATCGATACTATGAAGATTGCTCAAAACTATACAATTACATGAAAATTAAACAACCTCCTCCTGAATGACTTTTGGGTAAACAGTGAAATTAAGGCAGAAATGAAGAAATTCTTTGAAACTAATGAGAACAAGTATATAACATGCTAGAATCTCTGGGACACAGCTAAATCAACGTGAATAGGAACACTTACAGCACTGAACACCCATACCAAAAAATTAGAAAGATCTCAAATTAACAACCACCTAACATTACAACTAGAGGAGCTAGAAAAAGAAGGGCAAAGCAACCCAAAGCTAGCAGGAGATAAGAAATAACCATAATCAGAGCTTAACTGAATGAAATTGGGACCAAAAAAAGTTCAAAAGATTAATGAATCCAGGAGTTTGTTTTTTGAAAGAAAAAATAAGATTGATAGACTGCCAGCTCAACTAATAAAAAAGAAGATGCAAATAAACACAATCATAAATGACAAAGTGCGCACTACCAACACGGAAATACAACCCTACAGAAATACAAAAACCTTCAGAGACTATTAAGAACACCTCTGCGTACACAAAGCAGAAAACCTATAAGAAATGGATAAATTCCTGGAAACATACAAGCTTCCAAGACTGAACCAGGAAGAAACTGAATCCCTGTATGAATACCTAGTTCCAAAATTGAATCAGTAAAAAAAAAAAAAAAAAAAGCCTATCAACCAGAAAAAGCTCAGTACCAGAGGACTTACAGCGAAATTTTAGCAGATGTATAAAGAAGAGCTGGAACCATTCCTACTGGAGTTATTAGAAAAAATTTAGGAGGAAGAACTCTTTCCTAACTCATTCTATGAAGCAAACATCATTCTGATACCCAAATCTAGTAGAGACACAAAGAAAAGTAATCTTCAGGCCAATAACTTTGATGAACATAGATGCAAAAATTCTCAACAAAATACTAGCAAATCGTTTCCAGTAGCACATCAAAAAGTGAATCTACTACAATCAAGTAGGCCTTATCCCTGGAACAGAAGATTGGTTCAGCATACACAGATTAATAAATATGATTCATCACATAAACAGAACTAAAAACAAAAACCACATGATCCTCTCAATAGATGCAGAAAAGACTTTTAATACAACTCAACATCCCTTCACATTAAAAACCCTCAATAAACAAGGCATGGAAGGAACATACCTCAAAATATTAAGAGCCATCAATGACAAACCCACAACCAGCACCATATACTGAATGAGCAAAACCTGGAAGCATTCCCTTTGAGAACCAGAACAAGACAAGAATGCCCATTCTCCCCACTCGAATTCAACATACTACTGGATGTCCTGGCCAGAGCAGTCAAGTAAGGGAAATAAATAAAAGGCATGCAAATCGGAAGTCAAACGATCTCTGTTGGCATGGACACAACAAAGGCAACAACAGACACTAGGGCTTACCTGAGGTTGGAGGGTGAGGATCAAAAAAATAACTATTGGGTGCTATGCTTATTACCTGAGTGACAAAATAAACTATATGCCAAACCACCACCACATAGAATATGCCTATCTAAAAATCCTGCACATGTATCCCTGAAGCTAAAATGAAAGCTAAAAAAAATTTAAATGTTGACATTCCATGAATAGTTGAATATGCCATCTTAATGCTTTCTTTTTTTTTTTTTTTTTNGCTAAGTACTGTATTTACAATACTACAAATAATGAACTCTAACAATTGTTTTTGTCCCTGGTGGTACAGCTCCACATTAAGGAATGCCATATAGCAAAGACACACATTATTATCATGTTATGCCTATCTGTCAATATACCTTCATGAAATAGGGTTTTCCTAGCCAGATCTCCTTATGCAGTAAACAATTTTTTTTCTTAGGTTTTGGTTTCCCTGGAACACAGTTTCAGCTATGTTACTCATAAAGAGTTCACATTTCTATTTTTATTTTTGCTGTTTCAGAAAATAAGAGTTTTTTCATTAATATTGATGTAGGTTCCTACCTTTATTTAGGGATGATTGACCAGAGGGGAATTCAGATGAGGAATTCTGCTCTTATAAAAGAAGAGCAGAAAGTATCAAGTTTGTTTGTAGAAAAAAAATGAGTTAAGATACATTCAGGAGAAACTGTGAAGTTCAGCAAGAAAGTACGGACAGATGGGAAAAGTACTGGAAAATCAATGAAATGGTGGCATATTAAGCAGTTTTTTACTACAAACCTGAAGTGAGCCAATACCACAGTGGGAGCTTTACCAAGTGGAGTTAAAATTTCACTAAAGATTGAACTGCCAATGGATCCTTTCCATGACACCCTCACTAAGGAGCTTCCACCTTGTGATAATGACATTTGGATGAGAAAAACTACGTGCAAATGAGAAAAATCATAATCATAGGCAGTTTCACATGTAGTCTATGAAACATTAACATGAAAGCAAGCGTGGGAATAGCTGCATGGAGGGTGTGCCACAGCAGAGCTCATGGAGTAAAGGAGGTGTTGTACCATAAGTGAAGAAGTTATGATAGAAGATAAAATTGAGTTGTGTGTATAAGAGTCAAATTGAACTTACGTACTTAAAAGATCCTGAATTTAATATATATTTTTCTCCACTGATATTGGTTGAAACAAGTGTAGATCAGTGGTTTTCAAGTGAGGGTGAGTTTGCCACCCAGAGGACATTTGGCAATGTCTGGAGATAGTGTTGGTCATCATAAGTTGGAGGAGAAATAGAGTGGAGCCTGGTGTCCCACGAATAAAGAGTCAGGATATTGCTAAACATGCTATAATACATAGAAGATTTATCCACAACAAAAAATTATTTATCCTAAAATATCAATAGTATCAATGGTGCCTAAGCTGAGCAACTTTGGCTTAAATAATCAATGATACTGTTTCCTATTGATGTTGTCTCATTTCTCTACTTCCTAGTATTGTTGACAGAGCATGGCTTAATAATCATGAAAATTCACTTTCCTGGTAATCTGACACCGTTAAATTGGAATTGGTTACAAAATGCACAAAAGGCATAAAGAACTCACCAAAGGGCACATATAGATGCAAATAAGGAAATTAGAAGATGTTCAACATGAATAGCCATCAAGAAAATGCAAATTAAGGGTATGATGAGCTATAACTATATACCTATTAGAGCAACAGTAATAAACAGTAGCGACAACACGAAATACTGGAGAGAGTGTAGAGATACTAGACCTCTTCCATGTTGCTGGTGGGAATGTCAATGGTACAGTCAGCCACTCTGGAAAATGGTATGGTAGCTTCTAAAAAAACAAAATACAAAAGAACAAAACCCTAAACAGGGAGACTTTTGCTTCTAGCAAGATGGAGTAGACATACCTTTTCCTATTCCTTTCATTAAGTACAAGTAAAACCCCTCAACATGATTTATAAAACAAACACAAAGGCTCTGAAAGGTAAGAGAAGGCAGAATGCTAGAGACATGAGGACACATGGAATCACATGGCAGTGATTTCCATTTATCTTTTTGCCTCTTATATATCAGACTTGTTCCTGAAGAAGCAAGCAATACCAGAAATATCAATGAGCATTAAAAACAAACAAACAAACAAAAGTTTACTTTCTCTAGCAAAAGGATAAGAAAAGGAGTAGCCTTGCAAGAATGGAAACTTTTAGAAAATAACTGCTCTGCTGAAGCTAAACAACACAGAAAAAACCATCGTAGTCCCCACCCCCACCCACGTTAGCAAAGGCTTAGTGAGGAGTGTAGACTTCCAGCCTAACCAGGTTGTATTGAGGTATCCAAATCCTCCGCTGGTGGAGTGTAAGAGAAGTCTAAGTAGGGAGTCAAGGCTTCCAACCCTACTAGGTAGTAATGAGCTCCTCCCTCCCCTATCCTATTCCCCATGTCAGTGGATTCTCAGGTGGTGGAGATCCTGAAATTTCACCAGCTCATGACCACTGCAGTAATGAGAAACCCCTCCCGCTCCCTGCTGGGCTGGTGTCAGGACCTTCCCCACCATCGAATGCTGGTGAAGCCACCCGCCTTACCCCCATGTTGTCAGTGAAGGGCACTTGGGGAGCAACTAGGAGGCATTCCTACACGTTTCAACCAGGGAAGTCAATAGAGGCATCGTGGAGAACCAGAATGCCAACCCTCACTCAGTAGTCATGAAGCGCTTCTACAGTAGATGTCAACAAAGTCACGTGGAGAACTTAAACTTCCAACCCCACTTGGTAGTAAAAAGATAGTGCTCCCCCTTTACTTGCTGGAATAGTATCAGAAGAAGCCACCTAAAACAGAGGTTTAAATAAAATCCAGGGTCTCATAACATAATACCCAAAATGCCAAGTTTTCCATTGAAAATCATCATACCAAGGTCCAGGAAGATTTCAAACTGATTTTTTTTTTAAAAGGCAACTAATAAATGATGACACAAAAATTAGATACATTAGCACTATCTGATCAAAATTTTTAAGCAATTATCATAAATAGGTTTCAATGAACAACTATGAACACACTTGAAACAAATGAAAAAATATTTTCAGCAAAGAAAATACAAACAGGAACCAAACAAATGTTAGAACTAAAAAATACAATAACTGAAAATAAAAATTAAATGGTTGGACTCAACAGCAGAATGGAGGGGACAGAGGGAAAAATTAGTAAACGGCCGGGCGTGGTGGCTCACGCCTGTAATCCCAGCACTTTGGGAGGCCGAGGCAGGTGGATCACGAAGTCAGGAGATCGAGACCATCCTGGCTAACACGGTGAGACCCCATCTCTACTAAAAATACAAAAAATAGCTGGGCATGGTGGCGGGCGCCTGTAGTCCCAGCTACTCGGGAGGCTGAGGCAGGAGAATGGCGTGAACCCAGGAGGCAGAGCTTGCAGTGAGATGAGATGGCGCCACTGCACTCCAGCTTGGGCGACAGAGCGAGACTCCGTCTCAAAAATAAAAACAAACAAGCAAAACAACAACAACAAAATAAATAAACTTGAACATAGAGTAACAGAAATTATCCAGTGAGACTGAGAAAGAAAAGAAAAAGAACAAGTTCTCAGAATTCTGTAGGACTGTTAACAAAATGTCTAACATCTGTGTATTCTATGTCTCAGAAGGAGTAGAGAAAGAAGGCAAGGCTGAAAAAGTACTCAAAAAAATAATGGTTGAATACTTCCTAAATTTGGCAAAAGACATAAATCAATATACTCAAGAGATTTAATCAATGCAAAATAGGATATATCCAAAGAAATTCACAAGATACATGATAATCAAAGCTGTGAAAACAAAAGAAAAATGAAATGTCTTTAAGCAATGAGGAAGAAAAGACATTTTACCTATAAAGGAAAGCAATTCAAATTAGAGTGGGTTTCCCATCAGAAACTATGAAGGCCAGAAGGAAGTGGTATAACATGTTGTAAGTGCTAAAAGGAAAAAAAAAAACACAACAAGAATATCCTTCAGGAATGAAGGGGAAATGAAGATATTTTCAGATAAAGGAAGACTAAGAGAATGTATTGCCAGCAGATCTGCCCTAAAAGGATGGCTAAGGAAGTTTTTTAATAGAAAAGGGGACAATAAAGAAAGGAATCTTGGAATAGCAGGAAGAAAGAATAAATAGAGTAAGCAAAAATATGGGTAAATACACTAGATTTTTCTTCTTTTCTTGAGTCTTCTAAATTATGTTTGACAGTTGAAGCAAAAGTCATGACAATATCTGATTTGGTTCTAAATGAAGGTAGATTAAATATTTAAGACATACTATTATAAATGGGAGAGAATAAAATGATATAAAGGCAGGTAAGATTTCTATACTTCACTGAATCTGGTGAAATGACACCAATAAACTGAGATAAGTAATATTTAATGTAATACATAATCAACTATAAGCTATAAGAAGAGATGCATTCAAAAACGTTATAAATAGGTGAAAATGTAATTATAAAAAATGTTCAAATAACTTATAAGAAGGCAATTAAAACAGAGGAATGAAAAACAGAAAGAAAAACACATAACCAAAAATAAAATGGCAGACTTAGTTCCTACCATATGAATAATTACATTAAATGGAAATGGTCTAAATGCAATTAAAAGAGATTGAGAGGTGGCTTACAAAAAACATGACCCAACTATATGTAATCTACAGGAAACTCATTTAGAATATAACC
Source organism: Theropithecus gelada (assembly GCF_003255815.1). NCBI lineage: Eukaryota > Metazoa > Chordata > Mammalia > Primates > Cercopithecidae > Theropithecus > Theropithecus gelada. The sequence continues at coordinate 12,892,809 of NC_037674.1, forward strand.
ATATAGGCAGGTTGAAATTTAAAAAAAAATAGAAAAAATATGTCATACAAATATTAATCAAGAGTAAACAGGAGTGTAAATATGAATTTGAGATAAAGTAGATATCAGAGAAAAGGAACATAAAAGAACATTATATAATAATAATAGGATCAAGCTATTAATAAAAGACATAGCAATTCTAAAAGTATATGCACTAAACAGCTGAAAAATATGTGAAGAAAAATATGACAGAACTGAAAAGAAAAATAAACAAATTTTCAATTATGATGAGAGACATCAAACATTTTTTAATATTTGATAGAACTTTTAGGAAGAAAATCTTCAAGGATATGAGGATACTCATCACCATCCACCAAGAAAATCTAATTGACATTTATAAAACACTCCATCCAAAACCAGCACAATACACATTCCTTTCAATGTCAACAGAATATATGCCAAGATAGACCATATAGTGGTCTATAAAATAAACCTCAAAAAATGTAAAGAAGAGAAATCATACCGAGTATGTTTTCTGATCGTAATGAAATCAAAGTAGAAATTAATATTATAAAGATAACAGGAGAACACTGAAATAGTTGGAAACTAAGCCACATATTTCTAAATAATCAAGGGATCAGGAAGTCTCAAGTAAATTAACAAAATATTGAATTAAATGAAATTAAAATAAACATCAAAACTTGTGGGACACAGACAAAACAGTACTGAGAGGGAAAGTTATATCACAAAGTACATTAATTAGGAAAGAGGGAAAGTCTCAATAATCTAAATGCCCATTCAGGAGCTAGAAAAATGAGTAAAGGAAACCAAAAGTAAATGAAAGAAAAAAAAAATAAAGAGCAGAAATCAATGAAACTAAATTTTTAAAAAAATAGAGAAAAATTAATAAAACAATAAGCTAGTTCTTTGGAAATATTAAAAAAATAAAACCTCTAGTAAGATGTAATAAGAAAAATGGGAGGAAATTGACATAACCAATGTCATAAGTGAAACAGGAAACATCAGTATAGACTCTGCAGACATCAAAAAGATATTAAGGAAATACAACAAATCACTCTATACACATAAATTCCTGGAAAAACACAAACTACAGTGCTATGGTCTGAATGTGTCTCCTCCAACCAAAAGAAATAATTTGTATGTTAAAATCTAACCACAAGGTTATGGAGAATTGGGGCCTTTTGGGAGGTTATTGGGTAATCTAGGGCAAAACCCCTATAAATGGAAGTAGTTCCCTTATAAAAGAGGAGGGGGCTTGTTTGCCCCTTTCACCCTATGAGGACAAAGCAAAGGCATCATCTACAGTGAACAAGCCTTCACCAGACACTGAAATTGCTGGCACCTTTACCTTGAACTTCACGGCGTCCAGAATTGCAAGAAATAATTATCTGTTGTTTACAAATTAGTCTAAAGCTGCTAATTTGGTTACACCAGTTTTAGCAGACTGAGACAGATATTGGTACTGAGAGTGAAGTGCTACTCTAACAAACACCTAAAATTGTGGAAGCAGCTTTGAACCTGGGTATTGAGTAGAGGCTGCAAGAGTTTTTTTGGTTTTGTTTTGTTTTGTTTTTTTGTTTTTGTTTTTTGAGACAGAGTTTAGTTCTTGTTGCCCAGGCTGGAGTGCAATGGCGTGATCTTAGCTCACCGCAACCTCCACCTCCCACATTCAAGCGATTCTTCTGCCTCAGCTTCCCAAGTAGCTGGGATTACAGGCATGTGCCACCACACCTGGCTAATTTTCTATTTTTAGTAGAGATGGGGTTTCTCCATGTTGGTCAGGCTGGTCTCGAACTCCTGACCTCAGGTGATCTGCCCACCTCGGCCTCCCAAAGTGCTGGGATTACAGGCATGAGCCACCGCGCCCAGCCTACAGGCTGCAAGAGTTTTGAGGTGCATACTAAAAAAAGCCTACGTTGCCATGAATGGAGTATTAAGAGTCACACTGGTGAGGGTTCAGAAGAAGAGGCCTGTAGAGAAAGCCTCTGTCTTCTTACAGATTACCTTGATGGTTATAAACAGAGTGTTGGTAGAACCATGGATAGTAAAATTCATTCTGATGAGGTCTTAGATGAAAATGAGGAACATGATATTGAAAACTTGGAAAAAAGACAATTTTTGTTATAATGTAGCAAACGAAAATCTTAGTGAATCATGTTCATATCCCAGTGTTTTGAGAAAGGTGAACTTGTAAGCAATGAAATAGGGTATTTGGTAGAAGAAATACCTAAAGAAAATGTTGAGGAAGTGCCATGGCTCTTCTTGACTGCTTATAGTAAAATGTGAGAGTGATGACTTAAAGATAGAATTCATAATCAAAAGGGAAGGAGAATTTAAAGATTTGGAACATTATCAGCCTGGCCATATTGTAATCAATGAAAAAGCATATTTGGGACAGAACACCAAGGACGTGACCAAGTGACAATTTGATAGGGAGATTAGTATGGAGAGAAGGACGCCAAATGCTATTCATCCGAATTGTGGAAGAATGAGCCTGAAGACATTTCCAAATCTAAGAAATACACCTAAAGGTAAAACCCCAAAGACCTAAAACTAATAAATGAATTCAGCAAGGTCACAAGGACATAAGATGAATATACAAACATCAGTTGAATTTAATTATACCAGCAATAAACATGTGGACACTAAAATTAAAAATATAATACAATTTACAAGCCAAAAAAGAAAAATAAATTCTTAGCTATTAAATCTAACAAGAAAGTACAGGACTTACATTCAGAGAACTACAAAATGCTGATGAAAATGAGCAAATCTAAATACATGGAGAGACAGACCATGTTCATAGATTGGAAGACGACAAAGAAAAAAAATCAGTTCTCCCAAACTAATATACAGGTTAAATGGAATTCTTATTAAAATTTTTTAAAGTTTTTTTAAATGTAGGCAATATTATTCTTAAATTTATATGGAACAGCAATAGAAATAGAAGAGCCAACACAATTTTTAAAAAGCAGAATATGGTGAGAGGAGTCCAGCTATTTGATTTAAAGACATTATATGGCTACAGTAATTAAGACATAGATCCACAAAATAGAATATAGAATCCAGAACTAAATCCACAGAACTATTTGCAATGAAGATGTGAAAGCAGTCTTTTCAAAAACTGGTGCTAGGGCAATTGGACATCCAAAAGCAATAGAACAAACTGCAACCTACGTCTCACACTTTATACAAAAATTGACTCAAATTGGATCACAGACCTAAATGTAAAATCATAAAACTTTTAGAAAAAAATAGAATAAAATCTTTGGGATCTGAGACTGGGCAAAGAGTTCTCAGCCTTGACACCAATACTGAATTTCCATCAAAATTAAACAATTTTGTTCAGTAACTGACTCTAGTGAGAAGATGAAAGACAGGCTACAGCCTGGGAATAAATATTTGCAAATTGCATGTCATATGACAAATTAGTATCTAAAATAAATAAAGAACTCTCACAACTCTACAGTAAAACAATAAACAATCCAATTAGGAAATAGGCCAAATATAGGAAACATTTTTACCAAAGAAGATATATGGATGGCAAATAAGCAGATGAAAATTTATTCAAAGTCATTTGCCATTAGAGAAATGCAAACATTGTAGCTTTTTTCCATTTTATCCATTCCTCCTTTTTCCATAGGTCTGCACTCACATAATTTCAGGAATATTAGTTAGCTAAAATAAACACAAAAATCATTCAATTTTAGGAAAAAACTTCTGCAGATTGCCATTAATTTAATCCTATCTAGACTAAGCAATATACTAGTACTACTAAGGTCTAAAAATGGTGCCTCAGTTTAAAAAAAAATTTCTTCCTTGTACCTACTTAAAAATCATGAAAGAAGGAATTAGCTTCACAGAGTTTAAATATAAGTTTTCCTTCATGTATTAGGTGAGGTTAACAAAAATAGAGACCTGCCAAGTGATTAAATCAAAATTCCTTCTTAAAAGTAATATTACTTCCAGGTCAGTAGTTTATAAAGATTCTTTGCATAAAAAGCACTCAGATATAAAATGAAATATTTTCTCTTTTATGTATTTTATATATATACATACATACATTTTAGATATATTATGCAGGTTTGACAGTCCAGATAAATACCAACTATTTCTTTGGTTTTAGAAGTGCATGTGTTTCCAATAAACACAATACCCTTCTAAAATTGTAGAATACAAATCTGTAAAACAAAAATGTATGCTATAAGAAGTCAATATTTCAGTCACAATGGTGACAGTGAGTAGGTAATAGTGATCTCCCAGAGTTTTATTTTTCTGTGTGTAAATCTGAGTATATGCTACTTACATTCACAAACTATTTTGTTTTATGATAATTAATTTGAGTTTGATAGTATTTTTTAAAATACTTGGTGATATTTGGATTTCTATTTCCCTACCAATGCTTTTATTTTAGAAAATTATGGAAGACTCCAAGTCTCATCTTGGTGAGTCTTATCCAAGACTAGCAGAATCCTTCAACATTTTTATCATCTGGTTTTTTTTTCCCCTAAAAAAATCCAGCTCTTTTAAGATATCATTTACATACCATAAAGTGTGCCCACCTAAAGTATACAATTCAATGTTTTTAATATTATTTGCAGAGTTGTACAACTATCACCACAATCTAATTTTAGAACCTTATTTTTAATTACCCAAAGAAACATTATACCCAACAGCAGTGATTTCCCCTTCCTCCTTCACCCTTCTACAGCTCTAGGCTATTTTACCTTTCTATAGATTGCCTATACTGGACATTTCATGTAAGTAGAATTATTTACCATGTGGCTTTTGGGGCTGGCCCTTCACTCACATAACATTTATGAGGTTTATTAATGTTGTTGTATCTATCAGTACTTCGTTTCTGTTTATTCCCAAATAATATTATATTGTATGAATATGCCATATTTAGTTTATCCATTCATTAGATGATGGATATTTGGATTATTTACACTTTTTTGTTTTTATGAATAATGTGGCTATGAGCAATTCATGTCCAAATTTTTGTGTGTTCATATGTTGTTATTTCTCTTGGGCATATACCTAGGAATGGAATTCCTGGATCATATGGTAACTCTATGTTTGACTTACTGAGAAACCGCCAAATGGTTTTTCAAAGTGGCTTTAACATTGTACATTCCCACTAGCAATATAAGAGAGCTCCAATTTATCTACATCCTTGCCAACACATTTATTATGTGTCTTTTTAAAATTATAAATGTCCTAGTGGATGTAAAATAATATATCATTGTGATTTCAATTAGCTTTTCTCTAATTAATAATGTTGTTGAGTGTATATATATCTATATGATTATTAACTATATATTTTATTTGGAGAAATGTCTGTTCAAATCATTTGCCTGTTTTCAAACTAGGTTATTTGTATTTTTATTATTTAATATTAATGTTCTTTATATACTCTAGATACAAACCTCTTATCAAATATATAATTTGCAAATATGTTCTCTCATTTTGTGGGTTCTATTTTCACTTTCTTCATGGTACTATTTGCAGCACAAACTTTTTTAATATTGACAATATTCAATTTACATTCTTTATTTTGTTACTGTACTTTCGGTATTATAACTAAGAAACCACCATCCGATCCCAAATCACAAAGAATGACCCCTATGTTTTTTTTTTTCTAAGGACTGTAGAGTTTTAGCTCTTACATTTAGGTCTATGATATGTTTTGAGTTAATTTTATGTGTGGTGTAAGGAAGGGGTCTAACTTTGTTCTTTTGCATGTGGACCTCCAATTGTTCCATTTGTCAAAAAGAATAATCTTTTTTTTAATCACCTGGGCACCCTTGTCAAAAATTAATTGACTCATAAATGTGAAGATTTATTTTTGGACTCTCAATTCTATTTCCTTGATCTGCATTTCCATCCTCATGCCTACTACACTGTCTTGAGACTCTTTCAACTTTTAATAACCATTTTTCTCACGAGAGAAATGTGTGAGTGTATGTGAGAGAGAGAGAGAAAATGAGAGACCATATTAAAATTTCTAAGAGGAGCAAAGAGATCTTTGTTCCTCTAGAGAAAAAGTGTTTCTCCAGATGCTCTGATACGTTAAGAACATTTAGAAAACTTAGATACACCATGCCATTTTCTGGAATGTGGGCCTGGACTGAGGAGTAAATAATGCACATAAGCTTATTAAGAAGTTCTGAGAACAGGCCAGGTACAGTGGCTCATGCCTGTATCCCAGCACTTTGGGAGGCTGAGGTGGGTAAATCATTTGAGGTCAGGAGTTCGAGACCAGCCTGGCCAACATAGCGAAACCCTGTCTCTACTAAAAATACAGAAATTAGGTGGGCATGGTGGCAGGTGCCTGTAATCCCAGCTACTTGGGAGGCTGAGGCAGGAGAATCGCTTGAACAAGGGAGGCAGAGGTTGCAGTGAGCCAAGATTGCACCATTGCACTCTAGTCTGGATGACAGAGCAAGGCTCCATCTCCAGAAAAAAAAAAAAAAAAAAAAAAAAGAAAGGAAAAGAAGTTCTGAGAACACATGGACACATAGAAGGGGACAACACACACAGGAGCCTATTGGAAGGTGGAGGGTGGGAGGAGGGAGAGGAAAAATAACTAATGGGTACTAGATTTAACACCTAGGTGACAAAATAAGCTATAAAACAAACTCCATGAAGCAATTTTACCTATGTAACAAACCTGCATATTCCTCTGAAATTAAAATAAAAGTTAAAAAAAAGAAGTTCTGTGAAGGGTTGGCTTTATATAGCCAGAGTTTCCTAAACTAATTTGGCCAAAAAATTTTTGCTTTATATTTTACATATAACATGTATTCATATCCCATAAAACCAACTTGCTGAAATTCTGATACAATCTATGCCAGGTAAGGGTATAGGAAAAACGAAAGCAGAATGAAGCCATCTGGCTTGGAGAGGTTGAAATTCCAAGGATGGGAACATGATGGGTTATTCAATGGTGCAGCCTTGGAAGTGAGCAAGGAGTAAGGTATTCTTGCTTAAGGGATTTTTAGGTAGCAGGCATTCTGGGAATCATTCTCTCCATTAATGTCCAACTCTTTGCTTTTCTTTTCTTCCATTTGTATCTCGAAATCTCTTCCAGAAAACCTTTGTTTACTAACTCATTTAACTGGAGATTCATTTTTCTGAGTACCTATTGTGTACTAGATGTGATGTTATATGTATTTTGCTGTTCACAATAACACAGTAATGTCGGTGTTTTCTCTATTTTACAAATGAATAAATGGAGACTCCAAGTAAATTCCCCCAAGTTACACAGTTAGAAATTGTTGGAGCTGGAGTGGGAGGCTGAGGCACGAGAATTCCTTGAACCCAGGAGGCAGAGGTTGCAGTGAGCCAAGACTGTGCCACTACACTTCAGCCTGGGCAACAAAGTGAAACTCTGTCTCAAAAAAAATAAAAATAAAAATATAAATAAATAAATAAATAAATTTTTGGAGCTAGTCTTTTTCACATTCCATTCTATATTCACAACTTAAGAAATTAGTTAATTTGGACAATAGAAAATGCTTTTCTGTCATCACAGAGCACTCAAGAATCTTTCCTTGATCTAAGAAGCAAAGAACAGTGAAGAGTATCACTGCTCTTGCCACCAAGGGAGTAAAAGAATGACTTAATTCTAGGGACATCATTCATCTCTTACACTCTACAGTTGCTACCAATCTAGACAGCCATCACTTTTCACTTGCTTCCTACCCTCTCTAACCTGTGCGCCATTTCCTCAAAACATCTTCCCTAACTTCCAAGTACCTTACATTTCCCCTTGACCTTATCAGGATTGTAATGTGATTATTAATTATATCCTGTATCTCCTCAACTACAATGTCATCTCTTTAGTGGCATTGTTCATTTCTGTGTCCTCAGGACCTATGCTACTCACCTCCTTCAAGAGAAGTTGTGGTAATATTTCTTCTTAATGGAGGAATGAAGGAATACATTCAAATTATATCACCTGCTCAAATGTAAGGTATTTTTCTACCCATTTTTATTTACTATATTTGAAATAGAAGGTACACATATCCTAAAAGGCAAATAATTATTTGAGATTATTTATATTTGTATCAAACTTGATTGCAGATGTGTTTCTTCCACTCCTCTCTGCACCCCTCTATCTATCTATCTATCTATCTATCTATCTATCTATCTATCTATCTATCTATCTATCTATCTATCTATTTTGAGATGGAGTCTCACTCTTGTTGCCCAGGCTGGAGTGCAATGGCACAATCTCGGCTCACTGCAACCTCTACCTCTGGGATTCAAGCAATTCTCCTGCCTCAGCCTCCCGAGTAGCTGGGATTACAGGCGTGTACCACCATGCCCAGCTAATTGTTGTATTTTTAGTAGAAACAGGGTTTCACCATGTTGATCAGGCTGGTCTCGAACTGCTACCCTCAGGTAATCTGCCTGCCTTGGCCTCCCAAAGTGCTGGGATTACAGGTGTGAGCCACCGTGCCCGGCCACCTCCTTCTATTTTTAACTCTCTCTCTCTCTCTCCATCTTTCTGCCTACTATGATTCCTTATAGTTCAGTTGTATTATTGAAAATTTGAATGATAGCTAGGCAAAGGAAAAAAGTGAATGCCAATTTAATTCTAAAAGTAACAATCCATTCTGCAAATAGTTGACCAACAAATGCGTATTGTATGTTCAAAATTCAGAGCTCACTAAAAATCTGCTCTGGTCTAAGGAATCAGTATAGAGATATATTTTATGTAATTTACTATATGACACAGGTAAATGTCTCTTCTGGTATTCACCTTTGTCCCCCAATTCCTTCAAATCTCCTACTCTAGGCAGGAGAGGAATAAAGACAGATAGAAGCAATAGGATCTGATGTCGTGTCACTGTTGTGCATAAAAGTCTGCCTGAGTGTAAACTATAAGTTTTATTGTTCACAAAGGCTCAACCTTAGTTTTGCAGTTGAGTTCTGTATATTTGAACATGCTATGTATGGATAAGTGTGACTTCTTTTCTAGACCAGCTCACCATCACTTAATGTGAACCTTAAATCAAGTCTTGTGGTACAGGTTGGTTATTTGCAGTATATTACAGACCTGCATTGATTAATTTCATATGTAGGGCTCAGAATCAACCAGTTCAATCTCACAATCACTGTATAACACGACTACTGCAGCCAGGCTGAAAACATGCAATCTTCTTTTCAATTCTAATTTTAATATTTTGTAATAGGCTATATGCATCTCATTTGTATTTATAAATGAGATCCATGTGAGTTGGAAATAAAACTGAAGCACATGTTAATCACATACTGCAGGACTCCAGTATTGGGTGTAAATATATACCCACCTATGTATATAGGCCAAAAAAAGAAAGAAAATGCAAGGAAGTGATGGGTCAGACATTCAGTATACTCTCCTCTCACACGGTTCGAATTGCGATTAAGTGCACTTGGTATAATTTACAATAGGTGGCTACTAAAAATTTAAATCACATAAGTAAGTTTTAACATTAGTAAATAAATTATTGCTAACCTAAGGACAAGTGTATTTTTATTTTAAAAAAAGAAAGACTGCAAATTGTTTCTACTTAACAGGCAAATATATACTCCCTTTTTGGGCTCCTAGGTCACAAAAGGTGGTTATCCTGTCACTACGGCTGATTTTTGCAAAGTGTGACATGAATTTAGTTGTCAGTTCCTATCAGCAGCATTCAGGAATCAACATTACATCAGCAGCAAGACACACCATTTTATGCTCTTTTTGAAGATAATTAGAGTTCCCTTTTGTTGCAAATAAGATGTAAAACAGCTATAACTGCTGGAGAACGTGATTAAAGTAACCTCTATAGAACCCCATTATTCTAGACAGATTCCTTCAGATGCATAATTTTCCCATTTTAAGAAAATATAATGCATGCATATAAAATTCAAATTGTCGAGACACCTCTAACAAAAATTAGTACTCTATTAAGGCATTCTTAGTAGCTGGTTAACATGTAAAACTCCTTAAGAGTATTTTAACATAATCATGAAATAATAATATGTGTCACAAAAGGTAAACATTTTACAACGGGAGGATTCTTCAGACAAGATCCATGTATTTAACTTTTTTTAACTTACGAAACTTTTGACAGATAATATGTGAGAACTTGTATCCCAAACACTCCAAACCCATAGAAATATGTATGTACTCTTTCATCATCTTGTGCTTCAACTCTAAGATAGGTGGTTGTAAACACATAAATGTACATACACACACAAGCATGCACACACATGCACACGCACACCCCTTACTTGTTTAGACACTTCAGTGTCATCTCTTTGAAATACTAAGACTCCATATAACATTTTTAGCAGGTACTCTACAAAGCCAAATATACTTATTTCAAAAAACAAAATAGCAGATATCTACCAATATCATATGTGTCACAAGGTTTTACGAAATAATTGCTTTCGAATATAGGTAATTTTCCAAACTCTGTAGTAAAACATGCTTTTCAAGGGGATTTAAAAGACAACTCCCTTCTTTTCTTGCAGGTCTTATTCTTTCCCAAATGTAACTTAGGACAGACACAGCCGCCTAGGAGATCCAGTGTCCTACAAAGTAACTCAGCACCTACTTGCCTATGGGTGTTCCAGTTATTTAACAAAATATAAATTCTGTTTGAAAAAAGATACGTAAGTGGTGATTAGTAAATTCCACCAAGATTACCCACACACTGACCATAACTTTTTCAGGATGGTTATAATTATAAAATCAAGTTCTTCGTTGACTCCGTCGGGAACCTCAACATCTAACAAAAATGTTATTAAAAAACCTTACAAATGAATAATCATTCTCAACAACTCACAGCGGCCCTCACAGCATGAAAGTGGGAAAAATGGAAAAAGTTTTAAGGTGGGGGACTGATTAGGATGACAACAATCTCTGTCAAGAGAACGTATTGTGTAAGGCTTCTCAGGAGAAACAATTTTCACCTGAAAAGAGGCAGCATTATGAACACTGAAGAACTGAGGATTGCAGGACACCGATCTTATTAAGAACTTATGCTAATTTGCACACTGTCTCCTGCTGAACTGGAAGCAAGTTTACCACTGGGTTTGTTAATTTACCCAGGACACCATTATCTTTGGTTGGACTTAATGTATCAGAGTAGAGGTCATTAACTGCTGGGCTCATGATTATCTAGCATGAATTACCGACAGAATAACCAAAATACATCTGTCCTTTGACTTCATTTCTCTGGATGCATTTGTTTTCTTCAGATGTTATTTAGATTCTATAACTAATTATTACATAGGTGTATTTGCATGCTTTTTGTGGAGAATAGAGGACAAGCACCAATGTTCACAATGGACATTGCTATTTCTATTTGGCTTCCTAGCATTTCAAACTAGTAATAAAATTACTGTATAAAGGATCCACTTTTTTCTTGCTGATGCCGCAAATAAAGAAAGGTATGGTCATGTGGGAATTTTTAATCACAATAAAAATGCATAATTACTCTGGGAGATTGCCTTCGTCCGTTCGCGTTTACATTGCCCTGGATGGTTAAATATTCAGAGTGAAGTTGTCCTCAATTTGCTGTCTCTGCTTTTGCAGGTATTTTATTTCAGCCATCTATCAATCATAGCTCTAAACTTATGTTCTATCCCAAACAAACATTTTGTTAAGAAAAAAAAGAAACACTATAAAATCCCACTGGTGCATTTATTTTAGCTTACAGTTCAATAAAATCACTATGAACATTCATAAAGAGAAATCTTGGAATTAAAAGTTAAATAGGAAAGTGCATTCTTAAAAATATTTGTGGTTTCTGGTTAAATAAACACATTTTCATAAAGCTGCATGTTCAATCTATTTTATATAAATGGAACAAATCAACCAAAAATTCATTTACAATTTTTATGGGTAAAAGCCCATTTCTAATAGCAGGGAACACTTTTGTGTCTCTGCATGATATCTGTAGAAAGAGGTGAATTTTCATTTATTTAATGCAAATATTCATACAAGGTAAACTCTTCAGGCATATATGGAGCATGCTTCATGGCAGCTTTGTGGCAATAAGAAAATAACATGACATAATTGTACAATAAATGGAGTGCTGCCACCTCAAAATTACCTGCAGCATGGTGTTGTGAATATAGAGAAGAATACAGAAATGCTGAAGTGTTTTTTGCTAGTTTCTAAGCTACTTTGCTTACAAATGATTTAATTCTGATCTTATATAGCTGGACATTTATGACAATCTAATCTTCAGAACTGCAAAATTACTAAGATCTTTTTTTAAGGCTTTGAATAATGAAAAGTGCATTGTTAGCAGATGTGCCTCAGCTTTCAACTGCACAATACACATTTAACTAACAAAGTAAGAAAGTGAGCAGAGTAAAGATGTTAGCTTCAGACTTACTGCATATTAAGAGTTGGGCTTTTATTATCTGTTGCCTGAGGAGGCATTGTCCTGGCTCAGACCTTAATAACATCATTTTCCAGGTAAAGTTGAATACCAATCTTTAAAGCAGAAATATGATTTTATATTTTTCTTTGAAAATTAGTCTTGACACAATGACTCGAAAATCACTCAACATATAAAAATATGTCACCTGGTTTTAAAATACCTTTGATAAAGAGGTTTTTAGCATAACTGAGTTTTTTTCTATTACAGAAGAGGATGTTAAGCAGTTTTACTAATTAAATATATATGAATATTTATTAGAAAACTATGTTTTCAAGTTTGTGGAATGATATTTGTTTTTTGTTTTATTCTGGGGTTTGTTCTGTTTAAACATATCCATAAGTTGAGAATAATGGCCCCAAGTCAAAACTGGCTTTTATGTCCTCCTTTTCCAACCCTAGCTTTTGATATTTTCTAGCAAATTCAATTTGGGACTTTTAGTGGGCAGGAATCTATTTTAAATTTAGGCAGCATCATGTTTAGAATCATGGCAAAGTACTGCAGTCCAATTCGTAATTAAACCAATTTCTAAAAGGCATGTCTGGATACTCTCAAGGAAAACAAAGTTTGAAATTCTTCATCTAAAAAGGCTACCTCTGTTACGCTAACTAGTGTGGGATCAATGAAAAAAAGCACATTTTAGACCACTAACCGTTCTCCTAAATTAGAAGCATTATTGGTATAATTTACATATAATTTATATGATTTATTGACTCAAAAATATTAGGATAATTTTATTCATTATTCCTTACCATGTTATTTTAAAATTCAGTTTTACTATTCTTAATAATAAATTCTCAATTAAGTGTTTTAATAAAGAAGAATGTTGGCCAGGCACAGTGGCTCATGCCTGTAATCCCAGCACTTTGGGAGGCCAAGGTGGGCAGATCACCTGAAGTCAGGAATTAGAGATCAGCCTGGCCAACATGGTGAAACACCGTCTCTACTAAAAATTAGCCTGGTTTAGTGGCAGGTGCCTGTAATCCCAGCTATTTGGGAGGCTGAGGCAGAAGAATCTGCCTCAGCTTGAACCCAGGAGGCAGAGGTTGCAGTGAGCCGAGATCGTGTCACTGCTCTCCAGTCTGGGTGATAGAGCAAGACTCTGTCTCAAAAAAATAAAATAAAATAAAATAAAGTAAAATAAAATAAAATAAAATAAAAAGTATGTTATACACATGTTAGTAGGACCATAGTTGATTAAATCCCCGTGGGATGAAGTTTCAGAAATGGACCTGTTGTTTCTTTATTTCTCTCTCTCTCTCTCTCTCTCTCTCTCTCTCTCTCTCTCTGTCTGCCTTCTTGTTCTCTCCACATACAAGCTCACTATTAAGAGTGTATTAGTACAGATGTTCAAATACTCATCATTTTTCAACTGAGCAATAGCCCCCTCACTGGTCTCTTTGGTCTAAATCTTTAGTTCCTCTAATCTAAACTCTAAGTGAATGCCCAAGTAATTCTTTTAAAACACACATTTGATCTTCACTCTGGTTTAAAAACCTTCAGCAGTTGTTCACAGCCTTCAGGATAAAGTAAAATTTTCAGAGTTCAGTATATAGACCCATCACCTCATGGCCACTGCCAACCACATTAACTTCCCATTTTGTTACCTCAAGTGGTCCTCTTAAACAGCACAGTCTTTCATAGTTCCAGTTCTTACCGATAGGAATCCCCCTGCCTTACTCATCTGGCCAACTCTTATTCATCTTCAAAACTCCAATTACATTGCTACCATCTGTTTAAGTGTCTTTCTCTCCCCACTAAACATAAGACCCTTAAGGGCAATGGCCTTAAATTCCAGGTCTAGCATAGGTCCCAGAACATAGTGCATGGTTAATATTAGTTTGCTTAATAAATAAATGAATGAACAGTATAGAGATACTCTATTGCCTTAAAAACAGCATACTAAATGTAATGAAAGTCCTCTTAGCCTACAACATTGAAATTAGTGATTCTGTGATTCAGCTGCAGTCACACAAATCAAGGTGATCTTCTTGATTGCCAGTTTTGATGGCAGTGGCAGGCTGTCTGGAGCGGGCTGCCATGGCACTGGCTGCAGTGGGGGAGGCGCCTTCGGGGCTCTGTGCTGCATGAAGCTGAGGGGATCTGGGAACAGACGAAAGCCCCGCCCCCTTCCAAGTTGGAGGGTTGGGGGCCCTACCTTCCTAGTTGCAGCTGCAGCCACACAGCTGCAGCTGCAGACCTGGGCATCTCTGAACTCTCAGAGACTTGGGAAACCACCCCAACCCCACCTTGCCCCACAGGTTTGGAAGTTCCTGCTCCTTCTGCCTGACCTCTCCCCATTCCCGGCGACTGCTCCTATTTTGGAGTAAAGTTGTGGCCCAGCAGGGGCACTGTCATGACATGGCAGCTGTGTGTGTGTTCAGGGCAGTGCTGATACGCCAGCACCCTGCCACCTCGGCCCCCTCCGGACTTTGGGCACCAAGGAGCACTGGCGGGAGGCTGAGTGGGGGCTAAAGGCAGCTCAGCACAGGAGTGCAGGCACCATGGGCACGAACAACCTGGGCTCTGTGGGCATCATGGACAGCAGGTTAATGGCAGCAGAAGGCAGACAGGCTCCTGGGTGGAAAGAGGCAGGACCCTGGTGAATCCCCACCTTCAGACCAGGGAAGGCCTGAGGCCTGAGGGCCGGGCTGCCAGTTTCATGGACTGGAGTGAGAACTTATGGTGCTTTTTCTGGGCCTGCCCATGGCTGGCCATGGACCAGTCAGCACGCATTTCCTCCCCTTTGAAGCCCATAAAAACCCAAATTTAGATACGCTGGGCATATGACAAGACAACCTGCCTGCGGAGAGGAGCTACCCACCGTGGGTCTCTTCTGAGTACTTCTGTTGCTCAATAAAGCACCTCTTTGCCTTGCTCACCCTCCACTTGGTCGCATACCTTATTCTTCCTGGACATGGGACAAGAACTTGGGAGCTGCCAAATGGTGGGGCTGAAAGAGCTGTAACACAAACAGGGCTGAGACATGCCCCTTGCTCACCACATTGTGGGCGATGAGAAGGAGAGAAGAGCTGTGGCCCTTCAGGGAACACAGGCCTTGGAGCCCCCAGAGCCAGGGCTGTGACACCCTCTTTAGGGCTCTGTAGTTCCTGGCATCTCCAAGCTTCTGGGCACCACCACATTCCCCTGTGCCAGCCACAGTAACTGCTTGCAGTACATCTGGTCCAGCGGCAGCCTCGCAGTGGGCCAGGGTCCGAGCTGGTGCCTGGAGCTGCCTGCTCTGCCATAGCTAGCATGTCTGGCTGTGCACAGTGGCCAGATCCCATGCTCACTCCTCACACACTCCGCACTGCTCTGTGCCTGTCTCGCCCTTGGCAAGCATGGGATCCAGGCCAGTAGCATGAGTAGAGTGCAGCCTGCCAGGCCAAGTGAGCAGAACGAGCCCAGCGGGCCCAAGCAAAACTCAGGCAAAGGCACCACCAGTCACAGAGGTTTCCAGCCAGAAAAATGACACCACAAGGATCCTGTGACAGTTTGAACTGGATTAGGAGCTTAACGACGATTGTGAATTAATCTCAGGGAAGAATCTAGGTTGATAAATGACTTTTTCTCTCAATCCTTTGTAGTTGCTTTGCCCTCATATATTTTGATAGTAACTTTTCCGTGACTTGCTTTGTTGAGTCCTCAAAGCAGTCAACTTAGAAACAACGGCTCTTCTCCTATTTTTAGTTTATCAGTTTACATAGTATTTAATTAAATTATGTAATTACAAGAACAAGCACAACTGACATAATCAGATTTGGGAGCAAATACCACAGGCTCTTGGCAAACATGGAACTCAACCTGTGGGGAAAAAAATTAGTGTGTCAACATGCTTGCCACAGGAGTGCAGAAGCACATGATATCAGTCTGTGAGTTTTGCCAAAGATGTGGAGAGAATCAGTTATGCTAGAGGTGGTTAAGTGGAATTAGGGTAAGAGACATTCTTCTGTAATAGGATTTTTTTGTTACCTATTTTAAGATGCTGCAATGCTTTGAAGTTAGTATTCTAAACATTAATTCTCAATGTACAGAAGCAAAGCTCTAAATATAATAGGCACAGGAGATTGAGCCAAACTGATTTTGACTCCAGAATATAATCTGGGCAGTCCTATTTTTAATGTCTGATATTTACCAATTCTTTCCTTCAAATAGCACAATATAAAAAATAGATAAGTTAAATTCTGGTAGAGTTTTTGTTATATATTGTTTTGTTTCATTTTCTCCTTATCTCCTTCAACATGGATAGACTATAATGATAAAGATTAATATTCAAGAATTCACTCAAAATTTTTGACTTCTGCATTATGGAAAAGTAAGCAATGAAACAATGATATTTCATTTAAGAGAAAATGCCTTTTTAAAACTTTGTGTTAATCTGAGCCATTTTTTTTTTTTTTTTTTTTTTTGAGACAGAGTCTTGCACTGTTGCCCAGGCTGGAGTGCAGTGGCACGATCTCGGCTCACTGCAAGCTCCACCTCCTGGGTTCACACCATTCTTCTGCCTCAGCCTCCCGAGTAGCTGGGACTACAGGCGCCCGCCACCACGCCCGGCTAATTTTTTGTACTTTTAGTAGAGACGGGGTTTCACCGTGTTAGCCAGGATGGTCTTGATCTCCTGACCTCGTGATCCGCCCACCTCAGCCTCCCAAAGTGCTGGGATTACAGGCATGAGCCACCACGCCCGGCCTAATCTGAGCCATTTTTAATCAGGATGACCTAATTACATAGCTCAAAACAAGAGCAATGCAGAAGTCAATGCACCAATTCCAATGATAAAACACTGAAAGCACCACATAGGTAGAAAACACACTATTCTTTTGGTTACAGGGTCATCTCAAATCCAGGTAAAACCACCTCTCAGAAAAACACCAAGTCAAGGGGTTTTATGGTGGGATGGGGGTGCTTAGGAAGACTCAGTGTTCTCTCCAACAGAGGAAATAGTTACAAGGAGTGGATATGTGTGGAAGCCAGATGTTTCTGGGACTTTCAACAATACCAAAAGTAAGCAACTCTCTAAGTAATCTGTACAGAGTGATTATTTAAAAATCAGTGGACTCCTTTTGAGATAATTAGCCTATCTGTCATCACCATCACTCAATCTCAAAGTGATGGAGTCTGGGATCATTTTTTCTTCCGTTGCTGAGCTTCTTCATCCATAAGCAACAGCTCTCATAAACATACATAATTCAGAGATTCCTAAAGGAGAAGTTTTGTTTTTGTTTATTTTTGTGTAATATGTACAAATGTACATACTAGTATATATGAATATACATAGTATGTCATTTATATAAAGTACATCTTAATGTATAACATCCACTGTAATATCTTTTAATCTCAGAAAGTAAAATTGTCCTGAGGGGCAGCAACATACCAGGTGTCATTAGTAATCTCAGATTAGTTGGAGCTCCTAGACTAGCCCACCAATATCATCAAGCAAATTTATTCTGTTATTCTCTGCTTTGGAATTTGTCACCCGTAACCTAATACCCTCATTTTCCACATTCCAAACAACTGTTAAATTGGAACTCACCTCCTTCTTGAAACAATGTCTTCAGACTCTCCTTTTGCCTTTGCCACCCCCTGATGAAGACAGTTTTCCTGCACATACAAAACGTGTCTTACTTGCAGACGAAACTGCATTTATTGAAGTTTCACAGGATGGCTCTTAATTTATTCCTGTGTTGCATGCAAGGAATTGTGGCTGAATTTTTTGGACAGTGTCTGACATTTTAAGTACAGTTTCCTCAGACCTCGGAGGGCCAAGGTCTCTGGAGAGAAGGCCTTCTTTGCTGACATCATAGTTATTGGTGCCCAGCAAGTGTCCTGCCCACAGTCTGCTGATACTATGAGCAGTAATATCAGCAACCTCCCAACGTTTTACTTTTTCTTTGCTTAAAGAATGCTATTTCATCAGACCTCACTTTTTTTTTTTTGACTCAAAGCCTTCGATATTTGACCCCTCCCAGTTTCCTCTCTTATCCGTCTTGTTATACACAGTCTTACAGTGGGAAACACCTGGCAGACCTTGGCACGGTTGTTAACAATAGAGAGGCAGGTCAAGAATGAACTCCAGATGAGATCAGAAACGAGTTTGGAGAAAAAAATGTGTGCAGAGGACAAAAGAAGAGATGGAAGGAAGGAGAGGAAACATTCTAACAGAAGTGCTCTCTGCCCTCTCCCTTCCTCCACCCTCCACTGCTTCCCCCTCTGGACTAGACCGGACTCTGATTTCATCTCTCTTCTTCCCACCTCCCACCACTCTCCATCTCCAAACAACAAGGATTCCAGAGACGAGCTACAGTGATGGCTTCACCAGCAGGCTTGCTTCAAGGTCTGGCCCTTGTCATCAGAAACAGTAGTGACCACAGCTGTGTCAGACGTCGGACTAAACACTGCAGGTATTCCTAGGAATCCACCTCCCCTGCAATTAGCCACCACCAAAGCAGCCATGCGGGGTGGAGAAAGCAGGGTAAGCATGATCCCAGCTAGACACCAGCCTCAAAGTACAAGCCCAGAAACCATATAGACCTCCCATACCACAAACACGTGATGGCACCCCAGCAATGGGTCTGATAGGAATGGATCCCAGCTCTGTGGTCATTCGCATTGTGAAGCATCAGCCCAAGTCCACTGTCACTTCTTATAAGCTGCCAATCCACCCAAATTTGTCTGGCTTTGAGTCATCAATCTGATGAGAGTTGGAAATGCTAACTTGATTCTCTCTGCTTTCAAAGAAATGAAGAAACCCAGATGTGTGCGTAAAGAATGACCAGAAAATGGGTAACGTAAAAACTTAATCCAAAATAAACAAACAAAACCTAACAGCATGATATTGGGGGATTAGAAACAGGGGAGATATTCTGAAATGTGCACCGAATTGAGTAGGCACACCGGGAGTCTCAGTTACCACACTATATGAGATTTGGCATGAAAAGAGACAGAAACATGATTGCTGTTCGTCACAGACAAATGTCAGAACACCAGCCAAGCAACGCATCCGTAGATTGCTGCACATACATGTCAGTGATGGCGTCCACTTCCTGCAGAGGAAGCCAGCGGCATGGTAGGATGCTTGTCCAGGAGAATCGTAAAGGAAATAGGAGCTATTTTGCTATTTTGGGGTGAGCAAATGGGAAGTCATGTCAGCCTTGTCCCCAACACACACAGCCTCTATCTCCTATTTAGTTTTTCTCCTGTTCACCTGTTCTCCACCTTCCCTTTCCCTTTCCCCACCTTCTGCCACCCCTCCCCAGAGAAATTCCAACTACACATAAACAAGAAGATATTAAACAAATGAACTGGCTCCAGACGTCGTCATGAAATTGGGTATAAGTACCCACTTTTCTGACCCTACCCTGCAGTTATGTAAGGAAGAGCAGGCTTAATTGCTCCAATCCCATGGCTATGTTGACATATTTCCAAATGATTACATAACTTCCCCACATCCTTCTCTGGGAAGCAGTGTTTATCAAAGGCGTGGAAGCTGACAGGATGGCATTATTAGCATGGCTCTGAGCTGATCGCGTTGCTGATTTGTTGAGGATGATTTTAACTCTAGTCACTTACAGATGGGTTGCTTCCTGACACATTGCCCTCATAAAGGTAGACTACATAATAAAGGCATGCAAATGGAATGATAGGGGGATTACAGAGACACGAGCTATGGTGGGGGGTCTGGGGACATATTCTGAAATTATTGTAAGGCTAACAATGCAAACATAATTTTGGGTTTGCCTCCATTTGGGATTGTCTATTTAAGATGTGTAGGTGGAAATGGTGCACCAGGAAACTGAATTCCAATTACATTTCCTCTGGAGGCAGGAAAAATAATTTCAATGTAACTCCAACAGTTGTAGGGGAGGGAGAGGGAAAGGAGGCTTTCTGTGATTGCCAATCCTGACGAAGAGTTCAAAGCTTTAGCAAATGAGCTGTTTCCTTCATAAACAGAGCCATAAAAGGGTTGTATCCAAGTTGTATCCTCCAACCTGGCCCAAACATTCCAGTAATATTGAACCAATGTAAACAGACTTGGATAATCAGAAATGGCTCGCAAAAAAGGGCACTAATAAGATACCTAATTTGTGCAGGTGAGACTGGACCACATAAAATGTGTCTTAATTGCTGGGTAAAGTTTTTTGTTGTTGTTGTTGTTGTTTTTGTTTTTTTTGTTTTTGTTTTTTTAGAGTCTCACTGTCGCCCAGGCTGGAGTGCAGTGGCATAATCTTGGCTCACTGCAACCTCTGTCTCCCAGGTTCAAGTGATTCTCCTGCCTCAGCCTCCCGAGCAGCTGGGACTACAGGTGCCTACCACCACGCCCAGCTAATTTTGTATTATTAGTAGAGACAGTTTCACCATATTGTCCAGGATGACCTCAAACTCCTGACCTTGTGATCTGCCCGCCTTGGCCCCCCAGATTTTCACTGCCTTCTTAATAACTGATTGTGGCAAATCCAAAGAATAGAGTGGGTGCCTGGGCCTCTTCCTGGCTCCCAGCAGTGCTTTGGTTGGCAAGTCAAGATGTGAGGACCGCAGGTGGACAAGCACATCCCCAGGACTCTCCCCAACCAGAGTCAACAAAAGGTTGCACCTCGGCAGCAGGGTAGTTTGGTTGAGCCAGAAGTGCCTGAAACAGCTCCCTGTCGCTCACTCTCATTTACAGAGGCTACAACAGATTTGTCTGATTTGCTATAACTATCCGGAGGAGAATCTGCAGATCACACAGCAGTGTTAGCATTTGGGCTGGTGCTTTCCTCCAGAGAGTCCATCCAAACACCCTGCAGGACTGCAGCCTCTCCCATTTTCTATGTCTCTTCTGTGTCATCTCTCGCTTCTGACTCCTTAGCTAAAAAGCATGTTCATTGCCCATTTCCCCCTTACCTCCTGCCTCCCGTTCCTTCTGTTTCATTTTACCTCTTTATGAGGAAAAGAAGCAAAAGAGAAAGATTTCCAACTTCTTTAAGAGTATGCTACTGAAGGCAATGGTTATGTTGCTCTGTAATTCACAGCCCCAAGAGCCAGGGCAGCACTGGTGGTCTCCGGGCTGCCTAAGGAACAGGCCGAGACTGAGTGAGAGTTGATCTGATGTTATCTCCACAGTTTTTCACCATGTAGTGCTAATTGCTTCTTCTGTTTTAGACTTATATTAAGGCTCTTTCTAAAGGATCCAAAGCACCTTTAAAAAAAATTCGGATTTTTTTAATGATCATCAATTCTAAAAATTACACAGTTGTCAAAGATCATGAATAAACAGTTGATTTAAAATGAAGTCTAGTTTATGAACATAGGAAAACTTAACTTTAATCATAATTAAAAATATGCAGATTAAAACAGTAACAAGGTACTATTTTTCACATATTAGTATGGCAAATAGATAAAAGAAAATTAATAGTACACAAAGAGTTGGTGTGGGAGTAGGAAAACTGACACTCGTGAATATAACGTTGATGGGAGAATAAACATACCAAACTTACAGTGGGTCAATTTGGCAAAACGGATCAACATTTTAAGTGCATATCCATTGATAAACTTTTTGGTGCAGTTTTGAGTTCATGTCAAAATTTGGCAGAAAGTAAAGATAGCTCCCATAAACTCCAACTCCCACACATGTACAGCCGGCCCTACAATCAACATCCTGCATCAGAGTGGTACATATGCTACAATCCATGAACTGACATTGACACAGATTATCACCTGAAGTCCGTAGTTTGCATCAGGGCTAACTCTTGGTATGTATTCTGTGAGTTTGGATAAATGTATAATGACATGTGTCCACCATTGCAGTAACATACAGAACAGTTTCACCGTCCTAAAAGTCCTCTGTACTCTGCCTAATTATCCCTCCCTCCCTCAAATCCCTGGTAACCACTGATCCTTTTACTGATTCTGTGGTTTTGTCTTTCCCATAATGTCATAGAGCTGGAGTCATACAGCATGTAGCCATTTCAAATTGGTTATTTTCATTCAATAATATGCCGTTAGTGTTCCTCCAAGTCTTTTCATGGCTTGATAGTTCATTTCTTTTGATGGAATAATATTTCATTGTCTGGGTGTATCACAGTTTATTTATCTATGCACCTACTAAAGAACATCTTGGTTGCTTCCAAGTTTTGGCAATTATGAATAAAGCTGTACAGGTTTTTGTATGGACATAAGTTTTCAACTTCTTTGAGTAAATACCAAGGAGCATGACTGATGGATCATATGGTAGAAGTATGTTTAGTTTTTTTAAGAAACTGCCAAACTGTCTTTTAAAGTAGCGATACCACTTTTCATTCCTAACAGCAATGAATGAGAGTTCCTGTTACTCCACATCCTTGTCAGCATTTGGTGTTGTCAGTGTTTTGGGGTTTGGCCATTCTAATAGGTGTGATGTGATATCCTAGTGTTGTTTTAGCCTGAAATTCTCCAGTGACATATGCTGTTGAGCTAAGGAATCTTATATATATATATATGTATCCATTAATCAAGTGATGCCTTTGAATGAAAAATTAACTTTGGGAATATGATGGGCTGGAAAACAAAATGCATACATTATGAAGTAAACCTCCTCCCATCAGAAATAAAGACACATTAAAACAGCTCAGAGAATATGACATATTCATATCCTAATGAGTTTTTGTTCAATATCACCCAGCTCCGTGTTTTCCTAACATTTTTAGATTATCATCTGCAGTGAGAAAAGCATCTTACTTTTGAGATATACACCCACACACGCCTAAAACAAAAGCTTCAGAAATCAGTATTTACCATTCCTATATCTGCTGCACTCAGTTTTACATTTCAGTTCTAATATACTGTTATTTATTCTATTGCATTTTTTAAACTAAATTGTGTTTGCTATCATCTAAGTCAACCTTATGACTCATTAATGAGTTGTCATCTACATTTTAAAATAATCAAATCAAGATAACTATACTTCTTAAATGTGTAAAGTAATAATTTGTGGAAAACTTGTCTTTAAGATTAATCATAATTATCAACTTTATAATTGTCTAAACTTTCAAATTTCTCTGGATCAAGATTTTCCATTTGAACAATTAAGACATGAATACGATGCTCAGGACCAGATTAACTTCATATTTTTTACTTTTTATTTTAAAAGATGCCAGATGTCCATCTATAATCTCCTATATCACATCTTCAGGAAACTTAAAAAGAAAAATCCAACCTTGAAAATTTTATCATATTAAATATTACCTTGTTCATATTTGAAACTTAACTTCAAAGTCTCTAAATACAAGTTCTGATCTGCGACTGTCTGCTTTCACTTTCATCTTTTAGAAACGTGTATGTATTTTCTTCTTTCTTTCTACCTCATTCTTTGTTTAATTGCCTTTTGTTTCTTTCCCTTCATTCTATTTTCCTGCCTTACACCTTCCTTTCCCATTTCTTTCTTGCCTTTCCCTACTTCCTCTTTTTCTGGGCTTCATTCTTTTTTTTCCTTTCTTTCTCTAGCTCTCCCTGTCCTTCTCATTTCCTCCCTGTTCCTCTCTTTTTTCTCTCTCCTTGTGTTCACAACTTTCGTACAGCATCAATAGCTAGTATTTTTCTTTCAACTCACTCCTAAAATTTTCTTTCTTCTCTTTTAAATATCCTTTTATCACTCAACTCTACTTTTCAATTACCTTTCCATGCCAGTGATGGTAAATGAAAAGTTATTCCCAGTTGATACCACTGGAGATAAAGACAATAAAAATATGCCTCATTTAAAGTTTGTGTGTATGTGCATATGTGTGTGTGTGTGTGTGTGTGTGTGTCTGTATCTGTGTATAAAACCTAATATGAATTCTCAATATTTCAGAGAATGCTACCAGTGTATTTCCAGAAAGCTAGTTTTGATAGGAAGAAAGAGGCTTAAGCACAGAGCAATGGGAGGAAAGGGACCACAACAAAGACCCATGTCTACTACAAAGACCCATGTTTGCAAAAACAAGGGGCCTAGCTTGAATTTCAGAGTCATATATTCCTTTTATGAAGCTCGGCATATTTATCTGAAAACAAAAACAAAACTAAAAGCAAATACTACAGTAATAATTACAAGTTGACTACATTTTATTATAAGGTGCCTTCACAAAGAGTCAGTTTCATTTGTTACATCTCCCTGGAAAACCTTTCTAGCCCACCTTAAGCCATGGGTCCTGGTTTTCTAGGACTTAAAGATGCAATAGATTCAAATTACTTTCTATTTCAAATAAAATCTGTGCCTCGTTTGGCTGTGCTGTGAGGTAGAGGAGATAATATTCAGCTTCTGGTGGTAACACCACTTCCAACTTTTGATTAAGTCCTTATCCTTCCTCCTCTGTAAATCATGTAAAGTAGCACCTCAACTAACAGCACTTGGCAAAGTGGAAGGGTTAAGTAAGATAACAAATGTGAAATGCTTAGAGAAAGCAAATACAGCTTTGTAAATGTGTTATAAAAATGCCATTTTTATAAACCAATGAAAATACCTATTCTGGAAATACAATCATATCCTACCTCCACGGTTTGTTACCCAGCAACAAATTGGGTATGTAAAAACTTAACAACTTGAAATATTTCTCATGCAAGATGAAAACCTCCACGTTCTCTGCCCACCACCTGTACCCTATAATACCCACAAAAGGGATCACTTAGGAAGGAAGGGAAAATATTATCATTTTAAATTAATTTAGCACCATGGAGGTGCTAAGTGATGTTCAGAATAATGTATTCAAAATAACACATGGAAATAATAAAATCCTATCTTGCTTATTCCTCCCTGAGGCAAAAGTTTGATTTGTTTTATTCTTCCTCAGTGTCTGTGCACCTCACTGTTTACTAGGTAACCGCAATGTATGATGCACAGACAACTTTTTTCAGTGTTTCAAAATTATAAAACTTTGACATGAAAACACTTTTTTAAAAGTTGATTTTGGCCGGGCGCGGTGGCTCACGCCTGTAATCCCAGCACTTTGGGAGGCCGAGGCGGGCGGATCACAAGGTCAGGAGATCGAGACCACAGTGAAACCCCGTCTCTACTAAAAATACAAAAAATTAGCCGGGCGCGGTGGTGGGCGCCTGTAGTCCCAGCTACTCAGGAGGCTGAGGCAGGAGAATGGCGTGAACCCGGGAGGCGGAGCTTGCAGTGAGCCGAGATCGCGCCACTGCACTCCAGCCTGGGCGACAGCGCGAGACTCCGTCTCAAAAAAAAAAAAAAAAAAAAAAAAAGTTGATTTTATTTCTCCCTCTGGTGTCAGGGATGTGATGCTGTTTTGTTGGGCAGCTGGAGACAAGTTAAAATAGCTCACCAAAGGGAGAGGAAATAATAAGGCAAAGGGAGATGATTCTGAGGCAAAGAAAACCTCTCAATAAAATAAACATCTGGAGCCAGAGGGGACAGGTAATCTGATGCCCTGCAGCAGTTTGGATCAGTTGCAATGACTTCTTTTCCAGCACAGAAGTATTCAAACTTCCCCCAAATCCAATCCAGTCTCTGTTTTACTTTTCGATTTCAAAACTTAAATCACAGTTATTAACCAATAAACAAACACAATGTATTATACGAAACAGCTCTGAATTCATTCCTGCAATAGGATACTGGAAATCAGTCTTAAGAAGCAGCATCACATTATTCACGAAAGAGAGGCTACTGGCAGTAGGAGTAAATATGTTACATTTGTACACTATGGGCAAGTGTGTATAGAAGTCATTCATTTCTGC
Organism: Theropithecus gelada; assembly: GCF_003255815.1. NCBI lineage: Eukaryota > Metazoa > Chordata > Mammalia > Primates > Cercopithecidae > Theropithecus > Theropithecus gelada. The sequence goes on from NC_037674.1 coordinate 12,918,920, forward strand.
TTTCCACCGTTCTCCCCAATATGAATCTACAAAGTCAGTTTGTAGCCTGAAAGTCATATCTGGAAACTACCTTTAATGAATACAAGTTTCTCCTGAGCCAGAAAAAAAAAAAAGGATTGTCTTCCTTTTCCTAACTTCCTAATCCTTTTCACTCCCCAGTTGCCCAGTGTGGTAACAAAAGGAGACTAGATTTATCTCCACGACACCCCAAGAAACTCCAACAAAGGACAGCACCTTATCAAGGCACTTAGAGTCCCCCTGACTTACAAAATTTTTATCTTAAAAATATGTCATTATATGTTTTCAGCACAAAAGAAAACCATATTTAGATAAAAGCCTATTTAAGTAGCCACATGCATAACAAACACACATGCCCTTCCTTTTCTGTGAATTTAGTACATGCTCCAGCCAGTCATTCTATTCTCAGCACCTGTGAAGACTTATTTGTAAATGTAATGAGTTACATTGTAAAGAACATGTCAAATCATACATTGAAAATGAAGCTTGGAATGCATCTGCTTTGTAATTTTACCCAGTGGATACCTATTCATGTTCACCTGACTTTATTTTCGTGTGTGTGTGTGTGTGTGTGTGTGTGTGTGTGTGCAATATTTTTATTTTAAGTATGCTTGCTATGAGAATCCCTGATACCTCATTCTCACTGTAATTCTTTATTATAGTAATATATTCTGTAAAACAAAAAAACTGATGAGAAGATGGGGTTGGAGGAATTGGAAATCAAATCTCAGTTCTTAACAGTTCCTTCACAACTGGCTTCTTAGCCACCAAAGGTTTGGTGATTCTGTCAAGCTTGGGTTGTTTGCTGCCTGTCTCTGCCAGCTGCTGCAATGGTGATTTCATATCCTAGGCTTCTTTGTTGACAGACAGGTACATGCTGCTATTATACACTGTATCTAAGGGGTTTTTCTATAGAAAAGTAAAGAAAGTAAGTGAGGAGCACAGGCAGCTCCACTGCTCCTGCACCAAACCAACAATACTTTGGATAATGATACTTGTCATCTGCTTAAAGTAACAAGTAATTCAGTTCCCATATGTTTATATGAAATTAATCATACAAGGGACTGTTTTCTGACCCAGGCTCATTTAACTTTATAAAACGTAGCTACTTCCAACTGGGAGATCTTGAAAACGGCCCTTCAATGAATCAGACAAAAACAGTGAGCTCAGCTTAGCGGGGAAGTTAGCAGGAAGGCAGAGGTTATGTCTATAGACACATATAAATGTACACATACATGTTAGTTTTCAATGATTGTTTCTGATGTATGCCACCAAGAGCCAAATGCTGCTGTAATCTGAGGTACGGTTACTCACTCTCTCTGTCTTTCTCCTGCTTAAGTTTTAAAGGTTGATTCAAGGGTCAGCTGAGGTGTTTCTTCAGCACTAACCCATCCCCTTGTGAAAGGCTATGGCCTATGGAGGGCAGGATGCTCAAGGCACAACAATGGAGCTCAGTCTGCAGAGAACCACAGAGCACTAGGTAGCAGCTAGATTCTCTCACAGTTATGCACATGTCTCTGCTTCTGAAAAAAGAAAATGAAACAATTATTTTCCCCTACCTCCTACTCTCCTGTTTGAGTTGGTTTTCATAGTGATATTTTTTTTTTTTTGCAAAAAGAATCTGTTCTCTCATTTTGAATATATATTTGACACATCCTTAGAAAATATTTTTGAATTTTAGGATTTTCCTTTTCCTTTGTTAAGGCTCCAGCATTTCCCCTCCGTCCTATAGATAAGAATAGTAGAACATTAGATATGAAAGGGCCTCAGAGATCGTCTAAGCAGCCTAACAGCTTCATTTTGCAAATGAGGAAATTGAGTTCAAGAGAAGGAATGGTGAGCCCAAGTTCATGTTGTCAATTCCTAGCAAAATAACAAGAATGACAACTAGGTCTCATGACTGCAAGGCTGGAACAGGTTTACCATGAGCACTGCTTCTGGGTGCCCCACATTTAAAAAAAAAATCATGCAATTGCTTTAATTCTCAGGTTCTTTCACGATTTTTAAAGAGCAAACCCATCTTTAATTTTCAATGTATCCTGAACATGATATGTACGCCCAGCAGGTATTTAAGCAATGTTGGGTGAAATAAAGTGTCGAGACCTCTATGAAAGTTTTTTTCTTCATATAATGGAAAAAAAAAAAAGAATACAAAACATTCAAGGAAAAGAAAGTAGAAAAACTGCCGTCTGTAAAATAATTCTTTCTCCCAGCCTTGGCCTTGTGCATGTATGGTTGGCCTTCCTAGCTTCTTGCTTACCCTCTGAACTTGGTATCACTGTTAAATCCTATCTCTCTGGTTAACTCTGGGGGGTGTAATATTTCAGCATCCCACTTGCAGAGGTGGAAGATTTAAGAATAAACAGTGATCTCTAGACAACATAGCAAGTCACTGAGACTATTACAAGTGTGGCAAGACAATTCCCATCTTACTCTCTAGAACACACAACTGCTTTAGTTTATAAACATCTATAGGACCATGGAGTGTTACTTTTCCTCTGTTTACAAATGCTTTATGCAACAGCAAAGCATTTCTAATTCTGCTGCTTTTGTGTGAAACTGTGCAGAAAGATTGCCTGGCACGTGTGGAATATAAGACAGATTTTTTTAATACAGCATGGCAGTCAGAAGCATTCATTTTGTTTAGTCTGTGTGGTATTTGGGGGACATTCCCATCAGGGAGACAGTGTTTAAATGCATATTGTAATACAGTATGTTCCAGTAAATTGGGAGCAAATGTTCATCCTCCAAAACCAAAGGGTCAAAAAACTCTGTAGGCTCATGTTTAAGGATATATTTAAGATTTATTTAAGATATACAAACCAGGAAAAATATCATGTAAATAATTAAAGTGTAAGTGCAATTATTTTATTAATATGAGAACTCTTATTAATATAAGTATTTCAGAATTAGGTCAAACTTAAAAACCCCATATAGTTAGAATGTGTTATTTTCTGTACTTTGAGTGTGAACTGCAGATTTTTTTTCCCCTTTGAAAGAATTCCAAGTAAAGTTATTACCAAGTAAAAGATGCAAGGGCACTTAATGACAAACATTTTAACTTCAAAGCCAAAAAATAGACCAAAATAGAAAATAAATTGGGTTTCAATGAATCATTTCACTGACTAATACAAGCTCTGCCGAGGATGCGTCAGGTCCTAAAGGAAAACTTTGAAATAATCAATGTGACTGACACTCAAGGGTAACAAACCCTTCATTTTTGATACAGTTGAGAATTTTTTGATTGTCAAAAGAACACACTTCATGTGTCTCCAAAAATAACATGCGATACCTTAATGTAACATCCAAAAAGCTTATTTCATTTTTATGTGCTGTATGTTATTATTATGCTAATATTAATATTAAAAATAAAATAAAACACTAATCAAGGTTTCATTCTCAACAAGTCATCATTAAATAAATGCCACATTCTTGATTGCACTAAGGCCAATTAAATCTAATTTCTCTTCTGTTTCCATACATAGGTTGCAGCTGTATGTGCAATCCAGGGGTAATTAATTGCCACCAATTGCCTCCCTCTAAAAATGAGAGTGTCTGCAATTGGTAGCACAACATGTGCCCCTGAGACCAAACATAGCCTAATGCTGTTTAGGATGTTCATGGTTCTTTAATGACCCAGAGTAAACTTTTTCTTTCTACAAACTGCCATGCATTTTGTCTGTCTCTTGTGCAGAGAACTACTCAGGGCTTTTTGGCTTCATAAACAAATTCAGACTGCATAGAAAGCCACAGGTGGGATAGAAAGGGCTACTCCCATCTCCACCCACTGCAAGAACTAAACACAGCTTTTTAGTAGGTATCAGCTCCTACCTGGATATAAAATTCCAAACAGGTCAACATTTAAAAAATAATAATTTTTCAACATTATTAGAAAACAGCCTGCCACTTGGAAAGGTGCTTGCAAAAGGAGAGGAAGTTATAGTTTTTATTATTTAACATGAAGTTGCAAAAGAAGCCTCAGGAGGTCTAATCACCATTAAAACAGACTCTAAATGGCAACGTCAGAAACAATGTCAGCACAGGGACCCCTGCTCTGGATTTGCAGATTCTTGAAGTTGGAAGGAACCACAAGAAGTTAAACAACCAATCCCCTTCTCTTAGAGACAGAGTGCTTTTAGCCTATTTCTACCCAATGCATATCAGTTCTACTTTTAAAATCTCAGCAACAGAATATCCTGCTCTTGCTAACTAATCTGATATTTAATGATCCTATGATTTTTTTAAAATGCACTTAATCTCAATCCATCCTGTTGGACCAGTTTACTGGGAGAGCAGAAAACAGCTTCTTCCCAAACTCTAGATAAAAACCCCTTTAGAAGTAAAGGTGGTTATTCAGTCTTACTGCTCTCTTCTGAAAGCTACATATCTCAATTCTTCAACTTTTTCTGTCCAAATTCTCACACTGCTCATTTATAGCAGCTAAGTTGAAAACAGTTCAGAAGCTGAGAGTACTGAACACAAAAGTGATTTTACATTCCCTAAACTAGACCATTTTAATCCTCATAGTAGCTTTCCTGATTTTTCAATACTTCTTTTGTTTTTCTCTCAGCTAGCTTATCCACAATGAAAGCAAGAAAGGCTATTCCTGCCCTTGGAGAGAGTTAGGCATCCCCTATCGCCTACGTGCAAGCTTAGCTTTCTTACCCAAGGGCACCTCCCTTTTCTGATGAATTTCTGGCCATGCCTCATAATATACCAAAGTCATCCTTAATTTTAATGCTAGCTTCCAGGGTCATCCTCAAGCTTGCGGTCAGTTTGTCTCTATTCCATCATTTCGAATATTTATAAGTATTAGACAACAAAGGTCCACGAGTGGCCTCTAAACAACTCCCCTAGGTTGAAGCTGATTCACCGATAACCACTCTTCAAATAGACCCTGCATTTAACCTGTTCATACTGGTATTTTCAAATTCATCTGAATTTTCATATTACATGTACCTATACCCTCAATGAAACCCTATGATGATGTATTCACTACAGAATGCCTGTGTGTATGTTTCTCTGCGGGTATATATAGTAAATTAAGATGTCCTTCTGAGATCAGTAAAGCTGTGCCCTGGAATGCTATAGCGTTTAACCACAGGTTTGATCCAACTTCCTTTGTAAATCACCTTGGGCATGTGCTTTCTGAAATATGTACGTGAATTATTGCCTTATTTTCATACTGTGGGTATTGTTTATTATGGAAGGGCCATTAACCCTGTAAGATGCAGATAATCTTCCACTTGCTTGTCTACAGCAGAAGATCATTTACTGTCACACTGATTAAATATATTATGACAGCAAAGCTAGTAATGTGCAAGGTATGGGCACGGGAAGAACATGCTTCATGCACCTTCTCTGCCAGCTCTCTGCAGAACAGTTTCTGTATCTAATTTGATACTTTTCAAATAAAGAACATCACATTACCGGGAGCCATTTTACTCTCACATTCTCACATGCATTGGCCTCCAGAGAAAACCCAGGTAAAGGATTTATATAAAAATTGTACTTACAAAGTAACACTCCTGATTAAGTTTATTATTAGTGTCCAGAGTATGTGTACTCTTGATGCCTGAAACACTGAACTCAAGGTTTCTCCTTTAGTACAAGCAATAAAACAAATCTCAGGCTGACCTTCCCCCAGACAAGTGCTAAAATAATGGTATTCCCCAACTTACTTTTAAACCTAAGACTACAAGGGAAGCTTCAACATGATACACAAGGGCGCAGCCCACATACACATGTACATAAAGATACATTATAAATTACATTTTCTACATACTGTCTCTATACACACACAGAAGCTGCTATAATTTAGTTATTTACTATGTGCTACTAGTGCTGTAAAATGTCATTTTCTAAGAATACATTTGAGGCTTAAGTCAGCATTTTTATGATATCATCTGCACTGGGAAAACATTAAAGGCTCAATATTTAATAAACATAATAAACATCCCCATGAAACAAATTGTTCATAAACTACCTGTTTAATTTTTCAGGGTTCCTGAACCACATATTTTCTTATTAGTTGTGAGCCTGCTGGGTTGGAGGATAGATAGGGGCTGTCAGGGATAGAATATAATGTAGCGGTTTTATGAATTATTTCTGTGAGGAAAAGCCTATTACAGCTGACAAGAGGGTGATGATATTAGCCCATCATCATTCAGACGGCACTACCCTGCCCCCTTTCATCCGTCAGGCCTCTTGTATAGGGGCTGTAAGCCACACCGTCTTTGCACAGCCAACACAAAGACAAATTTTACTCTTTTTCCGAGTCCATGAAACATTTAGTATTTCATTTTGAATCATGGCAGATGACAGAAACAAATGGCCTAATGAATCTCGCTTACTGTCCCTTGCAAATCTGAAGATGAGCTAAAAGTAAAATCTCTGTTTCTTTTCTTTTTTTTCTTTCTTCCTTCTTTTTTTATTCTTTTTTGGTGCATTTATTCCTCCTGGACAGATCTCTGCTGCATTCTAAATAGATGCTGTGGCTATAAAATTATTTTTATAAACAAGTGGTTGGATTTGGAAATCAATTCCACCACTCTTGGACAGCCCTTTTCACCATCATCTTCTATAGTCATCTTTGGGACGATACGCATTTTCACCCATTTGTTGCTTTATAAAGCATGCATACAACAGGAGGCAGGATCAGAAGGAAAAGCAATAGGAAAAATCTTAATGTATTTGGGGAAAATGACAACTACTCATCAAAGATTAATATTAATTATATACTTTTCCATTTTATTGAAAGGGATATTAATTGTCTGCCCAAATCCTCCAAAGTGCCAATTTACAAATAATTTGGCTGAACTTACAAAGCTTTTATGGTTACCTTTTCTAGGTATATTTACTTTAAAGATGGCAGGGGACTGTAAGGGATTTGTTGAGTGGAGCTGTTCTGAAATATAATGGAAAAGACTCAGAGAAATGGTTCAGCTCATCAAAGCATCATTCTCTTATTTGCCATTCGAAAGGCTCCTGGGCAGAACTGAACACAGGCAGTCCTTCTCTGGTGGCCTGACAAATATCACCTATCAGGAGATTTCCTTCATGCTCTTTGCTGCTGCCCTTTTTAAAGGAGAGTCTTCTCTCCAGTGTTTGCTGGCCCTGTCAGCTGCATCACACTGCATTGCCATGTGTTCCCAGCGGCCCACAGCTCCCAGCCCGTGCCCCTTTATTATACATGCATGTTTTTAACAAAACGCAAAGGCTTTGAGACATATGCATTTAACTTTGTAAAAATGGACAAGGAAACATGACAGAGTTGGGGCTAGAAATAGGAAAAAATGTTAGGAGCTAGTAAGAGAAAAATTCCTCCTCTGGTTCTGGCATGCCTTGGCCTCTTTTCCCCCTTTTCTCTGTGACTCTGTAATGGCTTTTTCACAGCCATTAGAGTTGTCAAGTAAATTTTTCTTAGTTCAAGTATATACAATTGATCCTGATAGATGTTAATAGCTCCCAAACTAAGGCAGAGTCTGCAGTCAACACACAGGAATAACAATTCTGTGGTTAAAATGAAGAAAGGAAGTTTGACAGTTAATGCCGTAAGATAGGCCAGAGGCACTGCAGGTCAAATTTCCTTCATTTTTTTTTTTTTGGAGTAAAAGTTGACCGATGATGCTCATAAGTCATACAACATTAATTTTTTAGGTTTAAGTAATTTTATAATGTTTTTACAGAATATAAAATGTGGCAAGCTACTTTTAAAAAATGATATTTAAAAATATCTTTGTTTTCTCTTACGATTTTTCTCAGACAACATGCTATATGAAATTTTGGTTTTAATATTAGTGCTGCGAACTTTTCTAACAGAATTCTTGCTAGTTTTTTATGATTATAATGGTAGGAAATATTGTACCAATGCACTTCTATCACTTTTATTATGCTCTTGCATTACTGATTTCCAAAGCAACATTTGCTTTTTCCAAAGAGCAAGCATTTTAGAGCTGCTCGTCACTTATTTCATAAATATCTAAAGAGCATGAGGTTCTTTCAATCCAAATACACCAGAAATTGAAATCAAAGGAAGAATGACAGTTGCTCAAATAGGAAATGTGTAGGGCTTACAGTTTTTAGCACTGTGTTCTTCTGCATTACCCAGTGCCATTTGTGGCCTCTCCTTGTCAGTCTCTGAGCCCACCCTAAGTGCCAGGCTGAACGAAAATTTTTTTAATTATAAGAATTAATAAATACCTTATACTTCTTTCTGCATATTATCAAAGGGGAAAAAGTTGGTTGACTAACGGAAATATATACCAACTTCCTTTCAAATATATAACAAAGTAACCCAAAAAAAGAGAACTAAAAAAGAGTGAAAGAGATATATTTGCCCCCATAAACTTAACTTGTTTCTTAAAAGATTGAATATGTAAAGCAATGCTTAATAGGGTCATAGTGAAAGAAAGCTCTGAGCAGCCAAATCAGTATCTTCTGGTTTCCATGGTCTTGCCATCAAGGCAAATATGTTTGCTTCTAACTTTGGTGTGCTTTCTAGTTAAACAGTGAAGGCCAATTTTCTACTGTTATTAAAGGGTATCTCTTTAAACTTCCTAGAAACACTTACATGTTAAAAATGCTGAAATATTTTATTAAAGATTGATGTAATATTGCAGAATTATCAAGCAACTGAAGTTGGATGGAGGAAACTGAGAAGTGAGGCAAAATATTCGTGTACACTTATTAACAGAGAAAGGAACATTGGCCAGCGAATATTAGGTGGAACCATATAAAACTGCTGCTTTTGTAGGTCAGAAACGGTTGAGTATCAGCAATTTCATATGGTTCAACCTAATTAGATACAGCATTTGTATTAAGCCCAAGTTGCACATTTCTTATAGAAAAATAAGCACATAAAATTGTTCAATGATATCTTGGTGCCTGATGAGGGGTAGTTATTACTTCTAAAGTCAACATAAAATTTCATTAAAAGAATTCTATACCAGTACAGTTTAAGGGAACCCTCCAGGAGATAACTTGTATTATTTCAACTCTTCCCGTTCCTTCGACGAGCAGCTCCTACCTCCCTTACAAAAGTAGACATGGTTCTTTTCTTCCAGTGTCACATTCTCGGATCCAAAGAAATTGTCAAGAAAAGCTTTAAAATAACAGTATGGAGATGCTAAACGATGATAGGGCCTCATTCTTCATTGCATGAGCTTGTGACCAGTAGACACACAGAGCCTCACACTCAAAAGCTACTCCACTTAAGGTTTAATGCTTTGTAGTCACTAACTTCAGATTGTTAATAATTTAATCTTTAGTAGTAATTTTATCTTTGATTTTGTTTTGTTAGTGAAGTTCAACGGAATAATAAAGGTTGTACCAGGGGCTTGGAGACTCAGCTTATATACAGCCAGCCTCCTGCTACCTCTGGGAATCAGTTCTTAGCCATCTCCCATGTGTCCATCCAATGATTACCTCAACCTTCACCCCTGGCAGGGGCCTGGACACAAATGCAGAAAGGACTGAGTTGGTTATGCACACTCCACAGGCTTTGCATCTCACCACAGGACCCCAGGCACCTGTGACCATCTGTACCTGGTGGCTGAGGAAGCACATTAACTAGGTGGAGAGAGATCATGGAAGAAAAAAAGCCTTTTCTTTTCTGGCTTTTAAAACAAGGAGAGTCCCACATTTTCATTTTTACTGGATTCTGCAAATGATGTGGCTAGCCCTATTTAAATGTATTTGTAACACCTGTGTGAGAAAGCAGACATGCCAGAGAAAGCTGAAGAAGATAGTATGGAATCTGGAAGATGTGAATGTGTTCGTTTGTGTGTGTGTGTGTGTGTGTGTGTGCGCGCGCGCGCGTGGTGTGTGTGTGTTTTGAGGAGAAAGGAGGAAGGATGAGCAAGGAATCTATTAGAAGGATAGATTTGAAGGAAAGATGTGCAAAGTCCAGAAAATAGAAATCACTTTTTCTACTGACAGTGAATGAATTAAAATACCAATTTCAGAAATAAAAAAGGAAGAAGGCTCTAATATCAAATTAAAGCTCAATTTGTTCTCTTTCCTGCCGATATTGAGTCCAAATGCAGATTATTTCAGCACAAAATAATTGAGAATGTGTCAGAGGTACTACAATAACCTTTAGGTTCCAAGAAGGTTGAGAAAACCTGAGAAAGGCTGAAAAACCAGGAGGAGAAGCTGGAATCTGGAACAAGAAACTTTTGTACAATTTTAAGTCCTGTAAGTAATGTGGAAGACACTCAAAAAATTGAGCTTTTGCCAATGTTAGAAGATTCCATTTAATATGCATGTATTGTTATAACATTTTTTCTTATTATTTTCTGCTAAATACTTTCATTTTTCTATAACCATGTACTGAGAATAATTGGATATTCCAAACATATCGCAAGGCAGCTATATCCAGGAGAGGGGTAGAATACATATGCAAGTAAAGGTAACTTGGCGTTTTTGTTGAAAGGGTGTTTCTGGCACTAGGGTCCTGTGTTTATTTGGTGCCAAGGTAAAATTCAACTCTTTCTTTTGACATCTAAAGCCTGGATGTATGTCTTAATTTTCAATAGATAATGCCTTTTAATTTTAGATTTATTGTTATGTACATTTATTTCATCCCTTGAATTGCTAATTTATTTGAGAACATAATCTCTTGAGCATATTAGTTTGCTCAGAGTAGACACTCAATCAAGTTGTTAACTGATAATGAAGATTAAAGTCAACACTCTAGAACTTTTTATCTGCGATCTAATTTTTGATCACTAAACAGTCACCACCGTGTTGTTTGTGAATGACTTCTTCCATCTACTTGTGATTTCTTCCTTCTCTTTATTGCCACTTTAAATCCTTCCAGTTGCCAACACACAGATCAAATGCAGAGTCCTACATGAGGCTTTCCCCAGTTCTCCCATGGAAATTTGTCTGCCTCTTTGTACTCTCACGGCGGATTGAGTTTCTGTTAGAGGAGGAATCATACTGTGCCAGTTTCTGTCCTGTTGAACCTAGCACTGCAGAAAGCCAGTTACTCAAACCCTAAACCCAATTAAACATAGGTCACCCACACCTATACACACACATTCTCTCTCTTTCTTACTTACTTCAATCATAATCAACTCCATTTTCCAACATAGAAACACCAGTTTTAGGCCGGGCGCGGTGGCTCACACCTGTAGTCCCAGCACTTTGGGAGGCCGAGGTGGGCAGATCATGAGGGCAGGAGATCGAGACCATCCTGGCTAACACGAAACACGTCTCTACTAAAAATACAAAAAATTAGCCGGGGATGGTGGCGGGTGCCATAGTCCCAGCTACTTGGGAGACTGAGGCAGGAGAACAGCGTGAACCTGGGAGGTGGAGCTTTCTGTGAGCTGAGATCATGCCACTGCACTCCAGCCTGGGCAACAGAACGAGACTCTGTCTCAATAAATAAATAAATAAATAAATAAAAATAAAGAAAAAAAGGAAATACCAGTTTTATTATTTCCAAGAAGTCAGGGCTATAAAATAGATGGGCAGATAGATTTTTTTAAATATTTTAAAATAAACAAGACATTTATTAACCAATTTTTATGCTTTGAACTATATTGAACTGAGATGGATTAATATAAGTTAGGAATTGGAGAAAAATCAAACCAAGTAGGACATATTATAATTAGTTAGAAATTTATAAATTGAAAAGGAACTGAAGGTGTATTTTGTGGAACATATCAGACACCCAAGAAGCATAACAAATATTATAATGGACACTGATGTATCAAACTTAAGAAATGAAACATTATTTATATGGTTAAATGTCCCTGTGTAACCACATGTATCCCATTCGTTCTTCTCCCTCTACTTCCCGAGTAATCACTCTGTTAAATTGGGTTAACATCTCCACACATATTTTACACTTCACTATATGTTTGCATCTCTAGTGATCGCATATTTTGGAAAAATCAAAGATTAAATAAAATTAGCCTTTTTATGTTACTTCTTTTAACTAAGCAATATGTTTTTGAGGGTTATTCATAATGATAAATATTCCTCTTTGTTCATTTAAATCACTACATGCTGATCCATTTTTAATATACTATTCTCTTTTTGATAGACACTTGGCTGTTTCTATTAGTCAGTGTTATTTTCATCATTCTTGCATTCATCTTCATGTACAAGAGTTTCTCTTGTGTATGTACTTAAGATTCTTCATTTTATTATTATTGAACTCATTACTTTTTCTTTAGAGTTTTTCTTTCTATCTCTCTTGTTTAAGAGATATAATTCTTTGTCCTAAGGTACATATATCTTATTTTTTAAGTTTTCAAAATTTTAATTTTTAAAAAAATTTCAAAATTTTTCTTTAAGTTCTTGATTTCTCTAAGGTTGATTTTTGTGTGTACTATTAGAAAAAATTTTTTTCAAATAAAAATATTTTTTTTTAGTGGCAGCAATATTTACTGAATATATTTTCCTTTCTTCATTGATATCAATGAAAGCTATATCCATAAATGCATGTGTTTTCATGTATACATAGGTTCCTTGACTGTCTATTTTGTTCCATTGATCCATTTTCCATCCCTACACCAACACCACTACACTGTGTTAATAATTTTTCTTTAGAAGTCTTGATATTTCATAGGACAAATCTTCCTGCCAATGCTTCTTTAGAGGTGTCTTTGCAATTTTTATCCTTTTGTTCTTCCACATAAATTATCCAATGAGTTCATTATTTAGAAAGGTGAATAAATATATTAGAACTTGAAATGATGTTGCTTTGAAGTAATGGATCAGTTTTGGAAGGACATATATTTTTGTGAATATCGAGTCTTCTATCAATGAACATGGCATATCTCCTTACTTTCTGTTGATCAATTACCTGTTACAGTTTTGTTCCTAACAGGTTTACCACATCCTTTTTAAAATTTATTTTTAGATAACTTTTGTTTTTAGTTAGTAATTTAAGTGACTTTTTAGGGTACATTTTTGTAATTGGTTGTTACTTGTATGCAAAACTGTAAGTGGCTTTTGTGTATTGGACGTATATCTAGCAAACTCTGAAAAATTTTTCAAATAGCAAGTATTCAGGTTCTGGCAATAGGGCTGACTTAGAGCACCACGGGGCCCTTTAGCTGCAAGATAATTGAGGTTTGAAAAGCTACACTATTTGGAAATCTCTGACTCAAGAAAGGTAAAGTTAGTCTCTAAGGATCCCTCCATTCCAAAACCCATAAATAATAAAAGCAGAAAAGCAAACCAACAAAACTATGAAAGCTGACATGAGGAGATAGAGCACTGGAATTCTCACATGCTGTGGCTTGGAAGGCAAGTTGCTGATTTCAATTTTTAGATTACCTCAGAAAATTATTTGACATTTTCTCTCAAAGGTAATCCATTAAATACCTTAAAACCGAGAAATTCTATTTCTAGGTATCTGCCCGTGATGAAGTTTTATGCACATGTTTCAGAAGATATACATGAATGCCAATAGCATTATTAATAAGAGTAAAAAGCTGGAAAATGTGGAAATTTTTCATTAAGATAGGATAGATACATTATGGACTATCATACAGCAGTAAAGGAAAGAAACAGGTACACAGAACAACAAGGAGAAATGTTGAGTTAAAAAAAGCAAGTCTAAGAAGATAAAGATAACTTAGAATACCACTTTTATAGAACCCTCCCCAAAACAAAAGTAAACAATATATTTTTAAGAGCTAGTATTTCTGAAGGAACTCCATATTGAAAAAAAGAAACAGAATAATAAACACGAAATTTAGGATAGTGGTATCTTTGAGGAAAGACTCACAGTTATAAGACAGGGAAGGAACATGTAGGTAGATGCAAATTACTGGTAATATCCTATTTCTTGGGCTGAGTGTTGCGCTTATGAGTCATTGTGTCCTTATGCTCTACTAATAATATTTGCATGGCATAGGCATATAAATCTTTTGTGTACGCAAAACATATTGATACAATAAAAATAAAATGAATGAAGATATAAAATAATACAAAACATTCATCTATTCATTTAGCAAATACTTATTAAATACCTACTAGTGCTAGAAGCCACCCTATGTACCAGATATTAAACAATACCAGTAATACCACTGGTATTAAATGTGACAGAAGAAAACTCTTGTATTTATAGACCATGCATTCTACTAGATTCAACTAAACTAACTTAATGCAATAGAACTTATGAAATTAATATACTTACAAAGTTGCCTGTAGGAGAAATAAAGTCAATGTTTTTCACTTAAAAATTACCAATAATCTAGACAAAAGGAGATGACAAACAATTAATAGATCAAATCTCTTCAATATAGTCATCTTATTTCACCCTTTCCATACAAAGTAGAGCTTCAGGGATGGCCAAAGGGTTTGGTTTGAAAGGCAAACTGAACAGATGATTGTTTTAGCTGCTTAAATAATGTATTTTCTATTTAATGCTTTACAAATGTGAAAAAGAATTGATGTTTTTCACCTCTAAATATTCAATACTCATTAGGCACAGATAAGGACCGAGTGGATCATAATTACAGATAACAAGCCTTTGCCTATTCCTTTGGAAACAATGTGAACCCTCAACCAAATAAACCCTTGTCCATATTAACCATATACTATCCCAAAGTAGAGAATCTGGAGGTTTTCACATTCAGGGTGTTAATCTTAAGCACTCAGTCACCTACAAACAGCAAAGAAATTACTAATCTGAAAAATATCTAATATGGCTACAAAATGTGTTACTTTTAGTTTGCAATAATAATGAATGTTTCTAGATAGCAAGGCTGTCCTCCTATATAAGTAGGGGTGAGCAGAGGGTAAAAGAAACACAGTCAAGTACAAAAACTTCAAGTGATCCTTATGTTTGACTATAAAAACAAAAAGGTAGTATTTGCTGCCACCTGAGTAAAGAGGTATAATTTAATTTTAGATTGAGTTACAGCATTTATTGAGCTGAACTAAAAAGTTTGGAGCACTAACCCAAGATAGAGTATTTGGCACTACATTTTCTAAGGTATATTTACAAAACAAAAGATTTCCAGTAAACTCAGAAGATACCTCAAAAATGGCAAAACAAATGTTAGAAAAAATCAGTGAATGTCATCTTAATGTAATATTGCTAGTCTAATAACAGCCATTAGTTTTCTTTTTTTACCTGAATTAGTAAGTAGGTTTATGTCATCTTGGCATGAATCTAAACAGATTTCAGAAAACCACTGATCTAAAATAAACTGGAACCAAGGAATCCTGAACAAAAGAGAACACAATTTTTTTCATTCATAAAACTTGGTAGGGAATCGCATGCACTGAAACAGTGCAAAACATGCAAAAATTAAAGAAGGCTGTTTTTTTCTGTCCAAAACTTTCAAACTGTAAAAATTGAAGCATAGACCATAATTTTCTGTCATGGAAATTAGTTCAGAATCAGATAGTTACAAAAAATAAACAAAAGTAAAGTCCATAGCCGGAATAAATTAAAAAACAAACTATATGTTTATCATAGTACCTGGCCCCTAGCAATCACTGCATAAATGAGTTAAGCATAGAGGTAGCAGCATTCTTGTTCCTGACTGATTTGGAATTGATGATCTTTAAGGTTACTGTCATCACTTCTGGTTGCCTCTCAAATCACCAAACAATATGTAGATTATAATATATTTAACCAGTAGGGTCTGACTGGTTATAATGAGTTCAGAACTGACTAATTTAAATAAAAAAGAGAAATAATACAAGTAAAACCTACATTTGCACATCATCATCAAATGAATATTTAAATTAGAAAAAGAGATGTTTTGGAAATGCCCTGAGAAAATTTCCTTTCTGAGGAAAAAAATTAGTGGGCAAAAGCGTGGTAAAGTTTTCTAAAAGTGATCTACGTTTTATAATAAACTCTCTTCAGATACGTAAGAAATCCCCTCTTACTTCCATATATTAATATATTCTTTGAATATAAAATCCAAATTAAAAACTAATTCTTAATAGAAAGCTTTTGTTAAAAGCAACATTTTGAAACGCTGTCAGTAACGATCATAAATATTGGAGAAGTTAATATTTTAATCTTCAACTATAGCACAGAAAACACTTTTAGTGACAGACAGTGCTTCATTAATGGAGTTCTGTATGTCTAATTGCTTTAGGCACAGTGAGCTGCATTATTTTGACACATGACATGCAATTAGTACATGGTCACACGGCTAACGGGAGATTTTACACCTTTTTTCCTTCTACATTCAGAGTGAATAATTAGCATATTTTTCCTGCTTAGAATAATAATCAGAGCCTTAGATCCAGAAATTGCCTAATGAGGTAAAATTCCAGTTGTTGACATTAATACATGTGACACATTTTTTCAGTTGTTAAAGTAAACCTTGTGCTACCACTTCATTTACCCTTTCCCAAGTGCCCTCATGGAGTCAGGAGTCATGTTGTTCTTAGCATCAAATTGTTGAGAAGAAAGACCCCAATAGATGTTTTATACCATTATTTCCCTGCTCCTCACACAGTAGGTGCCAAATAAATACTGCTGACAAAATCTAAAAGGATAACTTTTGGTACCTTCCATTGTCATTAAAATACTGTCAAGATTCAACATAGAAATAAACTATGAGGGCACTATATGCTATTTTGGCGAGTTCTTAGAATTTAAAAAGTGGATTATTTTATAACACAAAATAAGATCCAAACAGAAGTTTTTATCAAAATGTTAATTTTATTTAAATATATTTAAGAGTAATGAAAAACTCATCCAGTGTTTCCCTCTAACAGAGGCAGATTTTTTTTTTTTTTTTGAGACGGGGTCTCACTCTGTTGCCCAGGCTGGAGTGGAACAGAGGCAGATTTTATTCAAAGTTAGTATAGCATTGTGTCAAGGTCCATTAACTAAATAGACCCTCCAAGGTGAATGTTGTATTTCCAATAATTTTATCTTCATTATTTTGTATTATTTTCCTTAAAAAGCCCTCACCCAAGTTGCGTATGATTTAGTCTCCACAAAATTTAGATCTGTACCCGGTAAACATCATCATGCTGCCTGAATATAAGCTGTTAGATCCCCCAAATGTGACATACATGCACCTTGTGAAATATTTTTTCACCTGTTCATTTTCACTGTAAAATGATAGAAATTGGTTAAAATAGATACATAGAACATTAGAAAAACTATATAATATCTATAAATCAAACAATTATTATCCCTACCTCCTCTGTGAACTGGGCCATACAAAACAGGTATTCATTCATTAACTTACTGGCTTTCTGGGCTATTTTGTCACCTCTCACACTATTGCCTTACATTACTTGAGACAAATCATTTTCTTGAATTTAAAGATTGAAATAGGGTAATTGCCTGACTTTTTTCATATTTTACCAATTTTTATTTCTAAGGCAAATCTGTAAAACAACTATCTGAAAGTTATCTTAGTTGTTTTGACTTTATAGGGGTCAACAACTGCCACATTTTAAAATTTGATTGAGTCAATTAACATTTCAGAATTTAAAGACAGGAAAATGTCATCTTGTATAATTTAAACTAATTTTTAAATATAATTTTCATTTTTTACTTCTGTTATTCACTTAGCTATTACTCAGATAAACCATCTTCATATGGAGCCATGGGATTGAGCGCATAATTTTCATTTTTTTGAACATCTTTCAAGAAAGAAAAATAGTAGTTTCAGTTATTATTGAATGCTCTATTACTTTTGCACCAACGTACTCAAATTATATTAATTTACTTAATGAAGAAGACTTTTCTAAATATTTACTGAAGAAAAGGAGGCTGTAAAGTAACATTTTGGACTACCTCCACTCTGAATATTATGTCCCTATATCCATCCATTTCAAAACATCCCCTCAACAGAGTGAACCTCCTAGGTTAAAATAAACAGACATTTTAGTCACTCTACATGTATCATTCACTCTATTTGGACTCCTTCATTTATCATTCTTTTTGTCTCCTTAACAATACAATTTTATTTATTCAACAAATTTTATTGAGTGACCATATGTCAGAATCAGTTCTTCTTCCGAATGGAATTCTCCTGAATAATTTTCAGATACTACCAACAGCCTTTAAAAAACTTTTTCTTATTTATTTTTTCAAATATATTTATTGTACAATATACATAACATAAAATTTACTATCTTAACCACTTTTAAGTGTACAATTCAGTGGTATTAAGTAAGCATACTCATATTCATGTATGACCATCACCACCATTCATCATCAGAACTATTTTCATCTTCCAAAACTGAAACTCTATACCCATTAAACCATAACTCCCTATCTCTCCTCTCCCCCCAGCTCCTGAAAACCACCATTCCACTCTTTGTCTTTATAATTTTGACTACTGTAGGTATCTCATATAAGTGGAATTATATATCATTTGTCTTTTCCATGACTGGCTGTTCCACTTAACGTATGTCCTCAAAGATCATCCATACTGTAGCATATGTGACAATTTCCTTTCTTTTTATAAGGGCTGAATAATATTTCATTGTGTATATATATATGATTGTATATTCCATTGTATGTGTGTAGTGTGTGTGTATGTGTGTGTGTGTGTGTATTCCTTTTGCTTAACTATTCATCTGTGGATGGATACATAGGTTGCTCTTGCATTTTAGCTATTTTGAATGATGCTGCTATGCAAATGGGTATACAACTATTTCTTCAAGACTGTTTCAGTGGTTTTATCCATATACAAATTTAACATGGCCCAAAACAGAAGTGAAGTTGTTAGATCCTATGGTAAATCTATTTTTAATTTTTTGAGGAACTGTCATACACTGTTCCCTGGAACGGCTGTACCATTTTACATTCGCAACAACAGTGCACAAGGGTTCCAACGTTTTCACTTGTTACCAAGACTTGTTATCTTCCGGGTTTTGTTTTTTCGTTTTATTTTTATGTAGCCATCCTAATGGGTTTGAGCTGGTATCATGTTGTGGTTTTGACTTGCATTTCCTTAGTTGTAACTGATGTTGAGCATCTTTTCATATGTTTATGGCCATTTGTATATCTTCCATGGAAAAATGTTTATTCAAATCCATTGTCCACTTTCGAATTGGGTTGTTTGTTTGTGTTGTTGTTGTTACTAATAGCCTTTTAAAATTAAATTTTCTCTTTAGGAGCCTATTGCTTCCTAATCAGTCCTTAAAACTGGACCAATTAACATTGTCTTTCATGTAGAGATTCATACCTTTCAAAACGCATTCCCAGAAGTTACTTCATTTGAGTACTACAACTCAATCGAGTAGTATAACCTAGTAAGAGAAGCAAACTCGTTTTATTTCATCCACTTGAATGAATCCCAAAAACATCTTGGAAAGTGCCTAGGCAGACCCCTAGGCTCCTAGATGAATTCATCTACAAAATCATGCCATTCATTCACAATTGTTCTGAATTTACTCTTTCTATGTTTTGCTTTTTGGAAAGAAAATCAGGGAACTGGTTAAAACATTTCATTCTCTTTCCTCTTTTATCTCACACACATGCCAAGCAAAAAGGACTTCAGAGGAACTCATTTTATGTTTCACCTTCTGTCAAACATAATATCCATCAGTTTCTAATACATTTAGTTATGGCAATTTTCTTCTGGGCCACTGATTGTTCCCTCTCAGTGTCTTTAGCTGACTTTGGCTCTTCTGCTCCATCTCTAAATATCTGGGCATTTCTAGAGTTTTATACTGAGTTCCTTTTTTTTCCTCACCTGCTCACTTTATCTAAGTACACTCATCCTCTTTGATGGTTTTAAATGACTACATGCCAATGATTCCCTAATCCACATCTCTAGCCTCAAACATGCACCAGAACTCCATGGTCATTTAAACAACTGTATTCACGACATTTTCACCTGGCTAATAGGCATCTTCAACATGGTCAAATTTAACATGGCTCACAACAAAGCTCTTTGAAATACAGCCCTCCAGAAAACTAGATCCTTTCTCCAGAATCCCCATCTCAGTAGATGGCAGCCCCATCTACCCAATTGCTTAAGCCAACAGTCTGAAAGACTACCTTTCTATTTACCCTTCAATGTATCTTAATTTCTTTGCCCACCTCATATCTATCAAAAAATATACTTTGAATAGTCTATTCTCTATTTCTTTACTAGTACGACCATGTCTCACCTGACCTACTACTATCACCTCCTAACTGGTCTTGGCCCTTACAAATCATTTCCCAAACAGCAGATATTTGCCATTTTAAAAATTAAATCAAATCATATTACTCTATGCTTAAGATATTCAAGTGATTTCCTATTGCAATTAAAAAATAATAAAATCCAAACTCTTTACACTGAATTGCAAAGTCCTACATAGAAAGATGTTTCCTTCATCTTTACTTTCTGTCTTGTCCCAAGCTTAATGGCATTCTCAATTTCTTGAGCACATTTGGTATGTTTCTCATTTTTGGACATTTCGTCATCCTCTACCTTGATTACTCTTCACCCTGATCTTTCATGACTAGCTCTTTCTTGTCATCTAGATGTTATCTAAAATATTATATCAAAAAGATCTCCTCTTACTAACCACTCAACCTAAAATAGCCAATTAATTTCCATAACATAATCTTATATTATCTCTCTGAATAGGATTTATCCCGGGCTGATCTGTTGCGTTTATTTGTTTAATATATCTCTAATCCTGAGAAGAATATAAGCTCCGTGAAGACATTATCACTTGTGCTCACCATTGTATCATCAGCATACGGCAAATAATAAGTACTCACGAAGAGTTGAATAAACAGATTTAAATTCTCCAAAAAATCTTCTGGAATCCCTAGATCTTGTTGATTTATCTGGGTCTTCTGACAACCTCTTTTACAACCTTTCTCAAGATGAAATGCAAGTCTTCCAAAGTCACATTACCAATGCTAAAAACTTGTTAAAAAAATAACTAGAATCCAAGTCATATAATTAGGCCACAAACAGCTGAACTCAGTTCTAAATATCCTAAAGTCAGAAATAACATTGATTCCTCTATTAAAGAAGAATTGATTACGTTAAAAGAAATAAATTTTAGGTTCTTCGTAAATAGACTGCTGCAAACAAGTGGAACCAGCTTAGGAAACTAAAGAACTATTTTGGCCCAGTGCCTTACTTGTGTAAATTTGATTTGTTTTTTTACCTTACCTAGTTTCTACATTAAAAGGTGATAAAATAGTTTAAGAAAAAGATAATCACGCTTAATATATAAAATAAAATTATTAACACATTAGACATAACGATATAATTTTTGTAAACTCAATTAAATCTCTTAGAAATATGAAGCCCTACAAACTACTATTTAATTTTAATGTGAGAAATGTACAACAAATGATATTAAATGAGACTCTTCCTCTCATTTCAGAGTTTCAGAAGAGACCCAGAGGTCAAGACAATCAGTGTTAAATATTCTACATATTATGGGGAAGCATGACCATCACTGAAAAACTTGGAAAGAGGTGAACAAAATGGTTTTTCAGCATCAATCTATCACCAGCCTCTCAGCTTAACATAAAGGAGAAAAATTTATCAAAGTCTAGAATTGGAGGACAAAGTAATCAGTCTAACCTTTCCTAAAAATATAACTAGAAAAGCATGAAAAAGTATGAAAACATAAAGTCTGTTTGCAAGTATTATAGAGTAACAAAATGCTGAAGACTCACCAGGTTAGGTTCTAGAGAAGGCAAAAGCTTAGACAAATGAGTTACTCAAGACGACACTACCAATTTGGGATCACTCTTGGGATCTTTACTAAATCCAGAGTGTGATTCTAAATGGCGAAAATACTAAGACCTACTTTTTGTGGCTTCCATGGGCTAGAATAAAACAAAAATCGATGCTCAACTGCCAGTAGGAAGGTAGTTCTGGTGACTCAGAAGTAAATAGGGTAAGCTGCAAGTAGCAAGATTATCACAGGTACGGCAGCTCAGCTTTGAGTTATCTCCATTGCTAAACTTGGACTATGGTGAGTCCATACTGGTAGTGTCACTAGTTGCCTGACATAAACAAACAAAACTCCTCTATGTAGGAAAGTATAGGTTAGTGCAAAAGTAATTGTGGTTTTTGCCATTTAAAGTAATGGCTTTACATTATTTCTACAAACAACTCTGCAAATATAAGGTCTAGCACATTAAATAAATAAACAAAAAGATACAAAGAGCCAACTCAACACAAATAAAACCAGAAAAAACAACAGACAATAGAAACCTACCCAAATGGGACACAGAGTTGGAGCTATCCTACATACAATTTATAACAGCTATATTTATGATGTTCAAGGATATAAAAGAAAAAAATTGAAAAAATCATCAGAAACCTCAAAATACATAGAAGAATAAAACAGAAATTCTGGAACTTAAATATATAAAAATACATATATAATAGGCAAAATAAGAACTCAACAGATAGGTTAACATTGGACAGTTATTGCTGTAAAAAAAGGAAACTGGAGCATATGACGGAAGAAAATATACAAGGTGAAATGAGAAGAGACGAAAGAAGGGAAAATACAGAAAATAGTGTATGTGACATTGATTATACCATAGAAAATACTAAGATACTGGAATCTAAAAGGGAGTGGGAGAGAATGAGGAAGAAGTACTACTTGAAAAGCTAATGGCTGTGAACTTTCTAATACTGCCGAAGGACTTCAAGCCACAGATGCAAACAGTGTTATAGGATTAAAAAGAAACTGGGTGCCTGCTACAGATCGAACATCCCTAGTCTGAAAATCAGAAATTATAAATGCTTCAAAATCCAAAACTTTCTGAGTGCCAACATTATGCCACATTTATAAAATTCCACACCTAGCCTTACATGATGGGTTGCAGTCTAAACTCAGGCACACAACACACAGTTTATTCAGTGTCTCTGAGGGAAAAAAGACCTTCCCAGGTCTTTTCAGCTGCAATATATCTTTTCTGTACATGCCCAGATTTCCCTCAGAAGCACACCCACGAAGTGTCATAAAATGACACTAATAAAGACCAGATGGACCAATGGCAGGTTCCCCACAATGACTTACATGAACAAGACCTACAAGCACTACTCACTGTGTTTTTTTGTTTGTTTGTTTGCTTAGTCTCTGTTCTATGGTATAGATATTGTTAAAAATGTTCAAAAGGCTGGCCCTGTTGATAACAGTGATAAGAAAGAGAGGAAACATTTATCATTACCTGTGGCACAGAAAGTCAAGCTTCTAGAGAAACTAGACAGCAGTGTGAAAGAAGAGTATGGTGTTCAAATGACCATGATATATGACCTGAAGAAACAGAATAGACTGATGAAGTTTTATGCTGAAGGTGATAAAAAGAACTCAATGAAAAACACAAAAACACTGCATAGGCCAGGCGTGGTGGCTCATGTCTGTAATCCCAGCATTTTGGGAGGCCAAGGCGGGTGGATCCTTTGAGGTCAGGAATTCAAGACCAGCCTGGCCAACATGGTGAAACCCTGTCTCTACAAAAAATACAAAAGTTAGCTGGGTGGTAGGGGCACGCACCTGTAATCCCCCAGCTACTCAGGAGGCTGAGACAGGAGAATTGCTTGAGCCTGGGTTGTGGAGGTTGCAGTGAGCTGAGATCGCACCACTGTACTCCAATGTGGGCTACAGAGTGAGATCCTGTCTCAAAAAAGAAAGAGAGAGAGAGAGAGAAAGAAAGAGAGAAAGAAGAGAGAAAGAGAAAGAAAGAAAAAGAAAAGAAGAAAGAGAAAGAAGAAAGAGAAGGAAGGAAGGAAGGAAGGAAGGAAGGAAGGAAGGAAGGAAGGAAGGAAGGAAGGAAGGAAGGAAGGAAGGGAGGGAGGGAGGGAGGGAGGGAGGGAGGGAGGGAGGGAGGGACAGACACTGCATAAAGCTAAAACTGAAAATCTCAATCATATATTGTAAGAGTGGATCCATCAGAGTCTCAGTGAACACATGCCACTTCATGATATGCTGATAATGAAACAAGCAAGCATCTACCAGGATGAACTGAAAACTTGAAGGGAACTGTGAATACTCAACAGGTTGATTGCAGAAATTTAAGAAAATACATGGCATTAAATTTTTAAAGATTTGTGGTAATAAAGTGTCTGCTAGTCATGAAACAGTAGAGAAATTCATTGCAAGTTTGCAGCATTATCCCTGGTGAAAATCTGACAGTAAAACAAGTACATAATGCCGATGAAACATCACTGTTTTGGTGCTACTGCTCCAGAAAGACACTGACATCAGCTGATGTCCTACAGGAATTAAGGATGCCAAGGACAGAATAGCTGTGCTGGGATGTGCTACTGCAACAGGCTCACGTTAAATGTAACTTTCTGTGATAGGAAAAAGCTTTGTGTCCTCGCCGTTTTCAAGGAATAACTTCCTTACCACTCGGTTGTTATGCTAACTAAAACCATGGATCGTCAGGGACATATTTTCTCTTCTTTTTGTAGCTAATTGTTTTCCATATGTCATCCCTTTATCTTTTTTCAACTTTCAGTTTGGATTTAGGGGGCACATGTGCAGTTTTGTTACATGGGTACATTGTGCGATGCTGAGATTTGGGTCATGGATCATCCCATAACCCAGTTAGTGAGCACTGTACCCTATACATAGTTTCTCAACCCACGGCCCCCTCCCTCCCAACTCTTGTAGTTCCATACCCAGTATCTATTGTTCTCATCTTTTTATCTATGTGTACTCAATGTTTAGCTCCCACCTACAAGCGAGAACCTAAGGTATTTGTTTTTCTGTTCTTCAGTTAATTTGCTTAGGATAATGGCCTCCAGCTCCATCTATGTTGCTGCAAATGACATGATTTCATTCTTTTTTATGACTACAAAGTATTCCATGGTGGTATATGTGCCACGTTTTCTTTATTCAATCCACCATTGATGGATACATAGGTTGATTCCATGTCTTTTCTATTGTGGATAGCACTGCAATGAAAATACGCCTATATGTGGCTTTTTGGTAGAATAATTTATATTCCTTTGGGTATATACACAGTAATGGTATTGCTGGATCAAATGGTAGTTCTGTTTGATGGTCTTTAAGAAATCTCCAAACTGCTTTCACAGTGGTTGAACAAATTTGCATTCCCACAAACAGTGTGGAAGCATTCCCTTTTCTCTGTCGTCTTGCCAGCATCTGTGATTTCTCTGACTTTTTAATAATAGCCATTCTGACTGGTGTGAGGTAGTATCTCATTGTGGTTTTGATTTGCATTGCTCTGATGCATTTCTTCTGATGATTAGTAATGATGAGCATTTTGTTATATGTTTGGTGGCAACTTATGTCTTCTTTTGAGAAATGTCTATCCATGTCTTTGGCCATTTTTTTTAATGTTTTTGTTTGTTTTGTTTTCTGGCTTTTTGATTTAAGTTCCTTGTAGATTCTGTATATCAGATCTTTGTCAGATACATCGCTTGCAAGTATTTTCTCCCATTCTGTAGGTTGTTTGTTTACTCTGTTAATATCTTTTTCTTCTTCTTTCCAGTGGGGATGGAGCTATTAATTTTTTATTATACTTTAAGTTCTAGGTACATGTGCACAACGTGCAGGTTTGATACATAGGTATACATGTGCCATGTTGGTTTGCTGCACTCATCAACTCATCATTTACATTAGATATTTCTCCTAATGCTATCCCTCCCCCAGTCCCCCACCTCCTGACAGGCCCCAGTGTGTGATGTTCCCCGCCCTGTGTCCAAGTGATCTCATTGTTCAATTCCTACCAATGAGTGAGAACATGCAGTGTTTGGTTTTCGGTCCTTGTGATAGTTTGCTGGGAATGTGGCACATATACAACATGGAATACTATACAGCCATAAAAAAGGATGAGTGGATGAGTTCACGTCCTTTGCAGGGATGTGGATGAAGCTGGAGCTGTTAATTTTTAATTTTAAGTTTTTGCTATGCAGAAGCACTTTAGATTAAGCAGGTTCCACTTGTCAATTTTTGGTTGCAATTGCTTTTGAGGACTTAGCCATAAATTATTTGTCAAAGCTGATGTTGAGAAGGGTATTTCCTAAGTTTTCTTCTAGAATTTTTACAGTTTGAGGTCTTACATTTGAATCTCTAGACCATCTTGAGTTCATTTTTGTACATGGTGAAAGTTAGGGGTCCAGTTTCATTCTTCTGCCTATGGCTAGCCAGTTGTCACAGCACCATTTATTGAAGAGGGAGTCAGGGCATCTTTTCTAATTAGTTTCACAAACATTTTGTACCAATGGCTCATAGTTACTGCGGGGAAACTGGACTGGATAATGAATGCAAGATTTTGTTATTCCTTGACAACTATTCTGTTCATTCTCCAACTGAAATGGTCATAAAAATAATGTTTATGCTATGTACTTTCCCCAAATATGACTTCATTAATTCACTCAGATACCAGGATATTCTTAGACCAGTGAAGAGTAAATATAAAAACACTCTCTTGAACAGCATGCTAACAGCAGTGCAGAGGCGTGGGTGTGGAAGGTTTTCAAAAGGAAGTTAGCAGGAATGATGCCATATATGCTGTTGTCAATGCTTGGAATACAGTGACGAATGACCCAGTTGTATGCATGCTAGGCACAAATCCTGGCTTGTGACTATGTTCAGTGATGATGTTAAACAAGGTGGTGACTTTGAAGGATTCCATATGTCACATGAAGAAAAAAATCTGACCTTCCTACATATGCAAAATATATACTTTCAGAGTCTCTCAGTAAGCTGGAAGAAGTGGATATCAAAGAAGTTTTTAACGTTGATAATGAGACTTCAGATTTTCACTCATGAATCAGTAAGGAAATAGCCAAAGTGATTCCGAATTAAGGTGATTGTGATAATAGTGAAGATGAAGATGATGATGTTAACACCATAGTCAAGTGCTCATAAATGACATGGTTAAAATGTGTTATGGGCTTGTAGAAGGACTAGAGCAGTATTCACTCATAACAGAACAAGAAATCATGTCAGCTTATAAAATCAAAGAGAGGGCCAGGTGCCGTGGCTCATGCCTGTAATCCCAGCACTTTGGGAGGCCAAGGTGGGCAGATCACCTGAGGTCGGGAGTTCAAGACCAGCCTGACCAACATAGAGAAACCCCGTCTCCACTAAAAATACAAAATTAGTTGGGCGTAGTGGCACATGCCTATAATCCCAGCTACTCAGGAGGCTGAGGCAGGAGAATCACTTGAATCCAGGAGGTGGAGGTTATGGTGAACCGAGATCACGCCACTGCATTCCAGCCTGGGCAACAAGAGTGAAACTCATCTCGAAAAAAATAAAAAATAAAATAAAAGAGAGACTTCTGAGACAAAAAAACATTGTTAACAAGGCAATGTTCATATGACTCTAAAGAAAACATTTTTAACTTATTTTGTTTCATTTTCTTGAGACAGAGTCTCACTCTGCAGCCCAGGCTGGAGTGCAGTGGCCTGATCTCAGCTCACCACAACCTCTGCCTCCCAGGTCCCGGTTAAACAATTCTCCTGCCTCAGGCTCCCGAGTAGCTGGGATTATAGGCGCATGGACCATAACCAGCTAATTTTCGTATTTTTAGTAGAGACAGGGTTCCACCATGTTGGCTAGGTTTGTCTTGAACTCCTGTCCTCGTGATCCGCCTGCCTGGGCCTCCCAAAGTGCTGGGATTACAGGCGTGAGTCACTGCCCCCATCCAAGAAAACATTCTTAAAAGCCATCCATCATAATGCCTCTTTATCCCTAGAAGACCTACTTCCTGGTCCCTCAACTGTTTCTGATGTTTCTTTCCACCTAAAACAAACAAACAAACAAACAAACAACATCAACAACAACAAAAACATGTTCTGTAACCTTTTAATCAAAACACAGCATTGTAGGTGGAGAATGAAAGCCTGCCATCGTTTGTTTCTGCTGTTGTTTAATAGCTGATCGAGGTATTCTGATGATGACACTGTGCTGCTTAGTTAACCTGAACACATTTTTTTCTGTACTAATGGTATGTTATATTTTTTACTGTTAAGTATTTATGCACGAGTAAGAGTAAGAAAATGATTACTTACTAGTAGCACATAAATTCAGAGTTAGGAATGATGATGATGATAAACAACCACAGATTCTCCACATGGGTGGCTGAGACAGTGACACCGTTGCTTTCTGATGGTTCAGTGTATACAAACTTTGTTTCATGCACAAAATTATTTAAAATATTGTTTAAAATTACTTTCAGACTATGTGCATAGAGTATATATGAAACAAATTTTGTGTTTAGACTTGGGTTCCATCTTCAAGAGATCTCATTACATATATACAAATATAAAAAATAAAATCCAAATCCGAAACACTTCTGGTTTCAAACATTTCAGATAAAGAATACTCAGTGCGTAGTAAAGTTATTTTTGAAAACTATTGAAAATGAAAAGCATTTTTTAAAAAGTACCCTCTGCTATTCTTCAGGTAAATGGGTAATTAGCCATGACAGAAGCTGAGAGATCCAAGGAAAAACACTAAAAGTTCAAAGGTTTGGGTAAATATAAATGAATACTGATGGCTTAATACAATAGTAATTACTTATTTTTGTATTCATTCATTTATATTTAAGATAATGGCATACAAGTCAGTAATAGGAAAATATGGTAAAGAGATTTCAAAGTCTTTTCACTAACCTTTAGAAAGGTTAAAAGTGCCCATTAATATTAGGTTTTCATAAACAATAATTCATGTTGTCATATTCAGAGAAACCATTAAAATATTAAACTTCTATAAATTTCAAGCTAATAAGAGGGAAAATGGGATTAAAAAAAAAAACTCAAACCAAAAAGAACTCCAGTGAATGTGGAGCAAATAGAAAACATTTAGTATGATAATAGATTTAAACTCAAATATTTCCATATGTACGCTGAAATACAGTCATGTGCTACATAACAGCGTTTCAGTCAATGATGAACTGCATATACAACAGTGATCCCATAAGATTGTAATACCATATTTTCACTGTACCTTTTCTATGTTTAGATATATTTACATACACAAATATTAATACTTTCCACTATGTTACAACTATCTACAGTATTCAGCAGAGTAACATGCTGAACAGGTTCGTAGGCTAAGAGCAACAAGAAATACCAAATAGCCTAGGTGTCTAGTAGGCTATATTATCTAGGTTTGTGAATGTATGTCCTATGATATTCAAACAAGAGCAAAATTGCCTAACAATGCATTTGTTGGGATGCACCTCTCTCATTAAGTGATACATGACTGTATACTAAAGGCTCCAGTTAAGAGGCAAAGATTGTCAGACTGAATTAAAAATAAATGCTCATAGGGTAAATAAGAGATGTATCTAAAATATACGAGTATTAAAAAGGTGTGATTATTCCATCAGCTACTGAAAAACCAGCTTTCTTAGTTTCTTACTATGGCTTTGTCTATTTCTTCTTGTAGTTCTGCCAATTTTTGCTTTATATGTTTTGACATTGTTTTATTAGATGCCTACAAATTTGGAACTCTACTCCTCTCTATCTCTAGTATTGCTTTTGCCTTAGACTCTACTGCACTTGACATTATTTCAGATACATCAGTTTTTCATTTTTTTAATTTTTAAATTATAAAGAACATCCATTGTCATTATTTAAAATTCAGATAATAGGTGTTTATTTTGAAGTTCAGTTTTGAAAATCTTTGCTGTGCTTCTTTGGTTATGTATGACACATGCACCGCTTAGTGGTGATCTCAATATTCGTTTCAGTTCAAATAGAAAATGAAGGATGTGCTTCAGCTCTCTCCTGCCAGCGTTCTCTGCCATTCTCTCTAGTTGTCAGAAGCCCCAGTTAAGAGGTTCCTGGTTCCCAATTCCTCTGATCAGGAAGATGAGATTATTTCAGAGTTTTAGCTTTCCTGCCTTCTTGTACAGTTCCAAGCAACTGGAGTACAGTGGCAAAAAATGAGATACACAATAACTGGAATTCTCCCCACATTCTTCTATATCGGGAGCTCCTTTCCTAGCTCCCTTATCTGAGGTCGCCTCTCAAAGTTGTATATGCCTGTGCCACTGTGCATTTGGAGCTTGCATAGGGGAAAGGCATGGGACCATAAAGAAAAAAAAAATAGGGATTACGGTGCAGGATGTCTCATAAAGGGAATTTATCAAAGTCATCAAGGTGTGAATCAATTTTACATTGCCCATCTAGTGTTGATCAGTTATACTCAGGAGTAACTGGAAATCTTTTCAAATTTCTTGTGGCTGTCACCCATCCCATAAACTCTTATTTTGTCTTCATGAGTGGTCTTTACTACATTCCTAAAAATCTTAAATTAGTAATAACACATGAATGGTAATGAGGAGAAAAAAATCTAAATATAAGATCATTGGCAAGAATACAATATTAACATCGCTTATACATACATATTCTAGGTGCACATATACAACTTATGTGACATTAACATGCACAGAAAGACCTGTGATGCTGTTTATTTTTGACATTATTCTTGGCAATTTAGAATTGGAGACTAATAACATTTTTCAGAAGTTAGTTTGCAATAACAAAAGCCAGGGATACCTTTTTACTTCTGTCTCCCAAGAAGACATCTTCTCTAACTGTGAATCAAAGGATCTTTTATTCAAATCTATTTGAGTTATATCCATCATCTCCAATAAATTGAAAATTTGTCTATAACAAATGTATATTCATGAGAGTAACAGTTACATTTTCACTTTATTGCTCTATCATTATGAAATAAGTTTTCTTTAAATATGACTTTATTATTTCCATCATCTTCCTAATGGGAATCAGTATAAGTTTTCAAGTGACCTCAGTGGTCTTTTAAATATTTAAGAGTTGAGCACACTGATTTCTTTTGATTATCAAAAATTTCATCTGGAAGCGCCTGGATCCAATTTGTCTATTACTGTTTTTATGATAAGGTGATGCTCAGCTATTGCACCCTGAAGAAGAAAATAATGAAATGTCTCTAACATTTTCAGTTGCATATCTCTGTCAGTGTATTTTGGAAATACATTATTCTATTCTTGGAAATGTGAAAGTTCTGATAAGCAAAAGCTTTTCTTGATAAATTTGTAGTTACAATGAGACTATGATATTGAAATTTGACAGCAAGATATAGTCTTTTAAGCCAAGTCAATACATTGCAAATACACACTGATTACATTATGATAACTGAATCTATCACAGCACTGCTAAGCTGTTATCAAGAAAGTAAATATTTTAAAAAATAATAAAAGGAATAAATTTAATCATACTACTAGGTATATTGTAAAGTAAGAGAATATTTATTGTCATTATTGACTTAGTGTGTTTTGGGTGGGTGACAATTTTTGCTAAAATTAAAAAGCCATGACTAAATTTCCTAAAGCCAGAAATATTTCAGTATTCTAAAGCTGTGCTGTCTCATTACATGTGTCTTTTTAAACTTTTGGAATGTGGCTAGTCAATGTTGAAAGATGCTGTAAATGTAAAATAGATACCAGATTTCAAACACTTAGTTTGATATAAAGAATGTAAAACATCTCATTAACAATTTTTATACTGATTATATGTTGAAATTGTGATATTTTGGAAATTTGGGGTTAAATAAACTATATTAAGGCACAAAACAGCAAGAATTCCACATGTCTAAAGTTAGGAGATACTGAGTTATAAGTGGTAATTCATTTATTCAATTTATTCAAATAATATGTATTGAGGAAGTCTAGTGTATGTTTTACCAGCTCTGGCTCTGGATCTAAATTGGCCGTGTTGAATTCCTCTACCACTTACTAATCATGTGATCTTGGGTAAATTTTTTTAAACATCTATAAGCCTCAATTTGCTTACGTGTACACTGGGAAAGATTATGATAACAGTAATTACAATTTATAGAGTTGTTACAAAGATTAAATAAAGTAATCCACTTAAAATTGTTAGCATTGTCATGTTGTCCAGCCAAAGACCATTAAGAACACACTCGTAACTGAGTAAGTTGGGTTTATTGCTTGTCATAGTGAAATAGAAAACACAATATGGGGAGCCATGGGCTCCTCAGTAAGAAGTGTTAAGGAAGATCTATCCTAGAATTTGGTCTTTGATTGAAAGATTTAGGGGATGATCCAAGAAAGCAGGGTTTGGGTCTAGACAGGGTTGGTGTCAGGAAGTTGGGGGAATTCTATTACTGGGTATCTCAATAATTAGCCTCAGAGAAGGCAGGCTACAGCATGGCTAAAGTGGTCATTGGTTAAGTAGTGGCCACTCATATTAGCCAGGAGGGTAGAGTGTTGGTATTTTGCACAACGATCTTGTTTTTGTCTGTGCTTAGACAAAGTTATGAAGTGGTCTTCTGTCTTACGGTCTCAGTATGACCTTGTCTGATGTTAGGAAGATTATATATGCCCAATAGGAGACTATTATGGCCTAGCTGTAAGTATCGGACCAATTCTTAGATTTCAAGGGCTGCTTTTTCTCATTATTATTGTTTCTTAGCATTGCATCTAATACATTGTAAGCA
The DNA here is from genome assembly GCF_003255815.1 of Theropithecus gelada. Lineage (NCBI taxonomy): Eukaryota > Metazoa > Chordata > Mammalia > Primates > Cercopithecidae > Theropithecus > Theropithecus gelada. The sequence goes on from NC_037674.1 coordinate 12,951,311, forward strand.
AATTTGAAGTTACTTTGAGACATCGAATGGAGATGTCAAGTAAACAAAGGGTATATGGCTGTGCTCTCAGAAGCTATCATTTAATGGCCAGATAGAGGAGAAAGAGGCTGCAAAGAAAAATGAAAAATAACCAGAGAGATGGAGGAAAACAAGAAGAGTGTGATGTCACAACGCTGAAATAAGCAAATCATTACAGGAAGAGAAAAGTTGTGAATAACTCAAATGTTGCTAAGAGGTTAAGGATGATGAATTCTGAATATTGGAATTAGCAACAGGAAGGTCGATGGCATTGTTTGTGAGGATGAAAAATGCGCAGGAGACAGACAATTGCTTACAAAGAGGGAAGTAAAATTAGGTTCCTGCTGGGCCAAGGAAGATTTACATTTTTTTAAACATAGAAATTGTGTTACATGCAAATGTTCATGGGATAGTTCCAGTCAAGCAGAAGAGGTTAATTCGTAGGAAAAACTGGTAATGAAAATTTCTAGAAAAAAAGTTGGCTGGAATAGAATCCAAAATATATGTTAGCAATCATGGGATCCATTGTCAGGTATGCTGTTGCCGTTGTTTGCCTCGTTTGAGGTATTAACAATAATTGTCTGGATAGGGTGAAATTATGGAATGATTCTAAACTTATAAATAACATAATTAGATTTGTGTTTTAGAAGATAACAGCATAGTATGAAAGATAAATGGGAGGATTTCAAAACTGGAGGCATAGACGTCATCCAGGAAGCTAGCCCAACAGTTCAGAAAAGAAAGGTATGGATTTGAACTACAGCAATATCAGTTGGAATAGAAGGAAAGACTACAAGTGTATTGGACTCTAGGAAAGGCACATGATACTATGTGGTCATCAATTACATTTGAGTGTCATGGAGCAAATGAAATAGAATGTAGAGGATAACTTCTAGATTTTAGACCTGAGTTACCAGGAAGAAGATGGTGCCCTTTCTTTGTAAGAAATACAAGAGAAAAGGCAGATTTGGACAGAACTACCAGGCATTGGAGAAGATTATCAGTTTGTTAATTCATCCATGTAGTCATTCAACTTAAATTTCTTTAAAACCTATTTTATGTCAGGAATCGTACTAAACTCTGAGGAAACAGTCATGAACAAGACAACCATGTTTTCTGTCCTATTTGGTGCTTGCTTCTTTATTTGGGTTAGAGATAATTTTAAGATTTCTACACAGATATGTTAAATCAATCAGTTGGATAACCTAATGTAGGGTTCAGCACTTTGGGAGGCCGAGGCGGGCGGATCACAAGGTCAGGAGATCGAGACCACAGTGAAACCCTGTCTCTACTAAAAATACAAAAAATTAGCCGGGCGCGGTGGCGGGCGCCTGTAGTCCCAGCTACTCAGGAGGCTGAGGCAGGAGAATGGCGTGAACCCAGGAGGCGGAGCTTGCAGTGAGCCGAGATCACGCCACTGCACTCCAGCCTGGGCGACAGCCTGAGACTCCGTCTCAAAAAAAAAAAAAAAAAAGAAAAATCTGGGTTGCAGATTTTATACATATATATACATATATATACACACACACACACATACACATATAAAATATATCTATGGAGAGAGAAAGAGAGAGAACATTGATGATAGTCTTAAAATATCTTCACATCGGCTGGCCTGAGTATAGTAGACTGTAATTAAGGAAGCTACACTTCTAAGATCTGTGGTCATTTTGGTGGTCAGATCACATTAACTATCAATCTGGCTTTTATATATAAATATACCACTTTATACTTATCCACCTGGGATAATTGATTGGCATTTCCTTTAGAGCTAGATGGAATTGGGTTTGAATTCTATCTCTGCCCCTCCAGATGTAAAAACACAATATTTATTAAACCCCTGCTCTGTATCAGCTCTTGTGCATGGCACTGAAGTGTATGGTTGATAATCTATTGTCCTTACCCTGGAGAAGCTTCTAGATTCCTGAAGCAGGTTCATTTTTATCCTTGCCAACATTAGGAATATAGTATCTTTCTCATCAGGTTATGGGGAATAAGTGAGGCAAGTATGTAGAGTGCCTGGCCTTATGGCTGACACATATTTATCTAGATCATGCTATAAAGTTAGCTAAAAAAACGACATCATCTTTTAGGGTCACAATGTCACTAAAAGTGCATTCCTTAAAACATTAGTGGGTACTTCCACTGCTGAGATTGCTAGTAAGTGTTCCCAATAGTATGCTATATTTATTGGCTTGTCTTTGAGGAATCTTAACAGTAGCTAAATTTTCATGGATTGACTCTGCCAGCTAGAGACAACATTTTCTTTCTAGGATATAGTTATGCCAAGCACCAATCTGGCATAAGCAATGAATGGCATGTGCTATGGGGTCATGCCCCATTGAGTCTTGATAAATTGGCCTTTTAACAAATTACTGCCTATCTGCCTTATGCAGTGCTTTCTTTAAAATACTCCAGTACGTAAGCATTTAAACAATATTTTTGTTTATGGGAGAAAGAAGATAACTTAGGAAACAAAATAATTAAGGAAATAATTCAAAAGACAGAGATTCACAGAAAGCGGGTACCTGCCGTACATTTTCACTGGTGTTTGATAGTTAAGTGCAGTGCTTAACAACGTTTTCGTACATCGATATTTATCATCAGCTGCTTATAGATTCCCAGCCCTTAAATAAATATGTTACAAAGCCGAGGATACTTTGACTAGACCTAGCACCTTGAGCACTACCGGGCAAAGTTCTTGTTGGTGTTTTGGAATCAGTGGACTATCACAAAAGCCTAGAAAGTTTTCACTGTAACTCTCCATACACTCATAGGTGTGCTGCCCATGAGTCCTCTGTGCAGTGTTGCACAAAATGTATTCTAAAATTCTTAACCAGAATTACGTTAAAATCTTCTGTGAGGGCTGATCTATACAAGGAGTGATTCTCATAAGGAAGATTTTTTTTTCCCCCTAAAGTGAGCAATGATCTAAGAAATCGAACTGTAGCTCTTATAAGATTAATATTAGAAAGGGGTGAGGAGGGTGGGGGTGGTGCTGTAACTCACATGTCCTAGTAAACTTAGCTTTCTTTAGAAAGAATACATCCTCAAACTTTACTGTGCATTAACAAAGCGATTGACTCTAGGGAATATTCTAGAAGTATTTAGAGCTTTTTTGTTCACATGGAGCAATGGAGAAAATCACATTAAGCTGCAATAAAGCATACAGGTATTTTAACCCTTTTTCCATCTGTCTTCCACCACGCCTCTGGAAGTAGTATAATCTATTACCATTTCAATGCTTGACATCAATGGTGCAATGAGATACACACATCTATTTAGCACAAAGATTTCTTTCTGGTTATAGATTTAAATCCTTTTTAATACCAAATCCCAAGGCGCTAGGGGAAATTGCTATGAGCAAGATTTGACTATACATTGGTCATTTGGGGCTCAGTAGACTTTTCAGATGGGCTATGTCAACTTTACCTAATCCATGTGATTTTTCAATACTGCAAAATAAAAGGGGGAAAAAAACCACAGACTTTAGAATTAGAAAAACCTAATTCATATAAGTCTTCTATCCCTACAGTCTTTGTGACATTCAGAAAATAATATAAACTTTTTGATCTTTGGTTTCTTTAAAAAATATTCGCAATAATGCCTTTGTAGAGTGTTTTTAAGGATTAAAAAGTATGTGCTAATACATAATAGATGTTCAATATGCTGGAGCCATTACCTTTAATTATAAATATAACAGCTTTCAGGCAAAGGAATCTTCTGAGATGCAATGGTATAAGAAACAGCAACATTTCAAGTGCACTTCACATTAAAAGAGGATTCATGATTCTGTTTCCTTACACGGCAAGGGTGAAGGGATTTTGCATATGTAATGAATGGCCCAGATCAAGTGGACTTAAACTAATGAGAAGAGAGATTATCTTGGATGGATCTGAGTTAATCAGTTTGAAGCCCTTTAACAGAGTGCTTAGACCTTCTCTGAGGTCCGATCCTCTTCTTGGCCTCAGAAAGCGAGCTTCCACGTTGTGAGAGGTGTGTGGGAAGGTTACATCGAAAGGAACTGGGTACCTTCTAGGACCTGAGAGTGACCCCTGGCTACAGGCAGCCAAACAAAAGGAGACCTTAGTCCTACAAGCGCTAAGAACAGATTTCTGCCCAAAATCATGTGCACTTGAACAGGGGCCTCAAGCTCTAGAAAGAAATACGCCCTGTTTAACCCCTTGACTATAGTCCTCTGACTCCTACCCCACAAAAACTATGCCACAATAAATGAGTTTCTTTAAAGCTACTAATTTTGTGGTAATTTGTTACACCACAGTAGAAAACTAATACAAAGTTGATCTTTTTTTAGTCCTCCAACAGGCTATTTGCATGTTGGTTCAGGAGACGATACTGTCCAGTGATTTGAAAATCAGAGAAGAATGTGACTGGAATAAAATGTTTTCAGCAAGCAAATCGTTGAAGCTGCGTAAAATTTTCAAACATTTAGGTAGAGTTATTAGAATGCAGTTTACAGACAGAAAATTTTTTAAGAGGGAAAAGAAACTTTCAATTCCATTAACAACCTACTCAAGATTATAAAAAACCAACCAGTCCAAATTATAGTGGTTCTTAATTAAAGACACAGCAACTTGACCACTGTCCTAATAAAATGGTTGAAGTGTTGGTAGACACTCAATTTAATTGGAAGAAGTGGCTCTATGTAACAGCATAAATAATGTAAATAATCTCATAGAACTAATTATAAGGGATAAAAAAATCTTAGGAGGGCTAATAATGTATTTAAATGCAAATCCTTGGATTTGATTAGCTATTTTAACATTATATAACTTATTCTAGATTCAGCCCTAGACATTTATGGCTTCCAAGTATAAGCTAAAAATTTAATATCTAGATATTAAGAAGTCGCAAGCTTTGGGAAAGAGGAAAATGAGAATTACCATAATGGCCTATGTGAAACCTGTGTATGTGTAAAAGAATTAGGTAAATAGACCACACAATTACACTATTTTTAGGTGTGAGTTTATGACAAAGATGAGGGAATTAATGGTTCCATATCTCAAAATCCTCAAACAGCAAAGCAAGTTGTACTATCGCTCTTAAAGTAAGACTGGGCTCACAACCACGAAGAAAAATAGGTTAAAAACGCAGAGGCAAAAATGACTTCGGATTAACTGGTAGAAATGAAAAAGAGCCACATATACTTGTTTTCCTGTAAGTCAAATACACAGTCAAATACACTTGTAAATAGACTTGGTTCTTGAGGACTTGAAAATTTAAATGTAAATGTCTGTGTGTGTGTATGTGCATGAATGTGTATAGGCATATGAATGGAAAGATGCAAAGAACTCACAAGGGAAAGCACTCAAGACTCTGTGCCCCTTCCCTAAGTAGATTCAGAAGCTGTGTCAACCACATTCAGTTAGTGTAAAGGTTATGGTTCGAAGTTTCCTAACTATTCCACTTTATTTCCAATTCAGGTCATCTGTTCAAGGAAAACCTTGAATGCTTATCAATGCTTAGCCAGGGAAGATGAGAATCTAACAGATAGTTAATAAACTCCATTTTCTGACTCTATCCAAAGTTTGAGAGCTGGTGTCATCCATTCGCAGTGTTGAGGGGCCGTATGAATATCTTGGTAGCTACTACTCATAAGCTGGTCATCACTCTGAACTTTTGTATTTGGAAGAACATGAAAAAGTAATTTCCATCAATGTTGAGCAAATACTATAATATACATAGCTTCTCTGGCTGATCAAATGAATGTTAAATTTCAATTAAAGCCCCTCTCTAAGATGGTATCTAATTTTCCGATTGCAACAGATAGTTTTGTGAATATGAGCAGGAGATTAGCACAGTTTTATCATCACTTTTTCTATTCAATAGTCAACTTAATTAAATATTATTAATGTGCAAGAAGATATGTTCATTACATAAAAACTAAAATACAAATAAGTGAAAATAACATAAGTTAATGTATGCATAATCCTCCACCCATTTTAGAAGGATATTCTTGCTCTTCGTCTATGCAAAATATGTATCTATGTGTTTATACATATCCTTTCCTTATATAATAGCTAACATAAAAATTAAGTTAAAAATGCTCTGGGTAGCTAAACAACACTGGATTTTATGGCAACCTAAGTTAGAGGGTGCAGCCAAGAGCCCCCATGGGTTCTCTGAATTGCAAGGGCAAGCGCATGATATAGAGTAGGATGTGGTGACATTTATCAACAACAATGTCTATATTTTAATGGATCCTAGCAATAAACATAATACTTGTCACATATTTAATAGATTAAATTTGTATCAGAATATATTGATTCCATACTTGTATACAAGACTTGCTTCAGGGTTTAACTATATTCGGCATCAAATACCAGGCTAATAAAAACTGTAGCAGAAACAGTTTTATGACCCTCCATTGACTTGTGTTTTACATTATATTATCTTATTGTAGACATCTGAATTAAAGGTTAACAAACACTATTTAATGGGTTGTCTAGATGAATGTACAGTGCATGAATACATGCTACTTGCAATTTCTATCAGTTTTAATACTTCACATGCTTTATGATTTGGGTAAAGACACCACTGTAAGTGGGTGATGGCTCTTGACTGACTCTTTTAAATAATATGAAATAGCGTATTTTGTTACACTTCCTCCAATTAAGTGCATATTCAACATTAAAGCAATCTGTCATCATTTTAACAATGTCATTAACATCTACAATATAGCTCACAGGGGCTTTGTTCTTCTTTCAAAATCAGTAGCACATACATTTATATGGAAAGCCTGAAATACAAAAACAAATTTAAGAAGCCTTCAACTCTAAGCTATACAAATATTTTTAAATGGGTAATACAGAAAGTATGAATTTACTAATAAAGAACAGCCCATAGAAATTATATATCCATTAAAATAGATTAATGACATAAAAGATAAATTTATTTTCTTTCTAATGTAGCAATCAAGAAATATGGTTTACTGTACTGTTAAATGTACTTCAGCTAATGAAAATAATTTAAATTATTGAGCTATTGAAAGTAAAAATGTATATAAAATTTGTGACTATTATATACAAGTGATTATCAGTCTAGAAATATTTTAGAGAAAATTTAATTCATAAAAATAATATATTAAGTATTTAATAGAGAAGGTAAAATTTTATTAGCAAATTTAAATGGTAATATTTAACCATAAATTGCTAAAATACATCTTATTTACTGCTGTGGCTTCAGTAAATAGGTTAAGATTAAATCTTAACATTATTGCATTAATAATAAATGCAAGGAGAAAGTTTAAGTTCACTAAATGCAGTGGAGGTTCTTCTCCTTATGTATATTTTTTCTATCTATAGTCACAAAAAGTATATACATTTTATAAATATAAATTAGAAATTGAAATCTGTTTACTGTCAACTAAAGTCAACATGTACAAAACTCATCATTTAATAACACTTTCCTCATTGATAGTTTACAAATAAAATATCAAATGAAATCTAACTAGGAGAGAGACAGTTATTGTTGTTGTTGTTATTATTATTATTATTATTTTGAGACAGGGTCTCACTCTGTTGTCCAGGTTGGAGAGCAGTGATGAGATCGTGGCTCACTGCAACCTCGACTTCCCCAGGCTCAGGTGATCCTCCCACCTCAGCCTCCTGCGTAGCTGGAACTACACACACACGCCATCACGCTCGGCTCATTTTTTGCAACCATTCTGCAACCTCCTTTAACTCTCACTTCTTCATAGAATTCTCCTTTTTTTCAAATTCTCCCCATCAGAAGTGACTCAAAACTCCTATGTACTAGAACCAAAATACCTAATATTGATTAAAAGATAAACCTGAGACATTAACATATACTACATCAGATTAGGACCAAAGAGGATTTAAGGTTGGGAACAAAATACTATATAAATAGGCAAGGATAATCCATTTTTAGATTTAAAGGAATATTAACTAAAACCAGATTTGTGCTTTTCTCCAGTGGAAGTTGTTAAGACAGAGTAATACATTTCTAGGAAGCCTTTTCTCTAAAGAATAAGTGATCCTCCACTCAAAAGACACCAATTATTTCACTTCATCCTCTATTACAATTATTTCTCCCCGAAAACAAAAGGAAACTGAACCACGGAGAAATAAATATATTCAGTTCCAATACAGAATGGGATGGAATTTAAACTCAGAATCATTTAATTCAAGAACCAGGTTCTTTCCACTCTATTACACTGCCTTACGAGGTAGCAGAGAAGGTATCCCCATCATATCCAAGGTAAAAACCTAGCATAGCATGTCTAGCATTTATTATAAATAAATAGTCACAAACAGTGTACACATGCCTAACAAAGAAAATACCCTTAACTGGGGTTAAATTATAGGTTTCCTCTTTTCACTTATAATGTTTTGGGCAATGATAATTTTTTTTACCTCATTAGAATAATCAAATTACAGTCTTAAACATTTTTCAAGTGGCTAGAGGAAAAACTGTGATGAGCAGAATTCATTTATAAATCTGTCTGAAAGCAAAGGGTAGACCATAAAATTGTATGAGATACTTTACTGACTTAAGATCAATATTTTCCTCATCAGTAAATTTTAAATTTAGGGAATAGCTTCATTCATAATTTTTAATGTCATTGAATTAAGATAATTAAAATTTTAAATATACACATATTTTTCAGGGTTCCAAAACCACCTAGGCAGTTTTATTAGTTTGTTCTGGTTAATTCACTGACTGACTGAAACCCGTGGGTATTAAGATAAACTTTAGCTTTAATTAAACCTTCTTTAGCTTTGAGTGAAGTTTTTCATTGAGAAGTTCATCACACCTAGAAATCTGCATAACCATTTATTCATTTACCTATTTATTCAACAGTAACTTTTAACATATGACACAGACCATGTCCTCTGACAGAGGCAAAAGATTTAGAAGAATGTAACATGCGTGGTTCTTGCCTTCTAAGAGTTTATTTCACTGTCTAGTCTTGAGAACTGAGCTGGGACAAGATAATTAAACAAGTCACATCAACATTATAAAATGAATATTTTTATTGACAAAGTACGGGTGGATATGTGAGCCCTTAATAGGAAATATAAGTTAGTCTAAAGAGTCAATGAAGCTTTCTTTAGGTTGAAACATATTAGCTAAGGAGCTGAAAAATTATTATACTGACGCTGATGGGGTGAGGGAAATTGACATAGAGTAAGTGGAAATCCAGAGAGACAGTGAAATTGCACACTATCTTTTTTTCTATAATGGCCTCACTCACTAGACCCTATCTCTTGAAGAATAATCAAGGTATTTTGTGGATTTCAGTGGAATTACCATTGTATATATAGAAGCCATGCCTGAACAGCATTCTGAACTTGATTCACAGCTGAACTTTGATTCTACAATATATGCTCTTCAAACTAGGATTGAGCATAGCTGTCAATACTAAGTAATTTATGATCACATTTAAATAATCAAGGATCTGGTTCTATTGAATGACATGCCAAGTACATGATAGCACTAAGTATTATGGCTAATGTGAATAATTATTTTTCTTGTGAGTTTAATTAAGAGTCTTTATATTGATGTAATTAAAACTTCAGTGACATTTGAAATGCATCAGTCAAACAAAGTACCTTAAGATTTGCCCAAACAAGATTTGTAAAAGATCTAAGTAATTAAAAATTTCATTCTTTTATTCCATATGTTATTTCCCTGAAGAAATCAAAGTCTATATGTAAATAAATATATGGCCATACTATTAATAAGTATTTCATTATTTTCATGGAAAAAATTGTTCACTAATAGCACATCAACATCAGATGTAGGAGCAAATGATTTAAATTTAAGAGTTCCCATTGCCCATTATCTGTCTGTTAGGAATTATAGGTTCCAATTTAACCAATTCCATGTTAATCACATGCTTTATAATGAGATTGTTTGTTATCCCCAGCCTTCAGCCACACTGATTCAGCCCCTCAGCATACTCACTAAGTTGATGTTTTTCGTACCTACTGCCTTCATACCTAGTACAGCATAATTTCTAAAAAGCAAATGAGGAAGTGTTTTACTTATTGTTAAGTTTGCCCTATAGATGTTCTCTCTGCATATAACCTGTGACATGTAAAGGTATCCCACAGAGGATAAAGAAAATATTAGCATAGGGAAAGAGCCTCTTAGTTCTCGGCAATCTAAATCAGATTCTACTTCCATGCCATCCTAGAACAAATGAGTGACTATTAGACAAGATATTGCTTGCAATGTTAGATTATTAAACTCATTTTAAAATTACTAATTGAGATATTGATATAAACCTACATGAATATATGTGAATGTCTGTATAAAGTTGTCAACTCAGCAAAGGTACATAATCTCTATTTTATTTAGGAAATTGAGGCTTAATGAGTTACTCGATTTTCTAAAATGAGTAACCAAAAAAAAGACACACACACACACACACACACACACAAAACACAATAAGCTTCCAAAATACTATCTTGAGTCCTATAGATTCTGAGAAACTCCCGCCTGTATTTGAAGAGATAAACAGAAAAAGAAAACCCAATAGTAACTTTGCAACACTGCCTTTTACCCCTGCACACTCAGGCTCTGGCTGTAAAGAAATATCTGCATCATAATATTATGGAAACACAGTAAAGTCATCATAAGGTCGTTTTATTGAAGAAGCAGTTTTTTCAAAGAAAACAGAAATGAAAGAACAGATGTACAATAAAAAGAAACTGCATACTTTATTTGTTCCTATTCTGATTGCCCACATGGTCTGCTATAAGAATACGTCACTAGTTTCTGTTCTGGTTACCTCAGAGCACATCACTAAACTAAATTATTATATCCAGTGGCTATTTTTAATGTAAGGAATCAGTACTTTATCCACAGACAGCAGTTGGAAATTTTAGTCCTGAACTCATAATTTATTTTGTTGTAATATTTGTGACTATTCAAAAGCCCAATCATAATTTCTGCTTCATACAATATTCACTTTCAGATCTTTTTCACATCTATGAACTATATTTATCTTCATGACTCTGATAAGTAATTGAGGTTTTCTCTGCTTTACAAATAGGGAAACTAAGTCACAGGTGAATGTAACCCATTTAAGTGAACAGACTTGGAGAAAAAATAGTAGCTTAAACATGATGAGCTGTCCCTGGTCCACTTTCCAAATTGTCTTGAAATGACTACCCAAGCATACAAATAGAAAAAAGACTGTATCAGCCATGGAAACAGTCCACAAGGCATCACGCACCAGAATTCCTGAGTTGTCTGCTACAACAAACAGTGAAAGAAGGGCCAACTCAGCTCATAATCTCTACAAAACACCTGAAAAGTGAATGGGATGGAATCCCAGCAGAAATTCACAAAAATCTTTAAATTGGGTGAGGACCACTGGCAGATCAAGAAAATCAAACACACGCACAAACACGCACACAAAGAAAACAAAGCAATAATAGGAATTTCTAAATTTAAAGAGAAATACAGAGCAAACAGAAGGGAGGAGGAAGAGGAGAAAAACAAGAAGAAATTTTTGGAACTGAAGAAATATTTGAACCCGTGAGTTGAAAGAAAGAATACACCAAATACTAAGAGTTTGGATGGGGTGCCCATTGTCCTCCTGAATCACAAAGAAGACAAAACACTCATGTAATGAGAAATAAAACTATCAGCTGGTTAATAGGGCTGACTTGAGAACCTGACTTAAATCTTAGACCACAAGAGTTTCTTAGTAGTTTAATCCTGAGTCAGACAGACATACCCACCCAGTTACTAGCAAGGCTGTGCAACCGCAGCTCTCCAACACAGGGGCTGGTAGCTGACCACAGGGGTCAGAGGACACCAGATATGCATCTTCTGTGCAGGTAGACTGAACTAAAAAGACAGAGATAAATATTCAGAAGTAACTGACCAACATCTTCTAAACTCACAAACTAGATAAGTAACTCCTCCCAAGCAGTTGGCTAGAGAATGGAAAAGGAGCCTTCAAGGGGACCAAGAGTGTCAATGAAGCCTCCTCACAGAACCATGAGGCAAAGGGGTAGACTTTACTCTCCCCATACTTACACATATAAGACAAAATACATGTAAAATATCTGTATGTCTTGATACATTCTTGGAATTTTAATAATAAGAAAAAAATCACACATTTGTTCAAGCAGAAAACAAATTTTAAAAACACATGATCTCTAAAAGAAAAAGAAAAATCCGATTGTTCTCAGTTTTTAATCTCCAGGACAAAATTAATTCTCCAGGATAAAATGGTGCAATCACTATAACTTGAGGAAGAAGTATGGCACTAACCCAAGTAGCAACAGATATGCATTGCCAGGCATGTGGTAAGAACAATAGGAATATATTGCCAAGAAAGCAGGGCTCAGAAAACTTACCACCCACATTATATTCCTTAAAAATTATTGAAGGCCATTCTCAAGCTGATGGAGAGATACATCTAAAAACTTAAAAGTCACTACCCATTACATTATGTTTATTTATTTATATTTATTTACATTATATTATATATTTCATTATATTATGAAGGGGCATTGGTAATAATAAAGTATTTGAACAACTGCTTAAATAATTTTTGAAAATATGTTCATAAAATGTAATGCAAGTGTCATAATAAATATTGAACGAGCTAATATATACTCTAAAAGTGAATAACCTGATTTTTATAATTCAGGATTGTGATAAATAAGAAATTGTAATATAAAGAGGTAAAAAACAGCTAAAGAAAGTATAAGCATACAAAATTTCTCATTCTCTTGGAATCATTAGAAATTGCTTTATTTTTACCTTAATAGTTATAAATATGTTTTCAATATCTTAAAGAATAGTTTAATAGATCTTTCTTCTAAATTTCAAAGGACTAAAAAGAGTTTTTAAAATTAAACCACCATACTAAAGAAAGGAAGAAAAAAGGTATTGAGTTATGATTTGAAAAATAACTCAAAGCTTCAAGTTTGAGCTATATAAAAGTTAATAAAAATTAAAAAGCAATATATATATAAATCAAATACAAAAATATCATATACATTTAAGTGTTTTTAATATAAAAAAGAAAAATTAAATAATAATATAGGTAATTGAAAAGCTAAAGACAAGATAAATAACCCAAACAGAAAAAATAATTTTAAAATAATAATATGTAAAATAAACATGAGCTGGTTCTTTCAAAACATTTAAAATGGAAAAATATTTGACAAACCTACCCAAACACAAAAGGAGAACAGAGAAATCAGGAATTAATTTAAAATATATTAGTATATGCAATATCATAGCTCTCTTTACAAAAAAGAGATGATCAATTTTCTCAAAAAATATAAATTACCAATATTGATTTATAAAAGAATTAGTTAAAATTTTGATAAGAAATTTAGCAAGTTATCAAGTCATTTTATTCAAATAGGCTTTTTAAACTTTTAAAGAATAAATGATTATTATATCCTATAAATAATTCTAAAAACTAGAAATAGAGAAAATCATATGCAATTCACTTTTATATAGTTAACATAAAGAAAACTTGGTAAAGATTGTATATTTTCTAAAAAGGCTGGGACCTAAACTTAAGTTTACTCCTGAATATATGTACATGTATGTATGTGTGTGTTTATATATATTCCCTTCTCTGAGCTCTTTATTCTACTGGTTTATTTATCTTATATTTAGCACATACAATACTCATAGAATACATTTGCAAGAAATTTCAGCTAGAGCTTTGAAAGAGCTTCCAATAAATGTATAGATTATTGGTGTAAATAATGGTATCTTTATATGTCAAGTTTTTCCATCCAAAAGCATGGACTATCCTTATATTTTCTGAGCTATGTATGTTCTTTAATACAGTTTTCATCATTCTCCACAGGAGACTTAGGACTGCTTTGTTTAGATATAAAATACTTTATAGCTTTCCTTGCTGTCTTATTTTGGTACTTATGTTTTGTTAACTTTCTAGGTTGTTGTTACTATTGGCTTTTATTAATAACTGTCATAAGTCTCATATCTGAGACTAGTCTTCCCATCAGCTACATTAGATAAATAAAAAAAAGAGAAGAAATTTTAAAGAACTCAAAACAATATAATTCTAAATCTATGGCTAGACAAATAATATTAGCATATAAGAATGAAATAAACACACTTACCAGTCATAGACTGACAAATATTCTGTAGTAGTATTAAAAGATGGAATTCAGCAAGAAGAAGAATGGAGTCAGGGGAAACAACAATAATGACTAAAAACTTTAAAATAATTATTAAGTCTACATAAATAAGCATACAAAGTGTATTAATCTGGAAATCAAATTTCAGATGATATCAACCTAAGAAATAGTGGTTGAGGGGACAGATAAAATTGAAAGCATGCTTCTTTACTGACTTATACAGGGGGACAACATAGATAATGAATAATTATGATGGGAAAAAACAAGCTGAAACATATTTATTTAAAAGTCTTAGAGGCCCTTTTCTCCTTTTCCCTCCTTTGGAGAGGCTAAGTAGTGCACCGGCTGCATTGGTATATTCATCATGGCTGGGGCTAAGGAGGCAAATTGCAAATTCAGGATATTGTTTTTATGTAGGGAGACTGAGTAAATAAATAAACATAATGAGGATAGTGGGAACATTTCTCTTGCAAGAGACAGAAGTTACAAATATGAAAAGGGAACAGTCTAAAATAAACCTTGTGGTATTGGTTAGGTATTGACAGTATTACCGTGAACACATAGTTTCTAATATAGAAATAAATATAGAAGTACATGTGGAAACATAGATTTCTAAGCTCTGTCCTTGAAGCAATGACACGTCACTAACAAACACACTGAGCACCCAAATCTTGGTTTCTACATACCTCTCCTCATTAAAAAATTTTAAAAAATTAGAAATCCTTGGAAAAATAGCTGTGCCAGAAAATAGACAACTGCTTAAAGAATGAAGAGAACACAAGAACAAACGGCCAAATCTTGGATAATCTGAGTATCAAGATAAATAATGATACTAAGGAATTATAACCCATTTAATAAAATAGGAATCTATTATTCTATACTATTTTTTAAAAATGAATACCAAATGGACAAAACCAGAAAGCTTTATCTTGTAGCAAAATGCCTAGTAATAAATCTGTAAAGAAAGATGGCATTAGACAGTCCCCCTCTGCACCCTACTATTAATTATTTCAGACAAATGTCAGCAATGGATGCTAAAATTAGTGAAGAAAATTTTGATGAGAAACAAGATGTTTTAAGTGTTTCTGAAAAATACTTATTGAATACTAATTAGATAACTATAAAATATGTTTTAATTAAATCTACAATGGGGAAACCTAGAAAAGACCATCTTAATCATGTCAAAAGTGAATATCACATATATCAGCACTGTGTGCCTCTTACAGGATGTAGACATCACTATAACCAAAGCATAGCCTAATTCTAGTCACGAAGAAACAATAGACCAATGCTAATTGAGAGACATTATGCCAAGAAACTAATCATACTCTTTAAAAATATGAAGGTCATGATACACAAGAAAAGTTTAAGGGACAGTTCTATATAGAAAAAGACTATAGAGACATGACAACTAAACACAATTCATAATATTTGATTGGATACTAGAATGAGAAAAAATAGTTATAGATGGCTTTATTGTGACAGTCAATAAAATTTGAATGTTGATATCGTATCAATGTTGATTTCCTAATAATGACGGTAACAATGTGTTATGTAGGAGAGCGTCCTTTTAAGAAGTACACACTGACATATAAAGGGACAATGGAGCACTTACATTTTTGTGTGTGTGTGTGTGTTTCTGTAATGCATAGGAAAAAAGTTGGGGCAGATAAACAGAAGTTTAATAACCGGGTAGAGATTGGAATTTAAGATGGTGATTACCTTTAGTAATTTAATTTTATACAAAAAGTAGATGTTCAGATATTAAATGTGTAATTAAAAACTAATTTAAAAAATATATGAAAGCCATTTTCTTTGTTGTTAATGGAGTTTTTATCTGAGCATTTTTATTTTCCTGTTTTGTTTTACTCATCCTTCTTTTTTACATTTCTTATAATAAAATGTATGTTAATGATTTAAAAAGAAATATAGATACTATTTTTAAACAGATATTGCATTATCAAAAGGAGATATCAAAAGGAGACCTGACTCTCAGACCTGAATTTTATGAGATTACATAACCTATACTCATTCCACCAAAAATTTAGACACAATACAAGGTACTTTTTTTCCCAAAGAATTCACTTCTAGGCCTCCAAAGTGTAACTAATAAATGGTTAGTGGTCTGAAAATCCACACTCCAGCTGTCATATTTTCCTGCAGGTCTGTGTATATTCTTGCTAAGGATTCATGAGTTGCTCCAGGGAGCATTGAAAAATTAGAGGAAGCTATGACTTTACAATCCTGAGAGTACTATAGGCTAGACATTCACTCAGAAGTCAGCATGCATTTATAGAAATTCAGGTTTTAACAGACAAACCCCCAGTGTCACTAAGGACAATAATATTTATCATCACTTCAGCATAGTGTCCGGAGTATAAATGGAACAGAGAAGCTAGTCCAACCCTGGCAATTAATAGTGAGGATAAGATTACAGTTAGACATACTCACACCCAGTAGCCAGTAAGGAATAAAGTCACTAATAGATATACCCAGTTATAACTTTCACTATTATGGCAAAATAATAATTAACAGATTAAAATCAAAATTGAAGTCTCTAAATTTTTATTAGTTTCAGTGGACACTTGTGTTAGATATACTTTTTTAAAAGAATATTTCTGAGTCACTTAAAAATTGTGACAATAACTTTCTTAATATAATAAGGAAATTATGTCCATGCTGTAGCAAACATAAAAAATATTAATCCTATACTAGAAATTTCAATGGAACATTTCAAAACATTGAAGGAAACTTTAAAATGCTTCAAAATAAGAAATTCCCTTTACAAAATTCAACTTCTAAAGTATTTGGTGGTTAAAGAAAACCCAAGTCTTAGTTCAAGAAAAGAGTAGAGACGGGACAGATTGATGCCATTATTGATGCTATAATAGAAAATGCTGTTATTTTGTTTGTCTTTGTTCTTTCATATGCTTAGTTTAGAATTATGGTAGAGGTGATATGGAAGTGCAATACATACATGTGGAGAGAAGCAGTTCTCCCCGTAAGTTTGGTGTTTTTAATCTAGTAAGAATCAGAAACAGAATCATCATCTGAAGTGGCACAATCTGTGAAGTTGCCACAAACAGCTACTTTGTTCAGTGAGTTTTCTTTAAGAAAAACCAAGGACATTGGTGGAACTTGAGAGAGTAACTCCTGGTAATATTCTACTGGACAATGCAACATGTTGAATTACCAGTGTCTATCAAAATCTTGTCTAGTAATGAAGATTGATTTTGAAATAATTTTCTTCTGTCAGGATTATAATTAGTGAGTCAAATGTATTTAAAAGCCAGGCACAGTGGCTCACGCCTGTAATCCCAGTGCTTTGGGAGGCTAAGGCGGGTGGATCATGAGGTCAGGAGATTGAGACCATCCTGGCTAACACGGTGAAACTCTGCCTCCACTAAAAATACAAAAAATTAGCCAGGTGTGGTGGCACATGTCTGTAGTCCCAGCTACTCGGGAGGCTGAAGCAGGAGAATCGCTTGAACCCAGGAGGCAGAGGTTGCAGTGAGCCAAGATCTCGCCACTCCACTCCACTCCAGCCTGGGTGACAGAGAAAGACTCTGACTCAAAAAAAAAAAAAAAATTATTTAAAATCTGGAATGGTAAACTATTGATAAAACCACAGTTAAGATATGGTCTCTGTTGTAAAGCAAAATCAATGCTTAACAGAAGTAAAAAATTAATCTGTATTTCTACAGTTGCTAGTGGTTCTTGAGGCAGGCATTCAAATCACTTTCCACCAGAATGTATGTGAGAACAAAACAAATACCTCATACCAACACCCTAATCAAACCCTAAGAGAGAAACTATCGTTAACATATATAAGAAATGTACCCTAAAGATAGAATAGACAAAATAGGGAAAGCCCACTCAAGGTGAAAAAAGGAAATGTAGGAAGGCCTTCTTCATCACTAGCTTCAGCTCAGATAATCCATCACATCCACAAGTCTTCTTCCTCTAGTGTATCTACGTGGCTTTCACGATAGGCAAAGTAAATTTTCACCTGCTGACTCCCAGTCCCAGTTTCAGGAAAGTGCGGAGAAGGAAGGTAATAATTCTTGAGTAATCGAATGAATTAATCTTTCTATTTTAATTTGCACCTAGAAATTCATAGATGGTATAAAAGATCTGGTTTTGGCACAATCTTTTTGTGAGATTTGACCCCAACCAAAAGAGTTTTAGAGCTAGACGATAGGGGAAGAGAGGACACGGAGTATTAGAGAAATAGAAATGGACATCAGGGTATGTCTTCCTGCATTGGTTCAAGAAGCCACCCTAGAGAAACAACTGACAGACACCGACTGGGTCATGGGAACTGTGCTCTGAACTGTTGAATCAGCATGCTCTCCTGCTCTACCTCAAAAAAGATGAATTAAGTTTAACCCAAAGTTACGCTCTTTTCTGAATATAATCTAGTATAGAAACTAGAACAAACTTGAAAACAAGGCATCTAGCATCTTCAACAGCATGCAAAAGACTATGACATGGGAACAGAAAGCCAGGAGGAAATAATAAAATGAGACAAAAGAAAATAGGATCGGATGCAAAAACTATAAACTAGATGACAAGAAAATAAATTGCAACAATAACATTATACATTATAGTGGATGTAAAAGGGGGATTGGATCAAGATGGTGAATTCTGCTCACATGACTCTTTCCTTTTTACAGATACCATGAAACAAGGCATACACACACAAACACACACACACACACACAAGCACACACGACACACACATAAAAAATAATTCATAACAGTACAGGAAAGGAAATCCATGTAAGATAGAAGCAGGCAGTATTATATTTATGAAAATTTAAAACTGAAGAAAATTATAGCACTAAAAATGTTCAGGAATAAGCCATTACGGAGTAAGGATTGTTTGAGAGGAGAATGCTTCAAAATCAACAGTCAGTGGAGACAAGAACTCCTGCTACATTCAGAGAAGAGAGTTGCATTTAGAGAAGCTAAACAAATAGATACCAATATGGTTAGGCTTCATGTCTCCACTCAAATCACGTTTTGAATTATAATCCCCATAATTCCCATAATCCCCACATGTCAAGGGAGAAACAAGGTGGAGGTAATTGGATCATGGAGGCTGTTTCCTCCATGCTGTTCTTGTGATAGTCAGTTCTCACTAGATGTGATGGTTTTACAAGGGGCTCTCCCCTCCTCGCTCAGCCCTTCTCCTTCCTTCTGCCTTGTGAAGGTGTCTTGCTTCCCCTTCACCTTCTGCCATGATTAGACGTTTCCTGAGGCCTCCCCAGCCATGCTGAACTGTGACTCAATTAAACCTCTTTACTTTATGAATTACCCAGTCTCAGGCAGTTCTTTATAGCAGTATGAAACTGACTAATACAGTAAATTGATACCACAGAGAGCAGGGTGCTGCTATAAAGATACCCAAAAATGTGGAAGTGACTTTGGAACTGGGTAACAGGCAGAGGTTGGAACAGTTTGGAGGGCTCAGAAGAAGAAAGGAAGATGTGGGAAAGTTTGGAACTTCCTAGAGATGTGTTGAATGGCCTTGACCAAAATGCTGATAGTGATATGGACAATGAATACCATGCTCAAGTGGTCTCAGATGGAGATGAGGAACTTGTTGGGAACTGGATTAAAGGTGACTCTTGCTGTGCTTTAGCAAAGAGGTGCGCAGCATCAGCATTTTGCCCCTGTCCTAGAGATCTATGAACATTGAACTTGACAGAGATTAATTCGGAGATCTGGCAGAAGAAATTTCTAAGCAGCAAAGCATTCAAGATGTGACTTCGGTGCTCTTAAAAGCATTGAGTTTCACGTGTTCACAAAGGGATGGTTTGGAATTGGAACTTACGTTTAAAAGGGAAGCAGAGCACAAAAGTTTAGAAAATGTGCAGGCTGACAATGTGATAGAAAAGAGAAACCCATTTCTGAGGAGAAATTCAAGCTGGCCGCAGAAATGTGCATAAGTAACAAGGATTCAAATATTAATTGCCAAGACAATGGGGAACATGTCTCCAGGATATGTCAGAAGTCTTTATAGCAGTCCCTCCCATTGGAGGCCTGGAAGGCTAGGGGAAAAAGTGGTATCATAGGCCAGGCTCAGGGCCTTGCTGCTTTGTGCAGTCTCGGGACTTGGTGCCCTGCATCCCAACAGTGGCTAAAAGGAGTCAATATAGAGCTTGGGTCATTGCTTCAGAGGGTACAAGCCTCAAGCATTGGTGGTTTACACATTGTGTTGGGCTGTTGGTGCAAAGAGATCAAGATCTGAGGTTTGGAAACTGCTGCCTAGATTTCAGAGGATGTATGAAAATGCCTGGATGTCCAGCAGAAGTTTGCTGCAGGGGCAGAGCCCTCATAGAGGACTGCTAGGGCAGTGCAGAAGGGAAATGTGGGGTCAGATCCCCCACACAGAGTCCTCAATGAAGCACTGCCTAGTAGAGCTATGAGAAGAGGGTCACCATCCTTCAGACTACAGAATGGTAGATCTAGCAACAGCATGTACAATGTGCCTGGAAAAGCCAGACACTCAATGCCAGCCTGTGAAAGTAGCTAGAAGAAAGGCTGTACAAGCCACCGGGTGGAGCTGCCCAAGGCCATGGGAGCCCACATCTTGCATCAGCATGACCTGGATGTGAGATGGAGTCAAAAGCGATCATTCTGGAGCTTTAAGATTTGACTGCTCCACTGGATTTCTGACTTGCATGTGCCTGTAGCATGTTTATTTGGGACAATTTCTTCCATTTGGAATAGGTGTATTTAACGAATGCCTATACCCTCATTGTATCTAGGAAGTAACTAATTTGCTTTTAATTTTACAGGCTCATAGGTGGAAGGGACTTACCATGTCTCAGAGGAGATTTTGAACTTGGACTTTCGCTGTAATGCTGGAATAAATTAAAACTTTGGAAGACTGTTGGGAAGGCATGATTGGTTTTGAAATGTGAAAGGGACACATGAGATTTGGGAGGGGCCAGGGACAGAATGATATTGTTAGGCTCTGTTTCCCCACCCGAATCTCATCTTGAATCCCCATAGTCCCCACGTCTAGGCAGAGGTGGAGGTAATTATATCATGGGGCAGTTTCCCCCATGCTGTTCTCATGACAGTGAGTTCTCACGAAATCTGATGGTTTTATAAGGGGCTCTTCCCCCTTTGCTCAGCACTTCTCCTTCCTGCTGCCTTGTGAAGAAGGTACCTTGCCTCCCCTTCACCTTCCACCATGATTGTGAGTTTCCTGAGGTCTCCCCAGCCATGCTGAACAGTGAGTCAATTAAACCTCTTTATTTGATGAATTACCCAGTCTCAGGCAGTTCTTTATAGCAGTGTGAAAATGGACTAATACCTAGCTCTACCCCAAATCACCTTCCAAAAACACTCTGTATTTACACTTTTATGTATAAAATATAGCAGAGACTGGTGATACTACAGTCAGAGAGGCAGACCAGTAACCCAGATAGCCAAGTGTTCCATGAGAGATGAGGAATACCTGTGTACTGTTAATAAACTATTGAACCACTGCATAGCATGGGCACTATCACTTATTCACTCAGTCATCTGACACAAGCTGCTATAAGCATAACAGACTAATGAACAGGGATTCTCATATTCAAAGATGATCGGAAAATTTTTTAAATGATAACTATTCAATATTCCTAACCGTCTGAGAAAAATTAACACCATGAATGAGAAAGGAAGGATGTCAAAGCAAAAATGAAATAAAAAATAAACTAAGAGAAGTAACATTTAAAAACCCTCAAAAAGACAATAGGGCAAACAATGTCCATTGGGCATAACCATCTTTAATAATCTTAGAAAAAATCAAGACTATATTCACAAATAATAAAAATTAACCAACAGATAATTATAAAACAAGATTTTATTACAAAAAATGTTAAACATATTCAATAAAAGAAAGTATAATATAATCAATGCCCCTGTACCTCTCACATACCTTCAATAATTAGCATCTCATGGCTCATCGTATTTCATCATTACCCTCATTTACCCATTTACTTCCATCCTGGGGTATTTTAAATAAATCCCAGATATGATGCCATTTAACCCATAAATATTTGGGGACAATTTTTATTCATTAAAATTTTAATTAGCAAAATAAAAAATGTACAGTTAGGCTTAATTATTAAGTAGACATAGCCAAAGATAAATCCAGTGAGCTGAGTGATAGAACTAAGAAACTCTCCAGAAATGGAGTGCAACAAGATAAAAAGACCATGGAATTATATTTTAAAAAACTGAGTCAAGGATTTATATAAATGTAATTTATTAAGGACTACCTCCCCATGAAAAAGAAAACTTGTAAGCAAGGAAGAAAACAGAAAAGAAAAAGTCAAGCAAAATTGTGGTTTCAAATGATGTGTAGCCTCACTCTATTTTATGGAGCATTCTGAAAGGCAAATTGCCTTAGAGAGTTTGTCTCACCTTGAGACAAAGGATGTGGGCTTTTATACCCCTACCTTGGTTAGTCATTGACTACTGGTCATCTCCCAAGCAAAGCAGCTCCAAGTGCCCAAGGAAAGCTCTCCAAAGAAAGTCAGAGGTGTAAACTTTTGGCAGTAATGCGGATAGCATTTGGAGGATATTCTCAAAAGTGATAACTGGGAACTGAGTGGAACATCAACGGCACCAGCTACTGATGGAAAATATAATTAAAAGTTAAGTGACATGGAGAATAGATATAGAACTTTCAATATCTTCCCATAGAAATCACAGAAAGATAGAAGAAAATAGTAGAAAATAAACAAGGAAACTATGAAAGAGTTTCCTAAATAAAAATTATGAACCATAATTTTTAAAAAGGTAAAATCATTCACGTTGAAAAGATTAACCAATTGCCAAACAAAAGTAATGTGAAAATATGCATAATTGGACATTACTATTCCAAAACCTTACAATAGCACAGAAAGAAAATTCTAAACATTTCCAGGGGGAATTAGTCTAGCTACTATGGTGAAGATAAGTTTTACAACTCAGATTATGACACCAAAAAGGAAAGTCATCCAAAGCTTTGAAAGAGCAGAATCAATTATAGATTTACTAGTATGTATCCTATTGAGTTAGATGTGCCTTGCTGAGTTAAATAGTGCTCAAGCTATATGCCATTTATGTCTCACACAGAAGGAAAATGTGTATAGGATAGCAACTACCAGATTTTTGGTTGGTTCCTCTGACTTTCACATTTAATACTCTTGTAGATGTATCTAGGTTCTACTGGAATTCAGCCAAGAGACATGCCTGACCATATCATTAAAGGCAGGCCCACTGACCTCAGTCCTATTGCAGATCCTGAAGTATCCCAGTAAGTTGGCTATAGACTCTTTTGACTACTGACAATGAGCAGTCCTGCCTGCACAGAGACCTGGCAGCAGATATACCCATCTGTGTCCCTGGGGGCAGGCTTGAAGATCTTGATTCAATTCACATCCTGAAGTAGCTCTGGTAATTCCATTTTAGCTCCTCTTATCTGTGGCCCAGGAACAGTCCTACCCACTCAAGGACCCTCCAGGTGACATGCCTGTCCATGTTGGAATCTGGATCTGCCAACCTCAAATCAACTTTAGATCCTGAGAAAGCCCCGTGACCCAGCTGCAACTGCACTCAGCCACAGTCTCAGGGCAGTCCTATCCATCTAGAGACCCATACAGTGACCTGACAGAGCTCCTTATAAAGACCCAGCAGGAATCACACCCATCTACACATTTGGTAAGAGGTCTGCTATATGTGGATCCAATTGTGGACCTGAAAGCAGACCCTTGTACCAGTGCCAGCCCTATTGATCAAGGTCTTGGAGGCAATATCCTTTGCCCAGGACCCAGACAGGATCCATGCTCACTTGAAACACTGGTAATAGGCTGTTCAACCATAGACCCCAGTAAAAAAAAAAAAAAAAAATAGCAGCAACCACATAACCTGGCTCCAACTCCAGTTGACTGTAATCCCAGAGGCAATCCATCAACCCAGGGACTTCCAGCAGGGGGTCTTTACCTGCTGAAACTTTTTTTTTTTTTTGAGATGGAGTCTCGCTCAGTTGCCCAGGCTGGAGAGCAGTGACACATTCTCGGCTCACTGCAAGCTCCGCCTCCCGGGTTCACGCCATTCTCCTGCCTCAGCCTCCTGAGTAGCTGGGACTACAGGTGACTGCCACTACGCCTGGCTAACGTGTTTGTATTTTTAGTAGAGACAAGGTTTCACTGCATTAGCCAGGATGGTCTCAATCTCCTGACCTCGTGACCTGCCCTGCTCAGCCTCCCAAAGTGCTGGGATTACAGGTATGAGCCACTGTGAAACTGGTTTGTAAAGATTGGAAGAGATGTTTGCTCCTTCAAAAGCACAAGCACTGATGCAAATCTACATGAATCATGAAGAATCATGCAAACACAACACACCCAAAGGAAACTAATAGAGCTCCAATAACCAATCCCAAAGAAATTGGGTCTACAAATTACCTGACAAAGAATTCAGAATAATTATCTTAAAGAAGTTCAATGAAATATAAAAGAATACAAAGAAACAACTGTATATAATCAGGAAAAGAGCATAAACAAGATAAGAAGTTCAATAAAAAATAAAAACCATAAGAAAGAGCAAAACAAAAATCCAAGAGTTAAAGAATACAATGGCAGAACTTAAAAAAAAATGCAATTGAGAGCTTCAACAGCAGACTGCATTCTACAGAGAAAAAATCAGTGAACTTGATATCAGTCTTTAAAAATAGTCAGACAGAGGAACAAAAAAGAAAAGGAATGAGAGTAAAAGAAAAAAGAAAGCATAGGGGACCTATGGGACACCACCGAACAAACAAATATATGCATTATGAGAGTTCCCAAAAAGAAGAGAGAGAAAAAAGAGAAATAATTTTATTTAAAGTATATTTCTTAATTAAAAAAAAATAGGGTGTGGTGGCTCTTGCCTATAATCCCAGCATTTTGGGAGGCCGAGGTAGGCAGATCACTTGAGGTCAGGAGTTTGAGACCAACCTGGCCAACATGGTGAAACCCTGTCTCTACTAAAAATGCAAAAATTAGCTACTTGGGAGGCTGAGGTAGGAGAATTGCTTGAATTCAGGAGGCGGAAGTTGCAGTAAGCTGAGATTGCACCATGCACTCCAGTCTGGGCAACAGAGTGAGACTCCATCTAAAAAAAAAAATAAGAAATAATGGTTTAAAACCTCCCAAAACTGGAGAAAAATATAAGGACATGCAGATTCATAAAGACTCCCAACATGAGCCCAAAGTAAATACCTGAGACACATTATAATCAAATTATCAAAAGGCAAAGACAAAAGAGAGTTTTCAAAGCAGCAAGAGAAACGTAACTTGTAACACACAAGGGAACTCTATGAGGCCACTAACAAATTGCAGGCCAGGAGGAAGTGGTGTAATATATTCAAAGTACCAAAAGAAAGATCTGCTAATCAAGAATTTTATACTCATATAAGGTACTCTTCATAAATGATGGAGAGATAATCTGAGACAAATGAAAGCTGAAGTTAATCACCATTAGATATGCCTTGCATATGATAAAGAGAATTTGTCACATTGAAATGAAAGGACAGTAAATAACAACAGGAAAACATGAATGTGTAATGCCACAGGTAAAGGTAAATGTATAGTCAAATTGGAATGCTCTGATACTGCAATGGTGGTGCACAAATTACTTTTACTTCTAGAATAAATGTTATAAAAGTATTAAAAATAACTATAGCTACAATAATTTGTTAATGATATACAATATAAAAATATGTAAAGTGTAACATCAATAGTATAAAATGTGAGGGAGGAGAGAAGCAAAAGTGTAGAGTTTTTCCGTGTGACTAAGTTAAGTTGTTATCAGCCTAAAATAGAGAATTATAACTATAAGACGCTTATATAAGCCTCATGGGAACCATAAAGAAAAAAATCGCTAGTAGATACACAAAAGATAAAGAGAAGAAGAATTAAAGCATGCCACTATTAAACAAATGAACATGAAAATTAGAAGCCCTATGTCCTCAGGAGATAGGAGGGGATAAGGGGAAAACCCTTGCAAGGTCCTGAAGTACAGGTAACCAGATCCATCTCCATCTTTGTGGCAATCAAAAGCAATAATCCTGTACTTACTTTAAGGACTATAATTAGGACTTTATTTTTAATGACAGGTCAGATGTGGGATAGGAGGCATGACTAGCTTCCTGCTCAGACAGACAGACAGAGCAGCATGTGAAGGCTCATATCATGAATTTTGCTCCAATAACCACGGCAGGAATATACCAGGAAAGCTGAGAGAATTCACAAACCCTTTGAAGGAACTGAATCACAGCTGCAGGCTCCCTGAGATAACAAAAAACTGTGAGTCTGCTTGTTTTCTTAATGCAGGAGGCTCATGGTCTGGGGCAAGTTCTCAGCCCTGGTCACTGGCTGCCTGGAAACAGACTCAGTGCTGTTGTGGGGGCACAATGGGCGTAAGACCAGTCTTTAGGATTGTGAGCTCCATGGGAGCAGGGTGAGGCCTATAATTGCTGGCTTTCCCCCATTTCCCTGGTGACCTCTATCACTCAGCTGAGGCAGCCATAATCCCTCTGTGAATCTTGGTCTGTTGGTCTTGGGACTACACCCCCATCCTCCACAACAGCCATAGCAAGCTCTGCTCAACGGAGGGGCTGAGCTCAGACATGCTTATCCTTGTCTCACCTGGTGGTCTTTCTCTACCTACCCTGGTAGCTGAAGACAGGTCATAATCTCTTGGGATCTCTATGGCCCTGCCCACTGCCTGAGAAACTTGAATATTTAACCAACCAGGTGTCCCTATGGCAAGTTTGCATCCTCCCTGCCAGATTGCATCTGATGCATTCTTGAAAGCACCACCTCCTGGCTGGAGGCCAACCAACACAAACCCAGCACACTAAACAAAAACATAACTGAAGACCCTCACAGAGTTCACTTCACTCCCCTGCTAACCCTGCTGTAGCAGGTGCTGGTATCCACAGCTGCAAGACCTGAAGACAGATCACATCCCAGGACTCTTTGCAGACACTCCTCAGTACCAGCCCAGAGTCTGGTAGCTCTGCTGGGTGGCTAGATCCAGAACAGCAAAAACATTCACTACAGTTTGGCTCTCAGGAAGCCACATTACTAGGGAAAGGGGAAGAACACCACATAAAAGGAGGACCCAAAGGGACAAAATAACCTGAAAGGCAGCCCTTGAATCCCAGATCTTCCCTCCGACATAGTCCACCTAAATGAGAAGGAACCAGAATAACAATTCTGGTAATATGACAAAATGAGGTTATTTAACATCCCTGAAAAGATCATACCAACTCATCAGCAACTAATCCAAAACAAGATTAAATCTCTGAATTGACAGAAAAAGAAGTTAGAAGGTTGATTTTTAAGCTAATCAAGGAGGAACCAGAGAAAGGTGAGGTCCCACTTTAAGAAATAAAAAACATGATACAGCATATGAAAGGAAAATTCTTCAGTGAAATAGCATAAATATAAGACAATCACACCTTCAGGAAATAAAGGACACACTTAGAGAAATGCAAAATGCATTGGAAAGCCTCAGTAATAGAACTGAACAAAAAGAAGAAAGAACCTCAGAGTTCAAAGACAAGACTTTTGAATTAATCCAATCTGTCAAAGAAAAAAGCATTAAAAAAATGAACAAAGCCTCAAAGAAATTTGGAATTATGTTTAATGTCCAAGCCTAAGAATAATTGGTATTCCTGAGGGAGAAGAGAAATCTAAAAGTCTGGAAAACATATTTGAGGGAATAATTGAGGAGACAACTTCTCTGGCCCTGCTAGAGATCCAGGCATTCAAATTAAAAAAGCTCAAAGAACACCTGGGAAATTTACCACAAAAAGATCATTATCTAGGCACAGAGTCATCAGGTTATCTAAAATCAAGACAAAGGAAAGAATCTTAAGAGCTATAAGGCAAAAGCATCAGGCAACCTATAAAGGAAAACCCATCAGATTAACAGCAGATTGTTCAGCAGAAACTCTATAACCTAGAATAAATTGGGGTCCTATTTTTAGCCTCCTTAAACAACAATTGTCAGCCAAGAATTTTTTATCCATTGAAACTAAGCTCCATAGATGAAAAGATACAGTCTTTTCCAGACAAATGTTGAGTTTGCCACTACCAAGCTAGCACTACAGTAACTGTTAAAAGGAGCTCTAAATCTTGAAGCAAATCTTTGATGAAATACACCAAAATAGAACCTCCTTAAAGCAAAAATCTCACAGGACCTATGTAATAGTAACACAATGAGGAAAAAAAAAAAAACAAACAAGGTACTCAGGCAACAAATAGCATGATGAATAGAAGAGTACCTCATATCTCAATTTTAACATTGAATGTAAATGACTTAGATGCTCCACTTAAAAGATACAGGATGGGAGAATGGGTAAGAATTCACCAACCAAGTTTCTTGTATCTTCAGGAGACTCACCTAACACATAAGGACTCACATAAACTTAAAGGAAAAGGGGTAGAAAAAGATATTCCATGCAAATGGACACCAAAGCAAGCATGAGAAGCTATTCTTATATTAAACAAAACAAACTTTAAAGCAACAGCAGTTTAAAAAGATAAAGAGGGACATTATATGATTATAAAAGGACTATTCCATTAGAAAAAGATCACAATCCTGAATACAATAGAAATGATCAACAAAATTAAGAGTTGTTTTTCTGAAAAGATAAACAAATGGACAAACCTTTAGCTAGACAAATCAAAAAAATAAGAGAGAGAACTCAAATAAATAAAATAATAAATGAAAGATAAGACATTACAGTTGATACCACCAAAATACAAAGGATCATAAGAGATCACTATGAACAATTATACACCAACAAATTGTATCACCCATAAGAAATGAATAAATTTCTAGAAACATACAACCTACAATGACTGAATTATGAAGAAACAGAAAATCTGAACAAAACAATAATGAGTATGAAGATTGAATCTATAATAAAAAGTTTCCCATTAAAGAAGAGCTCAGGACAAGATGGCTTTACTGGTGAATTTTACCAAGCATTGAAAACAAATTAATGCCATTCTTTCTCAAACTCTTCCAAAGAATTGAAGATGAAGGAATACTCTGAAACCCATTTTATGAGGTCAGCATTACTCTAATATTAAAGCCCGATAAAGACACTACAAGAAAAGAAAATTACTGGCCAATATTCCTGATGAACATAGGTGCAAAAATTCTCAATAAGATATTAGCAAACCAAATTCAACAACACATTAAAAGGATCGTACACATGAACAAATGGGCTTTGTCTCTTGAATGCAAGGATGGTTTGACAGAAATCAATAAATATAACAGTCCACATTATCAAAGTGGAGAAAATCACATGATCATTTTAGAAGCTGCACAAAATGCATTTGAAAACAATATCCTTTTGATAAAAACTCAATAAATTCAGTACAGAGGAACATACCTCAACATACTAAAGGCCATGTATGACCACCCTACAGCTAACATCATACTAAATAAGGAAAAACTAAGAAGTGTTTCATCTAAAATCAGAAACTAGACAAGGCTTCCTGCTTCTACCACTTCTATTCAACAGAGAACTGTTCTATCCAGAGCAATTAGTCAAGAGGAAAAAAGGTATCCAAATCAGAAACGAAAAAGTTAAATTGTCTTTATTTATAGATGACATGATGTATACTTAGAAAACTCTAAATAGTCCTCTAAAAATTTTTAGGATGAATAAGTTAGTTCAGTAAAGTAGCAGAAAGCACATCAACACACAATAATCACTTGTGTTTCTTGCACAAACAATTAACTATTTGAAAAAGAAATTGAAACAGTCCCATTTACAAAAACAATTAAATATTTAGAAATAAATTTAATCAGGGAAGTGAAAGATCTGTACCTCAAAAACTATAAGACATTGAGAAAGAAATTGAAGAAAACACAAATAAATAGAAAGATAGTCCAGGTTTATGGATTGTAAATATTGATAAAATGTCCATACTATTCAAAGCAATCTACAGATTCACTGTAGCCCCATCAATATTTCAATGGCATATTTCATACAAATAGAAAACAAAAATCCTAAAATTCATATAAAACCACAAAAGACCTCAAGTGACCAAAGTAATTTTCAGAAAGACAGAAAAACCTGGAGACATCACACTTCCTGATTTAAAACTATGCTACAAAGCTATAGTAATCAAAACAATATGGCAGTAGTATAAAAGCAGACACATAGGCCAGGCATGGTGGCTTACATATGCAATCCCAGCACTTTGGGAGGCTGAGGCGGGCAGATCACTTGAGGTCAGGAGTTTGAGACCAGCTTGACTAACACAGTAAAACTCTGTCTCTACTAAAGATGGATTACACGTAGACCAATGGAATAGAATAGAAAGCCTAGATATGAATCCTGGTGTATACAGTCGAGTAGTCTTTAAAAAGGGTATCAGGATTGCACCTTGTAGAAGGGACAATCTCTTCAATGAATGGGAAAATTGGATATCTACATGCAAAGATATGACATTGGACTCTTATCATGCACCATATACAAAAGCTAACTTAATATGGATTAAAGATGTAAATGTAAGATCTGAAATCATAAAACGCCTAGAAGAAGACATTGGGGAAAAGTTTATTGACATTGATCTAGGCAAAGATTTTTTGTATATAACACCAAAAGCATAGGAAACAAAAGCAAAAACTAAACAATTGGGGCTACATCAAACTAAAAAGTTTCTGCACAGCAAAGGAAACCAACAATAAAATGAAAAGGCCACCTACAGAATGGGAGAAAATATTTGCAAATCATATGCTATTGTCTGAATGTGCCCTTCAAAGTTCATGTGTTGGAAATTTGATCCCCAATGTGGAAGTGTTGAAAGGTGAGGCTTTAAAGAGATGTTGAGGTAATGAGGGCTCCACCCTCATGAATGCATTAATGCTGTTATCAAGGAGTGGGTTCTTTATAAAAGCACAAGTTCATCCCACTTTTGTCTCTTTCTTGTCCTCTCTTTATCCTTCTGCCATGTGATGCCCTCCACCATATTATGATGCAGCACAAAGGGCCTAATAGATGCAGGTACCTCAATGTTGAACTTCTCAGCCTTCAAAACTGTAAGTCCATACACTCCTGTTCATTATAAATTACCCAGTTGGTTGTATTTTGTAATAGGAACACAAAACAGACTAAAACACCATATGATAAAAGGTTAATATCTAAAATATGTAAGAAACTCATACAACTCAATAACAAACAAACAAACAAATAAAACAGATAGCCCAAGTAAAACATAGGCAAATGACCTAAATAGACATTTTCCCAAAAAAGGTATACAAATGACAAGTATATAAAAAGATGCTCAACATCACCAATCATCAGGAAAATGCAAATGCAAATGAAAACCATAATGAAATATCACCTCCTGCCTATTAGAATGGCTGTTATCAAAAAGATGAAAGATAATAAGTGTTGATGAGATTGCAGAGAAAACGAAACCCTTGTACATTACTGCTAGAAATGTTAATTGGTACAGCCTTATAGAAAACAGTATGAAGTTCCTAAAATAATTAAAAATGGAACTACCACATGATCTAACAATCTCATTGCTTGGTATATATCCAACAAATATGAAATCAGTACCTTGAAGAGATATCTGCACTCTCATGTTTATTGCAGTATTATTAATAATAGCCAAAATATTGAAACAACCTAAGTGTCTGTTGACAGATGAATGGATAAAGAAAATGTGAAGGGAGGGGGTGTGTGTCTACACATACACACCCACACACAATGGAATATTATACAGCCATAAGCAGAAAAAAATCCTGCCATTTGCAACAACACAGATGAACCTGGAAGACATGCTAGGTTAAATAACCCAGACACAGAAAGCCAAATACTGTATAATATCACTTTTATGTGGAATTTAAAATAGTTGATCTCACAGAAACAGAGATTAGAATGGTAGATGCCAGGGAATGAGTGGTGGAGGAAATAGGGATATAATAGTCAAGGTATACAAACTTTCAGTGATAACATGAATGAGTTCTGATGATCTAGTGTATAGTGTGGTATGTATAGTTAATAATAGTGTATCATATACTTTAAATTTGTTAATAAAGTAAATCTTAAGTGTTTGTACCACACACAAAAAATGATGTGAGGTAATGATGTGCTACTTAAGTTGGTTGTGATAATCATCTTACAATGTACACACATAGCAAACCATTATGTTGTATATCTTAGAGAGATACAATTTTTATTTATAAATTATACCTCAATACAACTAGAAAAATAAATATAGTTTGGAAGCACATAAACATTCAGAAAATGAAGATGTGAGATAGAAGAAAGTCTGAAATATAACAGTTAAGACTAAATAAATATTCTAAATAGTTAAGACTAAATAAATACAAACATAAAATTTAGAGATTTAAAAATGTAACAGTGTAATTCCAGATGATTGTATTAAGAGAGTTAGCTGTGGTGGAGTTGGGGAAGCAAAAAGGAGGAAAATGGACATACATAACATTTCTGTCTTTGGGGGAAGCTATGTACAGTTGTTCTATTTAGACTTTAATAGAAGTGTAAAAGTATGGTTTAGGATGTAAGAATAACCATTATTAAAAAATAGAGAAAATATATGACTGCCAACCAACAAGAAGGAAGAAATAAAATAACAAATTCAATCAATCCCCTAAAAAAAATCAAAAGAAAAAAAAAGTACAAATAGAAAACCAAATAATTATCAGGGTAAATATGTATAATTATCCAATATAAATATGACTACTACATACTCATTAAAACAAACAGTATCCAGAAAAATAGCATATTAGGTAAGAAGTTTGAAAAACTGTATCAGAGGAATTTCACATTGATAAAATATACACTCTACCAAGGACAATCTAAAAATATAGTGTTGAATTATATAAAGGGAAAAAATTGAGATTCAAGAAGACATATGGTAAATCCACAGTGCTGTGGGATGTATACCTCATTAGCAATCAAGAAATGAAGTAGATCAAAAGTTGGTAAGCATCAGAGGGTGAAGGTTTTCTTCCTTCCCATTCTCCTTTTTGCTTATCTTCTTCCTCCTTTCCAAATTTTTGGATGAAATCCTTGATTAGATATAAAGATAGAGCTATAGATAGGGATGTACACAGAGAGAGAATATATAGACTATATTAGCATAATTATGCATTAAAATTATCTTGTAAGAACTAGTTAGTATTATAAAAAGAAATATTTCTTTACATTGTAGATATTTCATTCTAAAGCATCTACTTAAGAGAATTTTAAGATATAATAACCCCTCTGTACTCCCCAAATGGTGCTTAGATTTTGGGGATAGGAATAAAAGAATTTCGAGGGGGTTATGAACAAGGAAAGAAGAAGTTGGATCTAAAAGAAAAGAACTCCCAGCTACCCATTTACAATGGAATTTTTGTTGTTGTTGTTGTTTTCAGACGGAGTCTTGCTCTTTCGCCCAGGCTGGATTGCAGTGGTGTGATCTTGGCTCACTGCAACCTCTGCCCCCTGGGTTCAAGCGATTCTCCTGCCTCAGCCTCCCGAGTAGATGGGACTACAGGTGTCCGCCCCATGCCCGGCTATTTTTTGTACTTTTAGTTGAGACGGGGTTTCACCATATTGGCTAGGCTAGACTTGAACTCCTGACCTTGTGATCTGCCAGACGCGGCCCCCCAAAGTGCTGGAATTACAGGCGTGAGCCACCGCTCCAGGCCAATTTTTTTTTTTTTTTTTAGCTATTTAATAAAGCTTAACTTGTTGGTTGCAGGGGGGTGTTGCTCTTTATTTTTTTTTTAATTTTAACTTTTATTTTACGTTTACAGGTACACGTGCAGGCTTGTTACCTAGGTAAACTCGTGTCATGGGGGCTTGGAGTACAGATTATTTTGTCACCCAGGTATAAGCATAGTACACAACAGTCATTTTGAAAAATCCTTTCCTTCCTCCCACCTTCCGCCCTCTATTAGGCCCGAGTGTTTGTTGTTCCCCTTTGTGTCTGTATGTTCTCATTATTTAGCTCCCACTTACAAATGAGAACACGCAGTATCTGGTTTTCTGTTCTGGCACTGGTTTGCTAAAGATAATGGCCTCCAGCTCCATCCATGTTGCTGCAAAGGACATGATCTCATTCTTTTGTATGGCTGCATAGCATTCCATGATGTATATGTACCACATTTTCTTTATCCAGTGTACCATTTATGGACATTTAGATTGATTCCATGTGTTTGCTATTGTGAATAGTGCCACAATAAGTATATGTGTGCATGTGTCTTTACAGTAGAATAATTTACATTCCTTTGGGTTTATACCCAACAATGGGACTTCTGGGTCAAATGGTAATTCTACTTTTAGTTCTTTCAGGAATGACTACACTACTTTCCACAATGGCTGAACTAATTTACATTCCCTTTTCTCTGCAATCTTGTCAGCATCTGTTTTTTGTTTTGTTTTGTTTTTTGTTTCTGTTTTTGTTTTTGAGACGGAATTTCACTCTGTCGCCCAGGCTGGAGTGCAGTGGCGCAATCTTGGCTCACTGCAACCTCCATCTCCTGGATTCAAGCGACTGTCCTGCCTCAGCCTCCTGAATAGCTCAGACTACAGGCGCAAGCCACCATGCCCAGCTAATTTTTGTATTTTAGTAGAGACAGGGTTTCACCATGTTGGCCTGGATGGTCTTGATCTCCTGATCTCATGATCCCCAAAGTGCTGGGATTACAGGCGTGAGCCACTGCACCTGGCCTGTCAGAATTTGTTATTTTTTGATGTTTTAAATAATAGCCATTTTGACCGTGTAAGATAGCATCTAATAATGGTTTTGATTTGCATTTCTCTAATGATTAATGATGTTGAGCATTTTTTCATATGTGTGTTGGCTGCATGTATATCTTGTTTTGAAATGTGTCTGTTCATGTCCTTTGCCCACTTTTTAATGTTTTTTTGCTTGTAATGTAAATTCCTTATAGATTATTAATGTTAGGTCTTTCTCAGAAGCATAGTTTGCAAATACTTTCTCCCTTTCTGTAGGTTGCCTGTTTACTCTGTTGATAGTTTCTTTTCCTGTCAGAACTCTTTGGTTTCATTAGGTCTCGTTTGTCAATTTTTGTTTTGTTGGAATTGCCTTTGGCATCTTTGAAATCTTTCCCAGTTCCTATTTCCAAAATGATTTTTCCTAGGTTATATTCCAGGGTTTTCATAGTTTTGGGTTTTACATTTAAATCTCTAATCCATCTTGATTGAGTTTTTTTTAATATAGTGTAAAGAAGGGTCCTAGTTTCAATCTTTTGCATATGGCCAGCCAGTTATCCCAGCATTATTCATTAAATACAGAGTCCTTTCCCACTAGTTGTTTTTGTAAGCTGTGTCAAAGATTAGATGGTTGGAGGTGTGCAGCATTATTTCTGGGCTCTCTATTCTCCTCCACTGGTCTACGTGTCTTTTTTTGTGCAGTAGCATACATTTTGGTTACTGTAGTCCTGTAGCGTAATTTGAAGTCAGGTAACATGATTTCTCCAGATTCGTTCTTTTTGTATAGGATTGTCTTGGCTATTTGACCTTTTATTTGTTTCTATATGAATTTTGGAATGATTTTTTTCTAGTTCTGTACAGAATAATATTGGAAGTGTGATAGGAATAACATTTAATCTTAATTATCTTTGGGCAGGCAGTGTGGCCATTTTAATAATATTAATTACCTCTTATCCATGAGCATAAAATGTTTTCCATTTGTTTGTGTTATCTTTGATTTCTTTCAGCAGTGTTTTGTGATTCTCACTGTAGAGATCTTTCACCTCCCCGGTAAGCTGTATTCCTAGATATTTTATTCTTTCTGTGGCAACTGTGAATGGGATTCTGTTCCTGATTTGGCTTTTGGCTTAGATATTGTTGGTAGAAATGCTATTAATTTTTGTACATCGATTTTGTATCCTGAAACTTTGCTGAAGTTGTTTATCAGCTTAAGGAGCTTTTGTGCAGAGACTACAGTTTTCTAGACATAGAAGTATACCATCTGCAAACAGGAACAGTTTGACTTCCTCTCTATTTGGATTTCCTTTATTATTTTTTTTCTTGCCTGATTTCTCTGGCCAGAACTTTCAAAACTATGTTGAACAGAAGTGGGGAGAAAGAGCATCCTTATCTTGGTGCCTGTTTCCAGCTTTTTCCCATTCACTATGCTGTTGGCTGTGAGTTTGTCATAGATTGCTCTTATTGTTTTGAAGTTTGTTCTTTCAATGCCTAGTTTATTGAGAGTTCTTAACGTAAGGCCATGTTGAATATTATTGAAAGCATTTTCTGTACCTATTGAGATAATCATGTGGTTTTTGAACTCAGTTCTGTTTATATGATGAATCACATTTATTGATTTGCATTTGTTGAACCAATCTTGCATTTCAGGGATAAAGTCTGCTTAATTGTAGTCGATTAGCTTTCTGATGTGCTGCTGGATTTGTTTTGCTAGTATTTTGTCGAGGACTTTTGCAATAAGGACTATTGCATCAAGGATATTGGCCTGAAGTTTTCATTCTTTGTTGGGTCTCTGTACCAGGTTTTGATATCAGGATAATGCTGGCCTCACAGAATAAGCTAGGGAGGAGTCCTTCCTCCTCATTTTTTTGAAATAGTTTCAATAGGAATGGTACCAGCTATTCTTTGTACATCTGGTAGAATTTAGCAATGAATCTGTCTGAGAATCTTCCTGGTTTGGTCTTAGGAGGATGTATTCATCCAGGAATTTACCCATCTCTTCCAGATTTTCTAGTTTGTGAGCATACAGGTGTTTAAAGTAGTCTCTGATGGTAATTTGTATTTCTTTGGAGTCAGTGGTAATATCCCCTTTGTCATTTCTAATTGTGTTTATTTGGATCTTCTCTCTTTTCTTCTTTTTTAGCCTAGCTAGTGGTCTATCTTATTAATTTTTTCAAAGAACTAACTCCTGGATTCGTTGATCTTTCATAGGGTTTTCCATGTCTTAATCTCCTTCAGTTCAGCTCTGATTCTGATTATTTCTTGTCTTCTGCTAACTTTGGAATTTGGTTTGCCCTTCTCTAGGTTTTCTAGTTGTTATGTTACATTGTTAATTTAAGAGATTTCTAATTTTTTGATGTTGATGTTTTAGTGCTATAAATTTTCCTCTTAAAACTGCCTTAGCTGTGTTCTAGAGATGCTGGTATGTTGTATCTTTGTTCTCATTAATTTAAAAGAAATTCTTGATTTCAGTCTCAATTTCATTATTCACCCAAAAGTCATTTAGAAGCATATTGTTTAATTTCCATGTAATTGTATGGTTTTGAGTGATTTTCCTATATTTTATATTTGTATTGCATTGTGGTCCAAGAGTGTTGTTGGTATGATTTTTTTAATTTGCTGAGGATTGTTTTGTGTCCAATTATGTGGTCAATTTTAGAGCATATGACATGTGGCAATGAGAAGAATGTGTATTCTGTTATTTTTGGATGGAGAGTTCTGAAGATATCTTTTAGGTCCATTTGATCAAGTGTTGAGTTCAGGTTCTAAATATCTTTGTTAATTTTCTGCCTTAATGATCGAATACTCAGTGCAGTGTTGAAGTTTTTCACTACTATCGTGTGGGAACCTAAGTTTCTTCGTAGATCTCTAAGAACTTGCTATATGAATCTGGGTCCTCCTGTGTTGTGTTAGGTGAATATCTATTTAGCATAGTTAGGTCTTCTTGTCGAATTGAACCCTTTAATATTAATGCCCTTCTTTGTCCTTTTTTCTCTTTGTTGGTTTAAGGTCTGTTTTGTCTGAAATCAGGATTGCAATTGCTGCTTTTTCTGTTTCCCATTTGCTTGGTAGATTTTTCTCTATCCTTTTACTTTGAGCCTATAGATATTATTGTATGTGAGGTGGGTCTCTTGAAGACAGCACAACATTTAGCCCTGCTTCTTTATCCAGCTTCCCACTCTGTGACTTTGAATTGGAGCATTTCACCCATTTACATTCAAGTTTAGTACTGAAATGGGATTTGATCCTGTCATCATGTTGTTAGCTGGTTATTATGCAATATTATAATTGCTTGTGTGGCTGCTTTATTGTGCCACTAATCTGCGTCCTTTTTTTGTAGTGGTTGGTAATGGTAATTTCTTTCTATATTTAGTCCTCCTTTCAGGAGCTCTTCGAAGGCAGATCTAGTGGTAATGAATTCCATTAGCATTTGTTTGTCTGGAAAGGATCTTATTTCTTTTTCCTTTATGAAGCTTAACTTGGCTGCATACGAAATTCTAGGTTGAAAATTCTTTCCTTTAAGCATGTTGAATATTGGTCCACAGTCTCTTCCAACTTGTAGGGTTTCTGCTACAGAGAAAAGATCCTCATGGGATTGCCTTTGTATGTGACCTGTTCTTTCTCTCTTGCTGTCAAATACTCTTTAACATTTTTATTTCATTTCAACCTTGGAGAATCTGATTTTTGTTGTCTTGGGGATGATCTTATTGTTTAGTATCATGCAGGAGTTCTCTAGATGTCCTGAGTTTAAATGTTGGCCTCTCTAGCAAGACTGGGAAGATTTTCATGGATGATATCCTGAAATATATTTTCCAAGTTGTTTCCTTTCTCCCTCTTTCAGGGACACCAATGACTTGCAGATTTGGTCTCTTTACATAATTCTATTTTTCTCAGAGGTTTCATTTATTCCTCTTCATCTTTTTTCTTTGTTTTTTTCTGTCTTATTTTAGAGAACTAGTCTTCAAGCTCTGAAATTCTTTCCTTAGCTTGGTCTATTCTGCTGTTAATATTTGGGATTCATTATGAAATTCTTGTTGTGCATTTTTCAACTCTACTAGCTCAATTTCATCCTTTATAATGCTGGTTATTTCATCTATCAGCACCTGTATCTTTTTTTGTGATCCTTACATTCCTTGGATTGGTTTTTGATGATCTCCTAAATCTCAATTATCTTTGTTTCTATGCATATTCTGAATTCTATGTTTGTCATTTCAGCCAACTCGGCCTGGTTAACAACCCTTGCTGTCTTTGAGTTCCTTTAACTGTGGTGTAAATTGAATACAGTCAGTAAACTTCTTTAGGACATCAGAAAAGGATATCACAACAAAATGACCACCTACTAGTCAGTTTCACTTGACAGATGTAAAAATCCTAAATTACATGTTAATAAGTTGAATTTAACTAATTGTAGTAAAAAGAATACATGATGGCCCAGAAGAATTTATCTTTTGAAATACAAGATTGGCTAAGTATCTAAAAATCGTGTGATACATTTGAATAGGTGTTTAAAGGCAAAAGGAAAAAAAAATATTAATAGATGGTGGAAAAACTTGATAAAATTGAACATCTATTTCTGACAAAAAGCTCTTATCAAGGTAGACTTAAAAAGAATTTGCCTTTAAATGTTAGAATATTATGCAGAAATTATACAGAAACTCACAGCACACTTAATTATGAATTAAAAGCCTTCTCATTAAAGCCGGATTTTAGTGCAAGGAATTCTGCTATTACCACTACTATTCAGTATTATTCTTGCAATTGTAGCCAAAAAGATCTGAAAATTATATAAATAATAGATATAGAAAAAGAAGAAAAAACAAGGATCTTAGGTAAATGATGTGAATAGCTAAGAGAATTAACCGAACAACTACTACAACTAGAAGGACTAGAATCAGTACATTGAATTAATAAAATATTTGCATGTAAAAACTCAATAGTTCTCTTCAGAACAATAACCAATTAGAAAACGTAATCAAAATTTTTTAAACACCAAATTCACTGATAAAACAACCACCAACACAATAAACCTCACATGAACCTAGCAAGAAATGGTCAAGTCCCACATAATGGTAAGTATAAAACTTTATAAAATAACTTAAAAGAAGACCCTACTAAATGGAAAGAAGTGCCATGTTTCTGGATGAGAACATCTAATTTTATAAATATTTCAGTTCCCCCCCCTCCAAATAAATCCAATGCTTTTGCAACTGGAATTCCAACAGAATGTTTTAGAGAATTTCGTAAACTGATTCTAAGATTTACTTACAGAGAAATGTTCAAAAATAGCCAAGAAAATTTTGAAAAAGAATACATTCATTCAAAAAAAAATCTCTACTCTGTGCTCCCTATTTTCCAGACATTGTTCTGGGTGCTGGAGATATGGCTGAAATAAAAATTATAATCTAATTTTAGGTCAAAATATAGCAAAATCAATTATATAGCAGTCAATGATAGAAAATACTGTCTTTTCTACTAGTTTTGAAGAACTTTTTTATATTAACTACCAGTTTAAAAAAGTAGATGGAAGTAATGAAAACCAATTCAGATAAGAATACATTTAATATGTATTAAGCATTTAATATGTATTGAGGATGTCAAGTACCAGGCTATGTACAATAATGCTTTTTTTGTTAATCCTCACATCAATTCTGTAAAATAGATGCTAATATCATCACCATTTACATTTGAGGAAACTGAGCTTTAGACATGAAATTTACCTTTTCCCAAACCAGTGATTAAGTCTGGATTTGAACTAAAATTCATCTATCTTTAGAGCTCAGGAACTTTACCAGTAGTTCTATGAAGATCAATGATGACACAACATAGCAATAGTTTTATATGTTCAAACTAACTAATAATTAAATAAATGGCTACTTAACAGCAATAATCAACTAATAAGTCAAGCATGATTAAAAAATATCCAAACTCGATTAGGGCACAATGTGGACGTACCAAATTTTACAACCTTTCAGGAAAGCATTCTAGTAAAGGGTTTTAAGAGTCTTTGAAATCTTTAAAATTTTTTAAGATAAATTTTCTTGTGCATATTTAAAGTATACAACATGATGTTATGGGATATATATAGATAGTAAAAAGGTTACTATAGTGAAACAAATTAACATCCATTGTCTCACATAGTTATCCATTTTTTTAGTAGCAAGAATTGCCAAAACCCTACTCATTTTGCATGAATCCCATATACATACCTTTATGACCTATAGTTATCATGTTGTACATTAGAAGTCTAGGCTTGTTTATCCTACTATCTGTTGCTTTGTATTTTCTGACCTACATATCCTCATCTCCCTACCTCCCACTGCCATGCCTCTGTTAATCACTGTTTTGTTCTCTATCTCTATATATGATTTATTATTATTAGATTCCATGTATAAGAGACATCATGCAATACATTTTTCTATGTATGTCTTATTTCACTCAGCAAAATATCCTCCAGGCTCATTCACATTGTGGGAAATAGAAAAAATTTTATTCTTTTTTAAAGCTGAATAATATTCCATTGTGTACATGCACCACAGTTTCTTTATTCATTAATTTGTCTATGGACACTTAGGTTATTTCCATATCTTAGCTGTTGTGAATAATGCTGCAATGAACATGGGAGTGCAGGTATCTTTACAAGATGATGATTTTATTTCCTCTGGGTATATGCCCAGAATAGGGATTGCTAGGTCATACCTCTAGTTTTAGTTTATTTTTAATTTCTTTAGAAACAGTATGGAAATATTGTTTTCATAATGACTGTACCAATTTACAGTCCCACCAGCAATGTACAAGAGTTCCCTCTTCTCCATACCCCTGCTGACATTTGTTATCTTTTGACTTTTTGATGATAGCCATCCTAACAGGTGTAAGTTGGTATCTCACAGTGGTTTTCATTTGCATTTCACTGATGATCAATGACGTTGAGCATCTCTTCATACACTTGTTGGCCATTTTTACGTCTTCTTTGGAGAAATGTCTAGTTAGATCTTTTGCCCATTTTTTTTTTTACTTCGATTATTGGCTTTTCCACTATAGAGTTGTGTACGTTCTTTGTAAATTTTGGATATTAATTCCTTAACAGATGCATGATTTGCAAATATTTCCTGCTACTCTATATCCTGCTGCTTCATCTTGTTGATTATTTCCTTTGCTGTTCAGAAGCTTTAAACAGTGTTTCCACTTCTAGGAATTTCACTTGAAGAAATAATCAGAAATGCCGACATAACTTTACATAGAAGCATGTTCAGCTCAATGTCATTTATAACAGCAAAATTTTGAACTCATCTAAATAATAAAATAATGGCATCTTCATAAGATAAATGACTGTAGATAGTATTAAAAATCCAAATCAAGAAAAGTATATGATAACATGGGACATGATAATTATGCAATACTAAGTAATAAAGATAGGATAAAAAACAACACAAAAATTATAAACCCAATACCAAATTTTGTATAAAAATACATTGATATACAGTACTGTATATAGAAAATACTTAAATTAATAAACATATTTATAAATCAAAATTTAAATAAAATAATAGTTATTTACACATTTAAGAAAAATAAAATAGTAATAGAGTTTATGAAACCAGTGAAATAATTTTAAAGGGGAAGGTGCTAGTTTTCTTTCTGAAACTTTACTGTATTTCCTTATTCTACAAATGAAAATAGATTGCATGTCTCATACAAATATATAAATATAACAAAATAAAAAAATAAAACTAGATAAGAATAATTCCACTGTGTTTTACACAGAATCCAATTAAAACCTCTGAGTATACTAAAACAGTGTTAGTCAGTCTTCATCCACTTTCCCTAATAGAGAGAAAATGCTAATTAACTTATAGATAATATTTAAAGTTTATTTTATGCAACATGTCAGCAGATGCCGTTAAAAGAGAAAAGTGCGCTTTACAGTCCTATGAAAGGTAATAAATGTCAAACACATGTAGATACAGTTATAACTTTATGAACACTGAGGGTAATGCACACAAGGAAAACCTTACACAAACACCAAATAAAAAGACATGTTTTCTAAGCACAGTCAGGGGACTGTTTTTAGCTCTATGTGTAATGTAGGTGAGACAGAGGGTTAAGGGCTGCAGTGCAGTGGTCTGCAATAAACTCCCTGCAAGCGAGGGTTTTGATGGGGTGCTAATTGAGTAGCAGGTGAACATAAATAGAAAACACCAAGGGTGTATGGGGGGAGTCTTTTTGTTGATGAGAGAACATAAAAATGCTGAGCTCTGTAATAAGAAATAAATACAATCTGGGGCTTATTCCTCCGACCTCATTCTACCCTCCATAGTATGGGCCTCTCTAGCTAAAAATGCTTGCTAGGGATGAACATGGCTATTAAAATGTGTGAGTGAAAATAGAATAAATCAGGTAGGTTCCCGAGGCATATAAAAACTTAAGGTTTTGTGTCTAGTGTTCTGCCTTTGTTCCTTAGTTTGTGGTTAGATGCAATCTTTGTTGCTGATTTCTGACATGACTGGCTCAGAATGTCTCAAGACATTAACAATGACTGAATCATGAAGCATCAAAAGTAAAATTTCACCAAGATTTTATCAGCATGTAGATACCAAAAACATATAAAACAGACTGAATAGAAATATGAAGACTGACTCAAGCTTTCTGAAGTTCAAGATTCTTTTAAAAAAAGTAAGTACTGTTTTTTGTTTAGCTCACCTAGACAGGTTTAAAATATTTGTAAGTTCTAACGTTGATATTTCGCCTTTTCCAGGAAATCATATAATACAAATACATATAACCATCATATTGAAGATTTACCTTTCTCTGATAAGTATTTTCAGGTGTATGTAAAGTGCCATATTCACTGACAATGTAGTATATTTGAAAAAAATGGGGTCCCTGCACAGTATTGTTATTTCTAATAAAGTATTATACACATCCAAGATGTAAGACATTTAAAAGCTATTATGTTTTTAATAATGATAGATAACGACACATTTCTTGTGCACCAGCAACTGTGCTAACCATTTTATATATACTATTTCCTTTGATCTCACAGTAATCTTAGGAAGTAAGCACT
Organism: Theropithecus gelada; assembly: GCF_003255815.1. Classification (NCBI taxonomy): domain Eukaryota; kingdom Metazoa; phylum Chordata; class Mammalia; order Primates; family Cercopithecidae; genus Theropithecus; species Theropithecus gelada. The sequence continues at coordinate 12,995,277 of NC_037674.1, forward strand.
CTTAATTAAATTTCTAAGTAAGGATACCAATCTGCAGAAAGATTAAGTCTCTTTTCCAGAGTCACATAATGAATTAGTTGTGAATCCAGATGTTGAACCTAAGTAAACTGACTCTCTACCAAACACAAATCCTAAACTGCTTCTTTATACACCCTCCTTACATTCGCTCTTCCAAGTTCCTGAAGAATATTCACTAAATGAATGCTTTGCCATAATAAAGACTCTTGCTATTTTCAGAGAGTCAAGGTAGACTAACAAAAAGTTTACCACCTCACATGGTCTAAAGCAGTGATGTTAAATTTTAATGTTCAAATAAATCACCTGGGGATCTTTTTAAAGTGTAGTTATTGATTCAGTAGGTCTGAGGTGCAACCTGAGAGTCTGCATTTTCAACAAGCTTCCTGGTGATGCCTTTGCCGCTGCCGCAGACCATACTTTAAGTAGCAGGTCTGTAGGATTTTTCCTGAGATACATTGAAGGGATAGAAGTACAGCTCCAGTTGTTTTCCTGTGCCCTCATTTCCATTACCTAGTTTCTGTGATGTCACCATCTAGTTTGGAATACCCTTTTCAACTTTCTGACTTTTTCCTCTTCTATCCTATTTTCCCCTTGTCTCAAAGAAGAAAACTGGAATGCTAATATAAATATAAATATTGTCACCAAATTCTGAAAGGGAGATAGCCAGTTCAGACATGTGTTAAGGAAAAATAACCCTGTGTCTTCTTTGTATTACTTTGTAGATTACAGACTATTTTATAGAAGTTTGAAACAAGTCTCATACAGAATGCTTTATATCACTAAGCTCACCGGGTAAAAATCGGAAAAACAAGCATCTCCAAAATTACCATTTTCAGAAGTATCAGAACAACCCTATAAGAATAAGAGATGCAAGAAGTAGAATGGTATATTAGGAACCAAGATATTGCCCAGAAATATAAGACTCATTTTAGGTTTATCTTGCACATCCAAACTTGTACCTTCATATCCAACCATTTACCATACCCTGTAGATTTAACATAACAAACAGCAATTCTTTTCATCCACCACTGCCGTGCTTTAGTCCCTCATCACATCTCACTTTACTAGTTTCCTAACATGGTCAGGAGAGAGGGTTCCTGTTTAGCCCCAGGACTACTTCAAGGCCATTCTCTACACTGCTGCCAAGGAAACTTCTCTAAGTTATTAATCTAATGTCACTTTGCTTTGCCTCCTTCATCAGCTCCCTATAGTGTTAAAGTTCAGGCTTCCCAGGTTAGCACACATAGCTTACTGTGGTCATATCCCCTCTGTCTCAGTAATTCATTCCTTCCATTACCTCACACAAACCTTTTACTGGTACTGAACCAGAATACAGCTCTACTATTGCATCATGGTGTTTTACACCTTCCTGCCTTCTCATACGCAATTTTTATTCAGAAACTCTCCCCTTTCCCTTCTTTGCTCTCCTTCCTAGCCCTCCCTCCTATACACCCAGCCAACTTGCCAAGAATCAGTTCAAGAAGTGTTCTGGAATACCTGGAAACTGCCTGAATCCTCCTATTAAGATAGTCAGAGGAACTATAGTAGGAAAAACAAAACCTCATAGATTATATCTGCAATAAGTCTAGATCACAAATATAAATCCAAAATATAACGTGGTGGAGCTAAGTTAGGAGAAACTCCAAGACCTACACGGTATGAAAACAGTATGGCTGAAATCACAGGAAAGACAAAGGGACTGCTGATGACCCTGAGAGCTGGAAACCCCCAACTATCAGGCACCCCTAGAAAGCACAGTGGGCTTTTCTGAGAACAACAGGAGACAATGGGAGAGGATTTTGAAAGTTCCACTTTTAGAGTAATGAGGGTAAGTGCAAGTGGCCTAAAGAATGATCTGATGGTCCCAGAGAGTTTTGGGGTCTGGGGCCTATAAACTCTCAAAAGTGACAGACAAATCAACCCTTACATTACAGATCTTAGCCCTAAGGAGAAACTGCTGGTATTCTAAAAGCCACAGAGAGCAGAACAGGGACTGTAAGAGTAAAGAAATACAAGGTGAAGATAAAATGAGAAGAGTAGCAGATAAGGCTCTAAGAGGTAGCTATTTTGATCTATCTTCTCTTCTAAAAGTACATAAAAAGTCATTTTACTTAACAATGAAGAGCAGCAAAAGAATGCCATAGGATCCTGCATAAAATTAGTATAAAAAATAAAATAGTGAAAAAAAATCTCTCAAATAAGGAAAGCGCACCAGAAAATCATGCCCACAAAACAGATGAAGAACCTAATGTTTCAAAATGAGCTAAAAATAAGAGAATTCTAGAATCTATAAAGAACAACATATATCAGAATTTAAAAACTCAGAAGTGAGATGATTGAAGAAAAAGATTTAAAAAGAGAGGTAAAAGAATTCAGGAAAGAGTTAGAAATAAAAGAAAAAATAACTACCTCTAAAGTTAGGAAAAAACACAAAAGTAAATAAACACAACAAAATATACCTTAAGAGAAATAGAATATGGAAAAGAGGAAGTTTTTTAGATAACAGAATTTTGAAAGACTGCTAAAAAGCATTTGAGAGTAAGTGATGAATATAGAAGCAAAAGAGATTCAACATAAATATACTAGTAGTCTCTGAAGAGGAAAATCAAAGCAATGGACAGAATAAATATTAAAACTACAACTCAGGAAACTCTTTTACAATGATAAAAAAAAAGTCTTAAGACTAAACATTGAAAGGGTATACCATTTAGCTGGGAATTAAATCTATAATGCCAACATTAAGAAATATTCTACTAACTGACTGGAGATATATACATGAACATACGTGTGTGTGTGTGTGTTTATTCAGAGAATATTATTCCCTTAAACCCTTCCTGAATAATCCATTAGAGAATGAGCTTCATACAATGACAATACAATGGCTTAAGAGCCTTTGACATAAGGACAAGAGGCAGTTCTAAATATATTTTTTCTATAGAATCAACACTGATGATTATAACAATAAAATGTCTGTGTGCCCTAATAATGTAGATATAGTACAAGAATCAAATATAGATAAGTACAATAAACTCATTTATTATTTCATATGTATTCATTAGGTCTACAAGGATATCACATCAACAAATGCTGGATTTGAGGGAAGAAAGAAAGAGAAAGAGGTCACTAGTTGGTTGCATTAGTGTTCATAGCAGGAAACAATAGTCAATAACCAGAAAGGGAGGGATGGATATTACTATTACAAAGGATTTCTTAAAATAAATACAAAAGTAATTATTAAAACAAAAAATGCAAACCTTCCTAAATGCCAGAAGATATTTTTTAAAACTTTTAAATTTACTTGTGGGGAAAGAGAAGAGTTAGAGTGAAATAACCAGAAATAAAAGCTAAGCTTCTTTTATTATAACTTGCTTCAAAACTTCGATTTTGAGGTGGGCATAATGGCTCATGCATTGTAATCCCAGTGTTTTGTGAGGCTAACGAGGGAGGATCACTTGAAGCCAGGAGTTCAACACTGCTGTGAGCTATCATCATGCCACTGCACTCCAGCCTGGGTGACAGAGCAAGACACTGTCCTTAATAATTAATAAATAAATAAATAAATAAATAAATAAATAAATAAATAAAAAACAGTTTACTTTTGGACCCTTGTAAATATTTTCCATAATTTCAAAGCAAGCTTAATTTACAAAATTAATCTCTAAAAATTAAAAATAAAAGTATAAAAATGACTCAACTGTATAAACAGTGGGGGCATAACTATACAGAAAGGAACTAATTCAAGTGAGTTTAAAACATGGTAATTTGATCGCACATTCCTAGGATATGCCCTAAGGATTAAAAGTAGAATAAAAGAGGATAAGCAAACAAAAACACCCACTAAGATTAGACTATTTTGAGGAATCATATAGTTAGTGGACATGTTGGTAATGTTATTCTTAGGCTGTTGTGTGATTATTATGGGATAAACAAATGAGAATTATGTTTGTGTTATTAAAAGCAGGGATCTTTCACAGTGACAGAAAGAAACACTATTGTAACGCAGATAAGGTTAAGCAGTCTTGAACTGTAGTCTTAAATTTTGATTGGAACTGTCAATACAAAGTCACGATTTGTTTTTTTCCCAATTTGACCCTCCATAATGTCTCAAAACAATGGATATCCCAGCTGAAATTAGTGTCTTCAGTCTTCAGAATACGGGTTCTAAACTAAACACCCTACTATAAAGAAACAGGGATCCATGCAGAAATTGCTGAATCCAGGTCTGTGATTGGAATGGGAAATGTTTGAGACGGTCCTTAATGAATTGATAAGCTAACTGGAGCAACTCTAAAAATCTGGTCACTGGGCCGGTAGAGTTCTAACATCAACTGTGCAGTTGTAAGGAATGCAAGTTCTCCGTCTTACCTCAGACCTGTTGAATCAGAAAATCTGAGGTAGGGCCCAGCAGTCTGGGGTTTAGTAAATCTTCCAAGTGATGCTGATGAACACTGAAGTTTGAAAACCATTGCTCAAGGGCAATGATTATCAATGGCTCTTAACATCAAAAAATGAGAAACAACCAAACATACTTTTTCTGACAAAAATACATACTGCCAACCTATGAAGTAATCTTGCCTCCCACCAAAACCAAAGTTGAACCTGGGTCAGATTAAACTCTAGTTCTTACAATCAAGTGATAGAAAATAGAGATAAACATGTTATGCAATCAAGAAAATCCAGACAGATGGAAATTCTATAGGTTAATAATCCAGGTTTTTCCAACAAAGAAATTCTAAGGAAAAACAACCTATAGACTAGGAAAGGCCAATTATAATAATAGATGGACCTTAGCTGATTCAAATTCAGATAAACTGGAAAAAAGAACATTTATAATATAATTAGATAATTTTGAGCACTAGCTATTCAATAGTATTAACCTTTAATCATTGCTTTTTGGAAGATGGTGATACTCTACTGATATTTTGGAGATACTCATGTAATTATATGCTGTCCACAAAAAAATTCAAAACAAATCTGGGGAGGAGATGTGGAAGCAGATGAGATAAATAAAATTGGCCTTGAGTTGATGGAGTTAATGATTACTGAAACTGAGTAATGGTTACTTAGAAGCTGAGAAGCCTATTACAATATTCTTTCCATTTTCATGTATTTGAATTTTTCAGTAACAAAAGTTTTCACAACAAGCATCACCTCTTTCAAAAAAAAAAAACTTTTCCTTAGCACCACTCCCAACTTGATTTAGATAGCCTTTGTCAGTGCTTCCGCACTGCTCTGTGTGTAACTCCACCTTATCTATGATCAGTTCCTTGAGAATACTAGGTTTTATGACCTTTTATAATCCAGTGGCTATTGTAGTCCCCGTACACAGTGTCTTTTTCAGTTCAGGGTACTCAAGAGAAACAGAAATCATACCCAAACAGGGTAACTGAAGAGGGTTCAATAAAATAATTACTTACTCAAGGTTAAGAGAAAAAACTAGAGATGAGGCATATGAGACTGGCAACAGCAGAAAGCTCTTACCTCATCTTTCCCAGTGGGAAGGGGATGGGAGACCTACCTGAAACCTAGTGGGAACTGTGGCTTTAGGAAAGGGCTCCTGAGAGGAGCGGTAGCGTTTGTTAGAGGAACAGGCCTGCAGCCCTATGGGTGGTGGCTGCAGAGAAATACATACTTCAAAGTCACTCCAATATTCTGCTGGTAGCTTTCATTGATTGAATCCAAGTAGAGGCCAGCAAGCCCGTTAATGCAGTCAATAGGAAGAACACGGGGGTGGAAAGTGGATCTTGATGGTGAAAAAATTCAGCACATTAATCAATAATAATTTTTGAATAAAAGAATGATGCCTACAAGCAAATATATCCAAAGACAAAACAATATAATGGTCCAGAAAAGTCATCAATATTGATGTCAGAGGTAGACTCAATGCCCCAGAGACAAGAGGCTTCCTTAGAGATTCAGGGGGCTTCCAAATCATGACTTAAACTGTATGGTGTGTGTGCACACACAGCTGTGTGGATGCGCCTGTAGAGGGGGTGTGTGTGTGTGTGTGTGTGTGTGTAAGGAGGCACATTTGATGACACCATTCTCATGGAATCTCTTGCTCTTAATCCATAGGGCACAGATTTTGAAAAAATCTTAGTTTATTTGTAGCAGATATTAAAATAACCACAGATATTTCTATTGATCATTTAAAAGAATGATATTTGTCTTTTCTATCAGTTTTTTAACCTCTAATACAAAAATTATTTGAATACATACTGTATCACCTCCAGTAGTATTTTTTAAGCAGCATGCTAGTATCAGAACAGCAGTGTAAATATACCTGCAATTGTCAGTTAACCTCATGCTATTATTTTTAGACTGCCTGCGGCAGTGTATCAGTACTGTCAGAAGGAAAAAATAATACAGAATAAGGCATTTTCACATTCTTTTCCGCAAGCCAAGACACAAAGTGGGCTCATTATCAACATGTGGTTGTCTACATTTCAATATTAATATATCGTTAGTTCTCCAATAACTGCTGTGGAGTTGTCTAATTCAGCAAAATGTAAACATGTGTTCCCCCAGGAATGATATGCTGCCAGGCAAATGAGATATTTTTCCCCCTCAAATCCTTCCTAGAAATAAACTAATCAAGTCTAAAGATTCCAGGGCACAATTCTAGAGAAAAATGTTTTTTTCTGAAGATCACAGTGTTGCTAGTGTTTCTACCCAGTGAGTTCAACCTGATGGCCTTGTTACATACATGAGGCCTAAAATTATTCATGTCAAGTAGGAATTTTTTTTTCTTGTACCAGATTCTCATAGGACCTTTACCTGATAATAGCTACTAATGTCCATGGAAAAAAAAATTAAAAATTATATGATTCTGGAAAATGTACATCTTCATACTTTCCATGATATCCACAACCATATCTTAAAGCATTTACCTGGTAGCAGGGACATAAATTCAAACTTTTGTCACCAGGGACCAGTTTCTTGGAAGGGACCAGTTTTCCATGTGGGGAGGCAGGAATAGTTTGGGGATGAAACTGTTTCATCTTAAATCAGCAGGCTTTAGATTCTCATAAGGAATGCTCAACCTGCATCCCTCGCATGTGCAGTTCACAATAGGGTTTGTGCCCCTATGAGAATCTAATGCCACCGCTGATCTGACAGGAAGTGGAGCTTAGGCAGTAATCCTTGCTCTCCCACAGCTCACCTCCTGCTGTGCAGCCGGGTTCCTAACAGGCCACAGACTGGCACCAGTCCACAGCCTGGGAATTGGGGAACCCTGGGCTAGAGCGCTGGTTTTACAAATCCAAGTCTTGAAGCAGTATCCCAACTAAATATCCCAAGAGATGATAATAAACATTTGCTATTCTTCATGTACAAAGATGGTTTAGTTCTCTACCAGTTAGATGGCAGCATACATTTTTGTTTTAGTAAAGGTAATGGGTTTCCATCATATACACAGATACCTTGTTCTCCATGAAACTAGGAGTTTTATGGATCAGTCCACATTATTTGAGATCTGTCAACATGGGATTTCCAATTATCTAGTTCTGTTTCCTCCATCTTTTCCATTTATCCTCTCTTTCCAGTTTTACTATTCCCCATCCTAATTTAAAATATGAATTCCCAGTAAAACTCTCGAATCTAAGTAGACGCTATAGCAAAATATTTTAGCAAAATTTACTCTCTCTTTTTACCCTTAAAATCTATTTCTAGCTCAGCTTCAGGGATTAAAGCCAGAGACCACAAATGTAAAGCCAGGCCAAGAGTCAGCCTCAGGATTAAGGACCCCAAGAGGCTGGAGAGGTCAAAAATCACCCTGAAGACCCCATCTGTGGAGTCAGGGTGTGTCTCACAGAGAGGTACACCCAGTGTTTGAGGGTCAGGAAACTGCGACACCTTATGCGAGGAGATGCCAGCAAGAGGAAGGGAAAGTCATCGTAGATGTTTTGGTCTACCAGCAGATTGTCTGGCCAATAGGAGTTTGTAAAGAACTGAGAATGGCTAAATGCCGTATCAGGAAAAGCATTTGACTGACAGTAAGAACTAGTTTCACTTACTGTTTCTACTAGTTATGGAACTGGTTTGAGCAAGTCTTGTTTTGTCTTTCTGGGCTTCAGATTCTTCCACTATAAAAAGTCCAGATCATTTCTAAATTTCCATCAAGCTCTAAAATAGCACATTAGTCATAAGTAATTCATTTCTCTTTTCACTATGCAAAATAAGATCAATCTGCCAAAAATAAAATAAAAACAGCCTTCACCACTAAAATTTGTGTTTGATATGATTTTGAAGTCTTCCCATTCACTTGCGAAAATTCAAGGGTTCTATTTAAGAAGGTTCCATAAAAAGTCAAATTAAAATCCTTTGTACCTACTTCTTTAAGATGACTGCTTAACAGGAATTCTGATAAATGACAGGAGCTTCTGCCTGTAGCAACCAATCAAAATGTATTATTAGTGTAACCTTCCCATGTAACCACATGCCAATAACTATCTTTTAAATGGAAATGTGGAATTCTTAACTTTCACATGTAGAGAACATGACAATCATTGGGACCTAAAAAAATTGTAATTAGGAATTCCAACTATGTCACATTCTAGACTTCTTGTTGGTTTTGTAACACTGTCCCCAGAAGAGGAAAGTGCAAGGTCACTATAAGAGTGTCCTTCACGCAGCATAAAACCCAGGACTTAAACTCTCTCATCTGGACAGGAGCCCTCTCTTCCCTCTTAATATCTCTTTCTATCTTTCCTATCCTCTTTATTGCACCCCCAAAATAATATTGTCAGAGCTTTCATATTTATAAGCTGTTGAAGAGATAACACCACATAAGAACATTTTTTTTTAAACTTCACTTTACATTTGTTGTTGTTTTGATTCAGGAAAATATTGAATTGAGTTAGTGTAATGGGGAGAAGAATAAATCTAGCCTGATGATGAGGGGCAAGATATTAAGCAAACGATTTGTCATGCAGTAGGCGAGTCCATAAATATCTTATGTTGATAAAATCAGAGGCAAGTGAGCTAATATATGAGAATGCATTTATTAAACCATAAGATATTATATGAATACTATTATTGTCATCAGTACTTTAAGCAGAGCAAAAATGGAAAACAGACACAAAGAGATTCTTGTCAAATGCCAGTGCTACCCCCATCAAAGATGTGTTCAAGGCTGGAAGTTGATTATTTAAGTTTCCTGTCTTCATAGGATGCTATAACTCTTGCTTTCTTTTGAGTTTCTTCATCTTCCCTTCCCCTACCCACATTATACTGATGCACAGATAATGCCAGTCTCAGCTGCATACTCAGTTCAATGTTTGAATCCATGGATCATGGATAGCTTCTTATAACTCACGGAAAGAAGTTCATATTTAATTAAAGATGAAGGAAGTCACTTAAAGACATCCTCTTTCAGCAGTTGAAAATTAAATGGTGTTTTTAGATCAGCATCTCAGGAGCTCTGTCAGAAAACACAGATTTTAGAATCTTTAGTTCCAGTTCTTAGTGTTCTCTGAGGCTACAGTGACAATCGTAGGCTCATCAGTCTTTCTCTGACCCTTGGCTTTAGGCTGTTAAGCCTTGGCCATCTGTCTTCTAAGTATGCATATTTGGTCTCCAAGGACACTGGTGAGAGGACATGGGTGGTAAGGGAAAACGTAAAGTCACAGTTGGGATAAAAATAGAGAAAATCATAAGGCATTTCCTCTATGTGGAGGATAAGCAGTATCACCTTCTAATGTGCAGGACAATTTATCTCTTTCCCAAGGTAAGAGAACAGTACCACTGTGCTAGTGTTTTATCCTTTGCTACCAAGGTTACTATTTTTGGTATTATTATTATTAAAATAAATAATGAAAATGTTGTTGGATGTTGGCCCCACAAAATTCAGCCTTTAAGAACGTTTCTGCTCTACAAGTGGCCTTCCTGTCATAACTGCAAACAAAGGATTAAAGGGACTTGCAGGGTCCCAGAAAGCTCTTCCTAACTGTCATGGCCCATCCTTAAATGTTAAGAGCTATTGAATCTCTGTCTGCAGAACTTGATGCTTCAAAAACATAAATACATTGTTCTGAAAGCCCAGACAGAACACAGGCCTGCCGTCTCGAATACTGATGACTTTCCCCAGTTGAGGGACTATTGGGGTTGGCGGGGAGCAGGTAGGACAAAGGAAAGGAAACCTCTCAGAGTCATCACAACAATAGACTCTTGCATCTCCGAGGAGTTCCAACCCTCTGAGTTCACTGCTAGGCTCTGAATAGAATTACCTACATGTCAGTCCGTCAAGGCAGTTTAAAATACCTGTGCTCCTAAAGCCAAGGTGTCATTACAGATTTAGCACTACCAGTAGTGTTCTCTTTGTCACACGATAAAGCAATATGGCTAATTAACACTCACTAGGGAGCCTGGGATAATGATGCCTCGCTCTTCCTAGAGCCAATTACCCCAAATATTCAGACTACCTACCTACTATCTCACTGAAAGAAGTGTCTGGGTGGTTTTTTTTTAATTTTTTAGGCATTATGTATCATGTAACGTCACATTATGTGATATTGTGTCACAGCCTGACAGCTTACAACAAGGGATATGCTGAATATATTGGGTAGTTAATACCTGTCTGAATTAACAAGACAACCAACTCTCCAAAGGAAGAAAGTCTGGGAAATATCTGGGGTACCTCCTGGGATATCTGGAGGGAGAACATGTCTGATTCATTCAATTAACCACTGTGTGTCACTGTTGCTTCTCGTAAAGGCACACGAAAGGGTATTTGTCTGCAGAGATGGCACACGTATCTACGCATAAAGAATCAATGGTTTTGTACAGAATCCTTAATGGATACCCATTCATAGAGATTCTATGCCAATTCTGTTTAAATGATCTCACTCATCTAGGAATTAATTATCAAGAGTCAGGGTGACATACTGGCAAGGGTACGGGATTGAGCAAACCAGCTGAGAACCTGATATGTGACCTCTACTTATTCATCTATTCATTCAAAAAATATTCATTGCAAACCTATTCTCTATAGGGATTCTGTTACTAGCAGATAGAATATACTCTAGCTCCATTCTTTTAGTTGTGCCTCAAATAAGCCAAACATAATCCTGACGCAGGACCTTTGCACAAGCGGATACCGCTACCTAGAATGCTCTTCTCCAAGATATCTTTATGATGAATTCTCTTGCAATCTTTAACATTTTCCCAAATGTCAGCTTCTCAATGAGGCCTATCTTGGCCAACTTATTTAAAATCCCATCCCCTCTTTTGTTTCAGTACTCCTTGCTCTATTTAGATTAACTTGTCAGATAAACTCTTTTTGAGGAGGTGACATGGAAGCAGAGAGGTAAATGATGAGAGATAGACAGCCCTGAAAGGAATGGAAATAAAAGATGGCTGACTTTCCTCTTTTGTAACAGGGATAAATGTCATCTATCTGGTAAGGAGAGGATTAAATGAGATAATATATGCAAAGGCCATAGAATGTACTTTCTCAATATTCTAGTTATGTCATTTACTCACTCAAAACTTTTGGTGGCTTCCCATTTTCTTCTAAACAAAATTCAAACTCTTAGATCAATAACTCCATTGCTCAGTCCTAGCTTTTTTCAGGCTTCTTGCATCACCAAACTCCATCAACTTCCACCAACACACACACACACACACACACACTCTCTCTCTCTCTCTCTCTCTCTCCCCCTCTCTCTCTCTCTCTGTTTTTCATGGAACTATATAACTTCTTATAAAATCCAAATGCCAACATCTTGTTTTGATGCTTTCTCCATTGCCTCTACCTAGAATAAACAGTCTGCCCTGAGAAAGCTTTCTCTTCATGTTCAATCACTCCTGTGTGTCCCATGCATCCTCTGCTTTCCTCTACTATATTACTTACTGTACAATACTAAGATTGGTACTTTTATTTTCCTTCCCTGTAACTACACTGTCAGATTACTGAGGGTAGAACTGTATCTTATTTATTTTTCTATCCCTAGCTCTTGATGCAGAGCCTAGGACATAGTAAACTCACAATGCAAACATTTGAATGACCGGCTGAATCCATTAAATAGATTAGCACTACATCAGTGATGGGCACATAGCTTGTTCATAATAAATGTTGACACCCTCCCATCACTCCCAACTAATTCATTTAATTGCAAATGTGAACAATTAATCTTTTAGTTTACATAGGTTATATAAAGTTATAATTATCTAAAACTAGGTATTAATAACATATTGTGTTTGACAATGCAACAAATATGCTTTAAGATCTATTATAAGCAGAAAATTTATATTTTTCTTTGGGTGAGGTGTAAGCATAAAGTTATAGATGAGAAATGTTAAGATCCATACCTTCAATGAGTGTATAACCCACTAAGGAAGACAAAGATATATGAACAATTAACCAGTCGTGGTTCAGACCAAAATAAATTGTCATAATACTAGCACATATGAAAGAAAACAGTTGACAGGGTTGTATAAAAAGAGAAAAAATAAGAAAAAGAAAACAATGGGCTTTTAAGGAAATGCTGTGGAGATGAGGCTGGAGTATGAGATGCATTCAAGCGTCCAGGGTCTGGACACATGGAGGCATAGAATAGAAAAGGTAGATGAGGTCTAGGTGGAGGAACAGTAGATGAGAGAACTCACTGGGATGTTTGTTCCAGTGTCTCTGATATTTGCAGGCACATCGAATTTAATATCAGTATACTGATGGAATTTAAGAACTTGTGACAACATGTCGAGAAGAGTTGAAGTTGAGGTTTAGGAAGTGGTAAAGGGCAGGGATCCTAAAGGCAGGAAGGCAAGTTACTAGGCTATTATAAAAGAATGAAAAAGGTGGGGAGGAAATAAACTAGAACACCACTGGGATGAATGGAAAAGAGTCAACATTGTGAAGACAGACCAATGAATGCATCCGACAAGTAACTAATGACATCCATGATGATTCCAGGAATTCAAACAGAAGTTCAAGGGGAATGGAGAGCCTAGTGTCCTAGAATAAGAAATGCATACAGAATAATTTAGGTGGCACAGGGGAGGGGCAAGTGACTAATGATTGATTATTCAGTCTTAGACATCATTAGCTGAGATGTCAGGTGTGCAGGGAACACTGAGGTCAGGTAGAGCAGACTGTGAGTTATGAACTGGCTCAAGATTCAATCAGTAAAAAGTATATTTTTGTTAATATAAATAAAGTTACAAGAAACATTTACATTAAAATCTTTTTTTTTTCTCTTTCACTCTCTTTTTAACTATTTTCTTAGGGCAAGTTTCTACAACTGTATCACAGTCCTTTACAAGGGCCTCTTCCAATCCTCTAATCCTTTCGCTCGAAGCCAGTACTACTTCCTTAGAAACCTTGACATTTGTTTTGCTTTCAGCCGTGTTCCAACATACCAATACACCACATTCTTTATGACAGTCCACAATAATTTACAGCAATCACTTTAATAATTTTATAATACGCTCTCCAGACAAGATCTCAGTTGTTTAAGCCAGTACTTTGAGATCAGTTTCCAAGGCACTGTTATAATCTTGTTTCCAAAACCTCATTAACATAAGCCGACTTTGTCCCAGGGTAGTGAGAGTAAAACATAATGAAACACTTGATTTTTTGGACTAAGTCCATAGCACTACCATGCTATTAACATATAAAGATATGAATCACTAAAAATCAAGTTTACATGTATGATTTGCAAGTTCACATATTTCTGTTGACAACATAAGTGTAGAAACCATAAATGGTATTTTTGATTTTCATAAACCTTGGTATATCCAACAAATATCTCTATGTCTTCCTTTAGTTACTGTAAATGCAGTCGCTCACATTCTAAGCATGTAATCAGTAAGCATAGAAAGTAATTCCTGTTTTCATTGGCTACAATGAATATCTGGGACAGACATATCCATCCTGAGTGTTGACTCTGATGAAGGTTTCAATTTTAAATATAGATTCAATAAAACCTCAAGTAAATTGTGATAAATGCCTTGCCTCAGTGTGTTAAGTTAATTTTTAGTTTAACAAATTATACTCTACAACTTTTGGGGGTTTTTTTCTTCATTCATCAGAATTGTGCTTCGCTTATTTTTTATGTCTAATAAAATTTGGTTTTGTAAAGCTGTGTTCTTACTCCTTTAAAAAAGACTGAATGGGAAATTATATTTTTCCAAGAGTAAATAAAGGCTTCACTTTAATTCAAAATTACAAGTCCAAAGCTTTTGAGAGATTTACAAACTGGCATAGCATGTTCTGTTGGCCTTACAGGAATAAGATGATCCAGGGAGGATACACAGCTCACAGATCAACATCAGCATTTCTTGGCCACAGAAAGAAATATATAAGATCATCCTGCTCCACTCCCAGAAAAGTTTTTAGGCCTAGATTTCCATCTCTAGTCTTGTCTTGCCTACAAACGTGAGTTATTTGAATGCTCACTCACCATGTTAATAGCCACCTTGCCCAATATGGAGAATATAAAAATAACACACAGGCCATTTCATTGAGGTGTCAGTAGAGCACTTTGCCCTGTCCACCTTTTCTGCCTAGCCAGCTGCTTCTCTTTCTTCAATACCCAGATCAAATGTCACATCTTCTGTGTAGCCTTACCTAATGCCTCCCCTTTGTCCCCAAGAGAACTCGCATCTTCCTCTCAACTCCTCCATGACTCCATTCATATCTGCATTAACTTATCCTGACGCATTTTGACATATCTGCTTATGTTTATCTGGTTATATTAACAAAACTCAATTAAGCACAGGGACTTACTTAAGATTTATTAGAGCTAAGAAATACTCAAGAAATGGATGTTGAAGACAGGAAGAGAGGCAACATGCCCTACAACATAACAATGAAAACCTTAGACTATACAGCCACATGGATTCAAATTCCATCTATGTAACTTACTAGCTTTGTGATCTCGATTTAAATCTGGATGAGTTATTGATCCTCTGTGCCTCAATTTTCTCATCCAGAAAATGGGGAATATGGTAATACTGATCTCTTAGAGTTATTGCTTGGCAACTTTGAAGACCCAGCTCTAGAAAATGAAAGTAGCGGGGAAGGCTTGGTTGTACTGCTCCTTTCTATCCTCTGTAATTAATCATTAAGATAATCTACTCTCTAAACATAGAGGAAAAATAAGCTCAATATGCAGTTCTTCTCAAATTTTGGTGAAGTATAAGTACACCTTTGACAGTATATTCGTAACCCTGTTACTTCTACCAAATGGACAAATTGCACTGAAATGTTATCTTAAACGACTTTTCTCTGACTGTAAAATTCAACTTGCAAATTGTATCTATCTATATATATGGAAAATAAGAAGAAAACAAACTTCACCCATAATTCTTCTACCCAACGGTTCTTCAAAAGCTATTGTTAAAATAGTTTTAAATATTGTGGTTTTAAATAGCTTTAAAAATTGTAAGCAATTCTTAATATGGTTAAAATTTTGTAACTTTTCTTCTGTTTATAATTTGGCTCATAATTCAATCTTCCTGGATAGATTTTCATATAACATTGCTTAATAGAAATATCCCAAGTTATTAAATATTCCCTGAAAACATAATTATCTACTTATATTTATTTAATTTTCTCCCACTATTAGATATTTAGGCAATAACATTTTGACAATCGTATTTGCTGTAAGTTGTACACATGTATTTTTTACATGTTATGTGATATACTTTATAGCATTTTCATAACTTCACTATGATCCTAAGAAATAGGTCAAATGCTACAATCTTTATTTTGTAGAAGAAACAAAGGATCGGGGTTAATCAAGTTTCTTAGCAAATCACTAGTGAAATAAAGACCATGAGTTAAGGCATCTGACTCAGTTTATTGCTCTTTCCATCGTATCACTTCATATATAAAACTGAAGTAACAAACCTAACATCAGTATAAAATGACCATTGGGTGCATGTGTTTGTGAGCGTTGATGATTTTGTGCTAATTCACTCAAACATTCTTTCATGATTCCCTTTGTGATAAGTGAGAAAAATATGTGATACCACCCCCCTTAAGTAACCAGAGACTCCATCTTGTGCTCAAATCAGCCCTGGGCTGTTAGCCACTGGGCTAATTAGCTCATCTCTGCACGAGGAAGTTACATACACATTAGCAGCCCTAAAAGCTATACTGAGGCCTGCAAAAGGAGAATCTTCTAGTGGACAGAAATTTGAGTGGCATATCAGCTTTCTCAGTTTACCTGGAAGGAGATATGACTAGAGGTAGGGATGGATATTGATCTTTGATCAGTAGCTAACAGATGATCAAGGACTAGAAGGAACAGACTGGAGCAGCACTGATGATACCATAATGCCAACATTTTGTCCCCTACTGTATCCCATGTGCTAACAATGCTTAGCATATCACATACTCTTGAAAACATTTGTTGATAGAAAGAATAAATAAGACCTACTATTGGCCAGCACAATGAGATGACTATAGTCAAAAATAATTAATTGTACATTTTAAAATAACTAAAAGAGTATCATTGGATTGTTTGTAACACAAAAGATAAATGCTTGAGGTGATGGATACCCCCATTGACCCTGATGTGATTATTACACATTACATGCCCAAATCAAAATATCTCATGTAACCCACAAATACATACTTCTACTTTGCACCCACAAAAATAAAAATTTAAAAAAATATATTGAATGAAATAATAAAGGAATCTCAGAAAAAGATAGGATATACTTCTTAGAATTGCCCCAGAATTTGAGAATATTTGTATGTTTTATGAATTGTCATCCAAGGACATCCACTGCAGAGGAGCAGATACTTTTTGGCAAGCATTTTTTCAAAACTTTTTCCCAATCAGCTTTGTCCCATAACTGCTTGAGGGCTTGTTCAAAGTATCCACGAACTGCTGGCTACAGTAGCAGGGCTTGCTGTACACACACACTCAACCACAATGATTTACCTTCCCCAAAGCTGTCCTGGAAATGAATAGATACCTTGTCTTCCAGCATCAGAAATCAATCCTAAACCTCCAACATGGCACCAGTTCCTGCTAATTAATAACACTGGACCTATACCCCAAAGAAGGGCTAGAAGTTATTCCTTACTGGAAGAGAACAGAAATAATTTTTCTGCCCTGCCTGATCTGCATATACAAGCCCAGCATCCATGGTCTTATTTTACGTATTATTTTTTATGCCTATATCCTTTCATTATAACAGAAAAGTCATTATACAGAATATACAGGAAGACAGTAAAGCAGTGGATCGACACGGGATTCATTGGTCTTTTTATGTACCCCATCGTTTGGAAGCAGCTATACTTAAAGAATTGTGTAATTGGCCTACTGAAGACTTAATTGTGGTACCAGCTAGAGAACGAATAGTTGCAAACTTGGCACTGGCCTATGTGATGCCTATATGATATGGAATATGCTCTAAACCTGTGACTACATATGATGCCATTTTTCCCATACTGAGAATGCATGAATTTGGGAACCAACTGGTAGAAGTAGGTATGTGGTTCCTCACGCTATTTTACCTAATGAATCACTTGCAAGAGTTTTGCTTTTCATCACTACAACTTTGGGCTCTTATGATTTAGAGGTATTCATCACTAAAGGAAGAATGCTTCTTTCCTGGGAAGGATATAAATATTAATTGGATGTTGAAACTGTCGTCCTCATTTCCTCTTGTCATTTAAACAACAGGCAAAAAAATTAGGTTACTATATTGACTGAAGAGTTTTATCTTAATCAACAAGAGGAAATAAGATAGACAATGGGACAAGCTTGTGTTTATATGCAAGGGATTATTTAGGGATACCCCAACACTTTTATGCCTAATAGTAAAATTGATTAGAAGCCTGAAGCATACTGGAAGGATGACCAAGAATCTCCTCAAGAATGAAGCATTGAGTGACTCTTCATTCATTCAAGAAACCAACTAGCTGAAGTACTAGTTGAGAGAAGACTGATTATTTAAAGCATAGCAGAGGAAGGAAGTTCTAGCTATCAATTACAGTTCAGTAACTGGTTTCAGTAATAGACTTTGTTAGTTAACTTTTCTTCCACTCTCTCTCTCTCTTTTGTTTATACTGATGAACATTAACTTATTTTAAATTTCCCTTTCTACACTTATTTTTTATATTGTATGTATAATAAATTTCTCATTTAGTCCTTAGTTTATAGAACACCAAGGCAAGCATCTGATTGAACCAAAAAAGAAATAAACATTGCTGAGAGGGACTCACAATTAATGGCACATAGGTCTCTCTTCAGGTGAGAAGTTAAGTACTTATTCACTTGTACAATGGATACATTGCATTAATGTGGGACCGGGTTGTTTCTTTTTTATCATTTGGTAATATTTATGTATACTGAGTAAAGAAAGAGTATGATTCTGTTTTATATTATTAATTCACACTCAGCATTCATTCCAACATCCTTTCATCATACTTCCCTCTACTTTAGAGGCTGGGAAGCTAAAAATGACTTTTTCAAGACTCCCTTGCAGCTAGAGTATTGAATGTGTAATTAAGTTCTATTAATGATATACACTTGCAAAAGATTTGGAAGGTAAATGTTAAAAAGGACAGCTTTGCTGCTATTTTGGCTGCTACTCCTATGAAGCAAGGAGCAACAAAGGACCAGTTAGTTATAAACATGCTGTGTCTACAGAAGCATTCTTATGTCTGGCCTTTTATGAGTTTGAGACACATTTGTGGCAGCAGCAATATCCTGATCACTGGACCACAACTATGGCTGTGGGTTTCTGAACTCGGGTTCCTGTGATTGCCTCTTGATTCCACAGATCTATGACTACAGGAGAGGAAGCAGTTCTCTTGACATGGTATTTCAACAATCTTATTCTGAAAGTTACTCCTGGACATCCAACATAGAGTCTTCTTCTGTAGTACCTCTAATAATTGTGTAGTTACTAATTCCCCATATTAAAATTGTTTTTGCTTAAACTAGCTGGAGCAGGTTTGGTTGTTGTAGCTGAATCTTAATAGAACACAAACTAAAATTAGCAGAGGAAAAATCTTCACCTTAAGTGAATCAGTATTTACTTCAAAAAATAATGCACACATGATCTTTCAGGTTATCTTTTATCAAACCTGATTCCCAATCCTACTGTATTATTTTTTGGCAGTAGCACCACCATTATTCTGGTCAACCAACTTAACATTCTGGCATCACCCTTGACTTTTTTCTTTATTTATTCCATCCAAGTCAGTCAATATATTCTATTAAATCTTCCTTTGAAAATATATATTGTCATTACCTCTCTACTCTAAATCCTCTTCACTTATTATTTCTTTTATCACCTTCTATCTGCTCTGGCTCTAATATTCCCACACAAGTAAAATAAAGGCAAAATCTGATGGAAACTTCTGGTTAAAGGCAGAAAAAATTTAGCATTCATATTTGCCCCCAATTGCTTTCCAAACCTCATGAGAATAAAACAGATTTTTAAAGACATAAACCATAAGAATAAAGATACTGGATTAAAACTCAATAGCAACAAAATGTGGAGAGCTAGAAAGAAAATAATAGAACAGTAGATAACATAGAAGACATAAAGAGGCTGAGCTCTTGGCCAGGAATACAGAAGCCTAAAAGCAACCTACTTAACATTGCAGAACTCTTGACACATTCAGAATTCCACAGCACAAGGGTTCCTCTGGAAGTGGCTTGAAGGCAGGGCCAGAAATGGCAAGATTGATTAGAAATTTGGTAATAGAACTTTAAAACTATCATTAATATCTTTAGATAGAATTTAAAAGTGTTGCACCTACAAAAGAATAAAAGGATGTAATCTATAAGGAATGTTTGAGAATAAATAATGGTTTTTGGAAATTAATAAGCAAGAGAGCATAAATAAAAAAAAAACAGTGGAACGATCAAATTCCAAATAAAACAAAATAATAAGGTGGGCAGATCCCCATCATGACTCTGTGCAGCTGGGCCACGGCCCTTCCTAACTCTGGAAGAAGAATAAAGCTGTAAATTTTTGGAGACAACAAGCTGATGATTACTGACTGGGAATTGTAAGCATTCCACACTATAGCTGGGGAGATTAAGATAGTGTGCTTCAGGATACCTGAAGGTTGAGTGCCCTGTCTTTGTTGGATCTGAGAATGCGGTCATCCAGATTCTCACATAGAAAGCATCAAACTGAGTCACCTATTTTGCAGCCCAAAAGACTTAAGAAACTGTGATTTTTGTTGCCTAACAAGGCACCCAGCCAGGAGATCCTAAAGTGAAAACCCAGAGGATAAGCCTTGCCCCTCAGCTCAGTCTTCAGACTGAAATTCCGTATTTCTCCTTAAATCTGAGTTAGCTGCTAAAACATTTAAGAAAAGTCTCTGATGGGAAAGCAGGAGGCCAAGACAAACAGAAAAGGGCCACATGTAACAAAAACTGTGGCAGAAAAAGAGAACTTTAAAACTATCATTAATACCCTAGATAGATTAAAAAAAAAAAAAGGGCGTTGCAACTACAAAAGAATAAAAGAATGTAATCTATAAAGGAAGCTTGAGAATAAATAAAGGCTTTTGAAAATTAAAAGCAAGAGAGCATAAATGGAAAAAAAATGTGGAAGGATCAAAGATAAAGCCACAGGAATCTCCTAGAAAGCAGAGGAAAAGATAAAACATGTAAAATAGGCATGAAAAATAAGAAAATTAAAGGAAAATTCCAAATAACCAAAAGACCCAAGGAGAAAGAAAATACATGGAGGAAGTCATCAACGACATGATTGCAACATTTTTTTCCAGAACCGAAGTACATAAAATTCCAGCATAAATGGTCTACCAAGTGTCCAGCACAGCGTATGAAAATAGACCCACACCACATAATGCCTTTGAAAATCTGAAACAGCAGGGCAGAGAAAAGCTTCAGGAAAAAAAAAAAAAAAAAAAAAAAACAGTTTCAAATAGCCACATTAGAAGAAAGGGAAGACAGGAAATAGGTGTCTGAAAAATCAGAACATAGCAATAGAAGCATGTTATTTAGAGATAGGTAAACAAAAAGAATCTGAATTTAAAAGTGTGAACATGTTTTCTCCCAAGAAACAGAATAGAAGTAAGAGGTCTAGAGGATTAGAGCTTTGTAGAATATTTGCCATGTTAAACTATTTCCATGCATAATTTTGATGAAATTAAAAACTAATAGAAAAAGAGAGTGCCAAAACCAAAATCCTTCTGCACATCATCCTGCACGATGCTTTGTTAAAATACCACTTTTAGCATTTTTTCTCTAGTTTTTAGCCTTCAATAATTCCCATTTAGAATTTGTATTTCTGATATAAATCACCAAAAATGTGATTCCATAGCTGCTTTTCTTCAACCTAAAACCTTTATTCTAGTCAGACTGTTCTTAGTAACTCTTAAATATAAGAAAGTATGCATCTTTCATTATTCTCTCATCACAATATGAATCAAATTCTCATTTTTCTCTTTTCTACCGACATCCAGCACACACTTTTAGCTCTCTTCTTTGAATTATTCTGTATGTATATTCTAATGTGTTTTATATCACTTTCTAATTCTCACGTGTCAGTTCTATTCATGACTGCCAAGTAGATGTATGATACTCCTCATATATCCAAACAGGATTTGAAACTACGCACACTATAAATTCCAAAGCATTGTTTGTGACTCAGGAAAGAATGAATACATACATACATACATACATACATACATACATATATGCATACATGCAGGCAGGAAGCTAATGAATGGTAAGTAAATGTCCAATTTAAACTTGTTGAAATTTTAAAAACATGATTTACATTTTCAATTTTAAAGAAAGAGTATGTTATCCTCAAATTTGCAATTTTTCAGGGTTTTTTCTTTGAACAGAGATATTCTTAAGGATTTGTAACACTCACATTTTGTGGACTCCATAGGCTTAAGAAATGAGGAATCAACATCTAATTGAAACTTCTAGAATCATTTTAGTCTATAATAATCTTAGGAACCACAAAAATCTTAGGAATCCTATGAACATGGATAATTTTTATAATATTTTCTAGATATTTTTCCAGTGGTAAAATTTGCAGTTGAAAAATAATTTCAAGGGCCATAACAAGTCATTTTCTAGCTGAAAAAGAAACATGAAAGCATCCACTGTTAGAAGAGAAATGAGGGGCTAATATCCAGCCACTGGAGTGCTCACCAAAGGGTCTTCTGAAGGGGCCACTTGCCAGGGTGAATAGTTTGCTTAGCCTTGGTGACAGGTTGGTATCCTCTCCTTTATGATTCCCTTCTTTAGCCAAACCACAAACATTCAGGTTTAATCATATCTGTAGACTGGGCCAATAAATATATCCTTCCACCCACAACACACACACACACACACACACACACACACACACACACACACAAAGAAGCTAAAATATCAATCCCTTCCTATGCTCTAAAATTGTTTAAAATGTTCATTTATATTTTCTGTCATCTAGTTTACTTTATTTAAATATGATGATACAAATTAGGTCTTCATATTTTAACCAACAAAACTTCATCCAAATAAAACTCAAAGAGAATTTTTTTTAGCAGGGATGGTGGATTATTAACCACCATTTTTTAATGGATATGAAGGAAGCCACACAAATAATTACAGCAGACTGGTAAAAACATACAGCCAGGTGAGGAAGATAACACACTTGGTCCACACCTGGAAAGTGGGATCTAGTATACATGTAGTGCACCTCAGGGATGGATGCAGCCCCTCCTCAACCACTGAGTCACCGTGGGGCCCTCTGTGAAAGTCACATGAACCCGAGACTCAGATTCTTTACAACAAAAAATACATTTGATTATTTGAGAAATAATAATGACTACCATTTATTCTATCCACTTCTGTTAACTAAGACCTTTCCTAAGCAATGAATATTTTATCTTGTCTAATTCTAACAGCAAACCTCTGAGATTATTCTACTCTGAGAAAATGAGGCTCAGAGAAGTTCAGTCATCTCCCCATATTCACACAAAGTGGAGGAGTTAGGATTTCTGCTCAGTTCCTTATAATCCCACTGTATGTTATGAGTACAGACAGAAAAATGCATTAAAAACAGACCTTTATTCTCAAAAGCACAAAACAACTTTTAGGATGGGAGGAGCAGAATTTTCATATCTATTTTGTTAATAACACAAAGAGATTGTGTGTTCAGTGACAATTGGAATTAAGATGACATCTCACATTATTTAACTGTTAGTTAAAAAATATTACATCAGAAATGCTTAGCCCCAGAGCTTGGAGATCACCTAATTCGACAATCCCATTATATATGGTTAAGATTCTAAGGAGAAGGAAGTATTTCCTTAAGGGTACACGAAGCCAGGACTGGCCTGAAACCTGGCTGACCCCCAAGCAGTTCAGTGCTCTCTCTTCTGCAGAGGGCAATGCCTCTCTTTCTCTCTCTCTCTCTCTCTCTCTCTCTCTCTCACACACACACACACACACACAGATTTCTACGTACTCTGATAGTTCTAATATTCAGCGTCTTTTGATTAACAGAGAAATACTTCTCCTTTTAGAGCTCATGATAGCATGTCCATTCCTCTTTTTAATTTTCCACTGTTCACAGTACAACGGAGAGAATTTGACAGAGATTGACAGTGGCAGCACCCACTGCAATGGCACAGACCTGTCAAGGGTGGGATCAGAAAAGAGGCCAACATAAAAATATTTGTAATTTTCCGCTTCTAAATGGTGCTTCTATCGTGCCGCTGATGAAATCCACCCCTTCTCCCAGCCATTGGCCCCTTCCATTTGTCCCCAATGCTATTACCTTAGTATATCTTGCATTCTGAATTTCTAAAGCAAAAGATATGCTTGATGCTTACAACATTTTGCTGAGCCAAACAGAAAAACAGAGAGTGAAGGTTAGAGAAGGAGGAAGAAAAGTGAAACTTTTTGTTCATGCCAACAACAAAACCACTTACTGCTTTCAGCAATATCATTCTCTATTCACAGTCTATGTAGGAATCATGAATTCACTAAGGCAATAGAGCATTCCCTGGGGAGAAACTCAGCAGTCACAATAGCCAAACAGCTCCAAAAGTTAACTTACGGGGAGCGAAAAGAAAAGAATGCTTATGTCAGCCCAAACTGCCAAAGTAGTGGCACATCAGACCTTAGACTCAGTTAGAGAAATCAGAGTCTGAGACCTGGAAGTAATTTTAGATAAACCTCCAATCCCCACGTTTCAACACAGGGAAACCTCCAATCCCCACGTTTCAACACAGGGAAACCTCCAATCCCCACATTTCAACACAGGGAAACCAAGGCTGGCAAAAATTAAATGCTTGGGCCAAAATCACACAGTGTCGGAGCGAGAAATGGAACCCAGGTTTCAAAATCCCACTCTGCTTTTATTCCACTAGAACTAATATGTCATATTAGTCTCCATTGCTCAGTCCTTTTACGTTGACACTGAGGAGGATGACTACCACGCCTCCACCTAGTTAGTTTCTGACTGCCCGGTGAGAAACAGGCTCTCCTAAGCTAGGCAGGAGATCCCACAAGGTACATACTATCGGTGAGGCACGTTAACAGGGCAGGAAGGAGATACAACTGTTAAAAAATATTCCTTGTCCTTCTGAGATTCCGGAAAAACTAGGGATATGACTAAAACCCACAACAAGTGTCACAGAAGCTTAGAAACTTACTACTAGACAGGAAAAACTCAGCCGGGCGCGGTGGCTCAGGTCTGTAATCCCAGCACTTTGGGAGGCCGAGGCGGGTGGATCACGAGGTCCGGAGATCGAGACCATCCTGGCTAACACGGTGAAACCCCGTCTCTACTAAAAATACAAAAACTTAGCCGGGCGCGGTGGCGGCGCCTGTAGTTCCGGCTACTCGGGAGGCTGAGGCAGGAGAATGGCGGGAACGCGGGAGGCGGAGCTTGCAGTGAGATCGCGCCACTGCACTCCAGCCTGGGCGACAGAGCGAGACTCTGTCTCAAAAAAAAAGAAAGGAAAAATTAATACATTTTTACATAGTTCATGTATTCATGTACCATTTGCCAGGAACTGTGCCGTGCACTTTTACACTGTTTTATACTTTTACATTGTTTAAAACTGCCGACATGCTTGAGACATAAGAATAATTATTACAGTGAACACAGTAGGTTGCCTACCTTTTCTTTTGTCTTTTTAACGAAACATTTCTCAGTATCCATAAAAATTTTCCAACAGTGAAAACTCTAAATCCAAACTTTCTGGAAACAAGTCATACAAATATAAAAATTTTCCATTAATAGAAAATAAAATGATCCCAACACATTTATGAAGCTAGCATAACCTTGATATCAAAGCCTAATATTTACAGTGCTGAAAAAGGAAAATACAGGCTGTTACAAATAAAGATGCAAAATTCCTGAACGAAATATTAGCAAAACAAATTCAGCAATGTGTAAAAAGACAATAACCTCATGACTAAATAAAATTATCATACGAAAAGATAATTCTAAATTTAAGCAAGGTTAGCTTGAGACAAGAAAACAAATCAATTAATTAACCAATCAATTAACATTAATTACTGAATCTATTAAAAGACATGATTTTTAGTGGAGGCAAAGAAATCAGGGAATTCAACATCTATTATCGATTTATACTTAAAAAAAACTCTTAGCAGCCTAGAAATAAAAGAGAATTTCTTTTTTATCTACACACACGCACAAAAATCAAAATGATGAAATATTAAAATCTATTCAAAACAAGAAAGGAATGCTCTTCAGGTCAAGAACTTGAAGTCCTAGCCAGTGCAGATTAACAAGAAAAAATATGATATAAGAATTTAAAAAGAAATAATTATCATTGTCAAAAAATGATATGATTGTGTACCCTGTAAGTAAAAAAGACTTTATAACAAATTATTAGAATATATCAGAAAAATGTAAGCAAATTTGCTGGTTATGAAATTAATTTTTTTTTGCCAGATGCAGTGGCTCACGCCTGTAATCCCAGAACTTTGGGAGGCTGAGGAGAGTGGATCACGAGGTCAGGAGTTCAAGATCAGTCTGGCTGAAATGGCAAAACCCCATCTCTACTAAAAATACAGAAATTAGCCAGGCACGGTGGCAGGTGCCTGTAATCCCAGCTACTCAGAAGGCTGAGGCAGGAGAATTGCTTGAACTTGGGCTGCAGGGGTTGCAGTGAGCCAAGATCATGCCACTGCATTCCAGCCTGGGCAATAGAGTGAGACTCCATCTCAAAAAATAAATAAATAAATAAAATAAAATAAATTAATATTTTTAAAACCTATGTCATTTCTATATACTAACCACAAAGGGAAATCAAAATTTTAAGAAAGCTGCTATTTAGGGTACCAACTGTTAGAGAATCACCAAAAATGTGAAGTGTATGGAAACAAATTTAACAAAAGATGTGTTAAGACCATTATGGAGAAAATTATAAAGCTCTATGAAAAAAGTCCCATAAATTAGCTCTAACTATATGAGCAGATATAGTATATTCATGGATTGAAAGACAACATTTTAAGGATGTAAATTCTCACAAAATTGATATACATGTAATGTCCTGTTGATAATATCAGGACACTTTTTTAAGATATTCAGTAAGCTGAACCTAAAATGTAAAACAAATATTCCAAAGGGACCAAGGAAAGCCAAAATATCCTTGAGGAAAAATAAAGAGGATTTTCCCTACCAGCTATCAAGTTTTATCATAAAGCTGTCATAATGAGGACAAGGTGCTATTGGTGTTAGATAGACCAATGGAACAGAATTGTGTATGTAGAAGGACCTACATATATAATAGACATAATAGATGTGATAGAGGTGGTATTACAAATCTGTAAAATGGAATAACTTCTTCCAGAAAATTGTACTGGAGCTGCTGTTTACCTAAAAATATGGAGGAATGCAGATTCTTTTACATGCTTTCTTATACTAAAAAAAGTTTAAAGATAAGCTATGAAATAAACCTAAAATCATCTATAGAAGAGTGACAGAATAGAGTGTCAGAAATAGATGCTAGACTTCTCTGAATATCCATTATTTTTTTTAGACTTGGAACTCTCAATATTTTATTTGATTCTAAAACCAAACAAAATTATTATGTTTTTAATTTGTAAAAACAAACAAAAACCAGAAAGAAACAAACAAACCTAACAGTATTGCTAGTTGGTGACAAAACCACTGGGTAGGGAATAATTAATTTTACCCAAAGAAAAATCTTGCCTTTGCTCTCAGCTACTGTGAAGTCTAGCCTTCCTGGAATTGGTTGCCTAAAAGGAATGTCTTTGCCTGGGGGCTTTGGCCACTGGCAGTGTGACAGTGTGATTTCTTATGGAAACTGTGAGCCATGACACATCAGTTCTAACCTTCAGAGCAACCTGAGACTGTAAAAGCTTCAGTCTGTCCTCCACGAGACTGGGCCACAACAGTAGTTTATGATCAAGCCCCAATAAAAACTCCGGACACCAAAGGCTCAGGTGAGCTTCCCTGGTTGACAATATCCTTTGCGTAGTGGTCCACATCATAGCAAGGACAATGTAATGCCATCCAGGACATCATGCAGAGGGAATAGCCAGAAATTCTGGGCTCGACCTTCCCAGACTTCAACTTACATGTCATTATCTTTTACTGATTCTGATTTTTATCATTTTATTGTAATAAATCTGTTATCATAAATACAGAGTTTGAGTTCTGTGAGTCATTCTAGTGAATCATTAAATCAGAAGGTGGTCCTGGGAATGTCTGAGTTTGTAGCCAGCTTAACTGAAATGAGGGTGGCCTTGAGAACCCCTGAAATTATGGCCAGTGTTAGAAGTGAGGGCAGTATTGTGGAGATGGTTTCCTCAGACTTTGCAGTTTGACTAAACATCTATGTAACCAGATAGAGCTCAACTATTTTCAAATGACTAAAACATAGTAATTATCACGAGGAGATTTTTTTAAAAAATAAAAATAGTTAATCTGTATTTAGTAAATTGTGTTATTGGTTGTAGTACTGGTTTATAAGAACTTCCAAGATATGACCCATTCATCAGAGGTCTTATTTTATGTAGGTATGAGTGTATATCTAAAGCTTTGCCATAATAAACTATGTCAGTCTATGTTCCAAGAGATAAATTTATGTATAAAATACACCTCATGACATTTATCCAGATGTTTCAATAACACAAAAATTTAGTGATAATAATAACGATAGATACGGTTTTTGGAGCATTTTATATGTGCCTGACGTTACATGCTTTACATACATTATCACATTTAATTCTCCCCAAAATCCTATATTATTAATCCACTTAAGATTGTCTTATTACAGCATTACTCATTAATTTCCTTGAGCTGACAGCACTTTATAAAACAGAATGACCAAAATTGGTGCCACAGGTCTCAATGTCAAGCTTCTTAGAAAGGCATTGAATTGTAGCTCTAACACATGCCAAGTATTACTACTGCTCTTCTAAAGGATTTTTTTCTGTACAGTGAAAAATGAGAAAAAAATACATAAACAGACATTTAAAACAGAATAAATGTGGTACATTCTGATAGCAAGGTCTCAGTGTCTCCATCACCCTTTTCTTCTCTTTACCCCAGTCACCCCATATCATGAGAGTGAGAAATGGCTCATCATGTGAGGCCAAACAGCAATTAGCTTCTCAGCATGCTTCTGGAAACAAAGACTTTTGGAAGCAAAGACTTTGTCCACTTTAAGTATCTTCATTTCTGAAAATATCACTTTTTCCTTCGATAATTTTAATTTTGTTTAGCGGATTATTTCAATCTCTTGATC
The DNA here is from genome assembly GCF_003255815.1 of Theropithecus gelada. Classification (NCBI taxonomy): domain Eukaryota; kingdom Metazoa; phylum Chordata; class Mammalia; order Primates; family Cercopithecidae; genus Theropithecus; species Theropithecus gelada. The sequence continues at coordinate 13,023,997 of NC_037674.1, forward strand.
AACAGTGAGGAAAAAAAATGTCAGAAATGGTATAAAATACATATAAATACAGCTCATCAGGGCCTGAAAACAGTATGTAGGTTCTTTGGCATTCTAATCTCAACTTTACCTTAGAGATAACCTAATTTAACATGTACATTTTACAGATATATACAGATGTTCCTCAACTTATGATGGGGTTATGTCCTGATAAACCTACCTCATGTTGGAAATAACGTAGATCAAAAATGCGTTAATTACACTTAACCTACCAAGCATCATAGATTAGCCTAATCGACCTTAAACTTGCTCATAATTTGGGCAGAATCATCTAATATAAAGCCTATTTTATAATAAAGTATTGACTATATCATGTAATTTATCAAATATTGTACTGAAAGTGAAAAACAGAATCGTTGTATGTGTATTCAAAGTACCGTTTTTATTGAATGTATATTGCTTTAACACCATCACAAAGTTGAAAAATTCTAAGTCAAATCATAAGTCATGGACTGTCTGTATAAATATACATATGTATATATACCCAACTGATTCACTCTCCAACTCTTTGGACAACAATTTCTCATTATCTCCTCTCTCTTTAAACCTTAAACACCACTTCTATTTTTCCTTATTCTCAGCTGATTAAGTAGATTCTTACTTCACTGGAAAAAAGAAGCAAGGAGAAGATAATGTCTCCATATTCCTACCATCAAATGTACTTACCTATCTGAATCTACTCATGTGCTCTGCATAGCCTCCTGTTCCAGTAGGTTAACAGTCTCGGTTCTATTTAATGCGGACCCCTCCACTGAGCTAGGTCCCATCCCCTCTCACCTACTTTGGGACTTTGTCCCTGCAATTGTTTCCTTCTTTTCTGCATCATCCATTTTTCTCTCTCCTGGATAATGCCCCACACACCAGCTACAGTAATCTTTTAAAAATATGTATTAGATTACTTTCCTGTTCTCTATCACCTTATGGTTTCTCATACCTAAAATAAGATCCAAAGACCACGCAGCCTCTACCCCAGTCCCCTATCACTTTTCTGCCTTCTTTATTCTATTCCTCACACCACAAGCTAATTCGCACCATGGGGTTTTGTTCTTCCTTCAGATCATTTCTTCTGAATTAATTTCACTTCCTTCTTTCATGCAAGCCATTACTTAAAGTGTTACCTCCTCGATATGAGCTCCCTTGACGCCCTTATATAAAGTAGCATCTGACCATGAGCTTTTACCACCCTACTTAATAATTTTTCATAGCATTTATCATTTTTTGACATTATTTAAACTACTGATTTACTTATTTATTGTCTGCCACTCATGCTGAAACGTCATTTAAGGATAGGGAATTTACATTTTTGTTCATTAGTATATGTACAACCTAACACAGTATAAGCACAGAGCAGACATTGAATGAGTATTTGATGTCAGAATTAATAAATAAACATAAAATGTGTACATACAGTACCTTATTGTTATCATTTAAGAACAAATTCCATGACATATATATTATATAAACAATTCCAATAGTATATGTAAGCACATACTGAGAGAATGTATAAGTTATTTCCATTAAAATATATTCCTTTTCACATTAAAATATGAGATCACAAAACTCATGTCTCATTGAATTATTTTAAAAATCTCTCCCACTATGCCAATATTGGGCATTAGGTTTCTATTTGATAAAAAGATTGACGGTAAGAAATAAAAATATATAATATTTATACGTGTCATTTAGTATTGGTTCCTATAGCTTAGATGCAAATTATTTGCTTAAAAGATACATGATTAGTTAATAAAAATGAAAGCAAAATATTATTCCTCTGTATTGTTCCATTAACTAGTTGTTTGAACTGCTGAGCTAGATGCTATTTGAAGTCCCTTGCAGTTATAACATTCTATGAAACTATGAATTTTTTTTATAGCACATACAAATTATCTAAAGTCACTCAGTTACCACTAACAAAAAACATAAATAATAAAATAGTGACCTGTTGATTCTTTATCTGTTCAAGATGCTCAGAAAGGACTGGAAAAATCCTACTTATCTTTAGAAAGAAAATAAAAGCTAAGGCTTCATTCCAACAGCCCATTAGCATTGAATTTACAATCAGTTTAGCAAGGGGACGGATAATATTGTCACTTTTTCATTATTTCAGAAAATTCTTAAGTAAAACTACATGAGATCATCACATTTTAAGTTCTGTTTGTTTCTTTTCTCGTTCTCTCTCTATCTCTGCAGCGATTTGCCTAGGTTTCGGCTGAGATGCCATGGGATTTCTACATTGCTATACATCTCACCCTCCCTCCAACACTACTTTTCCAAATTGATGTATGTCTTGTATATTTAGATCTTTGTCAAAACATGTATTACTCATACCCTCCTGGTCTGATGATAAAAACTAAAGAAAGGAACTTATCCAGGGATCTGAGCCATGTTTTCTTCTCCTATAATGAACACGAGCTCACTTGTCTGTCAGGAAAATCAGCACCCTTCGGCCTTAATGTTGACTTGAACCTCAGTCAGATCGAGCCCGACCAAAGAGTGCCAGAATCGCATATTCACATGCTTCTGCAAGCACCAGCTCAACTATTACTTTGTTTATAGAGTTTTCTCCATAAACTTCAAGGACAAAGAAGGAAGGGTTAGAGGCATAAAATAAAATGGTCTTCCAAAAGTAGAAGTTTCTTTGAAGACTTATGATTTACTTTAAAACTGAATTTGAATTTATACGCTATAATAAAACTGTTACGTTAACATATAATATTTTAATTATCACAAATAAAAACAATTATTAATTTTCTTTACAGTTGATAGTAAAATTACGTATTGAGTCTATCAGTTTAGGATAGCTGGGCTGAGATGAAGCAAGCTGGTTTAGCATCTAAGCACCGCTTCTTTTTTGACTTAACATCGCACTGCTTTGAGATCCTAGACTCACATAAATGTGAGAATACAAATGGCAACATCTTTTTAATGCTTTTTGAGTTATTTCAGGAAAAATCACTGCAATGTTATGGCCAGAATGCTGCCAAAGAGATGGCAGAGTGCTTGATACTCATAGCAGGAATTGAAATAGTGGTATTTTACTACAAGGTAAGCTCCTGTGTATCTTACTATGAAATTGAAATTTCTGTGGTACATTCTGTTCTATCTCAAAGAAATATTTATCAAAGCCTTTTTCCAGTAAAGAAAAATACTTGTAATTATGTCCTGTAATTGATGCAGATACTTAAATTTTTATTAGTTGCAAATGAATTAAGTCCCATAAAACTTAGAGTCCCTACATCCATCTTCTTCATTCAACTCTCAGATTTCAGTTTCAGTTCAACTATGTCAAGTAATGTAAAACCATTTAGAATTCTACCATATCGATATGGATTGAAAGAGTCAGCTAAATAAGTAAATGTGGTCAGCCACTTTTTATCATAAGGCTGAGAAATGTATTCATTCTCTTCAGGGTTTTTACCATGTACTATGTATGATGCCTTATTTTCTCCAATTTAAAACACACATACACACATCAAATCAAGTCACCTTCTGCACTTTGTCCATGCTAAGTCTATGTAATAATGATTATAATGATACCTGACATTTATGATATATTTACTATGAGACAGGATATGTAATTGCTTTATATACATTGCCTATTTAATTCAATTCTTTAAGCAACCCTATTAGTAGGTATAATGATTACCTGCATTTTACATATGAAAAATCCAATATTTAACGGTAGAAACAGGATTCTAACTCAGGCTCTCCAGAGTTTAAATTGTAACCATCATGTTACATTGCATCCATCTATTTAGAAAAAGACACTTTCAAGGTCACTTCCAATTTCATTTATAAATTTGTTGGGCTAAAAATGATGACTGTGGGACTGTTTCAAGCCTTTCATTTTTCTCCTTTCTCTGTTTGTTGGAAGGATTTCTAGCTTTGCTTTATTTAGTTTCTTTTGCTCTCTCCTGCCCTTAAAGGGGTCCTTCCCTCCCTAATCTTTCTTAGACCTTTGTGAATAGGAGGAAAGTAATGGGGAGAAAATAAGGCAGCAAGTATTTTACAGGTCTGAGGTATAGAAGGGGTTTTCTGAAAATTTTGAGGGGAGAAGGAAAGGAGTAATTATGACCTATAGGGATAGTTATGAGAAAGAAACAAAAACTTCTATGCTATATACCACTCTTCATTTTGTCCAATAAACAAGAAATATCATTTTCAAATTATTTTGGTTGCTGGGGCCATGTTCTTTGGACCAGAGTAGGACTGGGATCCAATTGTGAAGGTTGAAATTGTATATCCAATTTATTTTATGAATTTTAATTAATAAATAGTAATTACATATTCATGGAGTACATAGTGATGTTTTGATACATATAATGTAGAGTAATCAGACCAGGGTAATTGGAATATCCATCATCTCAAGCATTTATCATTTCTTGGTGTTGGGAATGTTCCTATCCTCCTATTCAATTATAGCTAATTAAAACTACACATTATTGCTAACTACAGTCATCCTACAGTGGTATATAGAACATTAGAACTTATTCTTCCTATTTAGCTATAATTTTATATTTTTAAAACAAATCCATAACAAATATCCTAAAATGAAATGTTTTCAAACCATTGTGTTAAATAAATATTGCCTTTTAGCGCCTTGCTGTATACATCAAGAAAATCAAGAGGTCAACTTTTGGGGTTTGGTGTTCTGCTTGAAACTGTGGTGGCTACTGTCAGGGAGAGGGCAGCATGACCTTCACAGCAGCTTTTCATATCCTGGGTTTCTCCCCATCTGAGCTCAGTTGCATGCACGTCTTTTCCCGGTCAACATCATGATTTTGAAATTACTTATTGGCAGAACACTTCTTTGCCATTTATTGCAACACTAACTATTTATCAGATTAGCATGGCTTCATATATGCCCTCGATACAAATGTAGAGCATAAGAATTAATATGAATATATGTTTTCATGCCACATAAAGAACTCGGTTAACTTCAGTTTTTCAAACAGTTGTTCAGAAATACATTTAAGACCCCAATAAATGCATCATTTGAACATTCAGTAACGGCAACTCTTTGAGTCTATTTCTTCTTTGGACAGATTTGACCAGATACACATCATTGAATTTTTCTTTGTTATTTGAGAATCACTTTACATGGTCATTCTGAAATTGACCTTGAAGGAGGCTGCGAGAAAATAAGGCATCATACATTGTTGTTGTTGTTGTTGTTGTTTACTGTAGAAGTAACTGCAGCAGACGCTGTGTGTGCCCTCCCTTCCCCACTTTCTGGCCATTCCTCTTTGTATACTGAAGGTTGCTTGCTGGAAACACCTCCAAGTCCCTCCCTGAGATCTTCTTCCTGGATGTAGGAGGATACTCACTGAGGGACCAGGACGAGCTACAAGTCTCAAACAGTAAGAGCCCATAGGCATAGTTTCAAATATGACAGATGGAAGCAGTGTTTAAACACCCTAGTTTTCCTGGCCCCTCTTGTCACGCCAACTCTGAGGTGTGTTCTATACTGTATCCCAGAATTCCCAGAGGATTTGCATCTCAGTTTTCCACATTCCATATACCTTAATAATACACTCTTTCCCCTTATTGTTTTACTTCATTTTCTTGACTCATTTGCCTTCTCCCCAGTGATGTCTTCCAAAATCACTTCCCAATTAAACTACTTGCACTCAAATCCTTGTCCTATGGTTGACTTCCAGAAGAAGCTAAATTGAGAAACTATTTTTACTTATATTTTTATAAACCAAAATTAGACTAGTTGATTTCAATATGCATATAACTGTTTGGACCCCTGCAGGCCTGGTGAGAAATCACACATTTATATGGCAATATTTGTTATTTTGAAGATAAGCCTTAATGGCATTGGCCAATCACATCGGCATAATCATTTTGCCACAGTGTTTCAACCTGTTAACCTGTTCATGATGATAATTCTGTAGTGTTTAATAGCACTACACAACTCCATGCCACAGAACTAAATTTTAACTAACTGCAGAAATGCTTTCTTCACTGAGTCGCTACCTTTGCTTCTGCATGCATGCAATACAACTTTTTGAAGAGTTTAGAAAATCAGAACACCTACCTACGATCTCTAGTAAAACTCTAAAATCTCTAGTAAAACTCTAAAACTCTAAAAATCTCTAGTGAAAGCCTAAGGAAAATGCATCATTTTGACTGTGACATCCAGTATTCCCAGAACATCTCTGGGGGTGTGCACACAGCAGCTTGAGAAGTACTGACAGGATGATCCACGGCTCCCCTCAGAAGATCGCTCATCTGTATCCCCCAAACCTTCAAAAAGCCAAAGGTTCTAAGAGTCTTGCATAGGTAGCTAGAGAGTGAATTTATCATTTTGTTTGTCTTTCAGGTACATTTCTTTATTTTGTTTGTATGGAAAAATAGAAAACATCACCCTAAGCAGTGTCAGTTGAAAATAAAATTAGGAAGGACCTCCTTATTAATCTTCCCCACTCCTCATTAACTCTTCCACTCTTTCCTAGGTCCACCCTTCCATGTGTTGAGCTCTATGGAAGATGTTATTGTTAAGATGATCAACAGAAGCATTCACAACTGATAAACCCTCCCCAAGAAGCCCAGTTCATATGTGAGAGCACATGTTGAGCACAAGACTTCATATGTAGAGGCTTGACAGTTAAGGATAACTGTGGTAGGAGTTGGGCATGGTGGCTCATGCCTATAATCCCAGCACTTTGAGGGGCTGAGGCTGGAAGATTGCTTAAGCCCAGGAGTTCAAGACCAGTCTGGGCAACATAGCAAGACCCTATCTTCACAAAAACTTAAAAAATTAGCTGAGTATGGTGGTACCTGCCCATAATCCCAACCAGGAGGCTGAGGCAGGAGGACTGACTGAGCCTAGAAGTTTGAAGCTACAGTGAGCCATGACTGCACTCCAGCCCAGGTTACAGTGCAAGACCCTGTCTCTGAAAACAAAACAAAACAAAACAATAGGAGGCAGAAACCTCAAAAAATTGGTAAATTGACAAAAATTCACTGGAAGTGGTTATAGGGAATATTCCAATAGATGTATATGTGTTCGGTATTTTTAATTAAATCTTAAATCCTGCTAATTTCTAATAAAGAAGCTGATTGGATTTGTAAAAAGCTTTGATCATGAAATAAATTGCAGTTTTATTATGAGGAAATCAAATAATTCAAATTAGGATGATAAATGTTATTTAAAATAGAATCTTAGGGAACCACAGTAATGCACAGATGAGAATTATTTGCAATTAGGATATTGTTTATTTGTATACCAAAACACTTGAGGACACTTAAAAATTGCTCCTTCTCCCCTTGAAATCCATCTAATTTGTGTATACTGTTAAGTTACATTTCCTCTGGGGGAAGAAAGGATCTGGAGTATTTCCTTGGTTTGTTTGTTTGCTTGTTTGTTAAATAAAATTTTGCCTCCCTCCTTCCTTCCCCTTTTAATACATGGCCTCTGAAATAATAAGACTTACTAAACTGAGAATTAAAGAGCCCTTACTATGGGTTGAAATATATTCCACCCGCCCCCAAAATTGTATGTTGAAATTCTAACATCTAGTGCCGCATAATATGATCTTATTTGGAGATAGGACATTTACAGAGTAATCACAATAAAATGAGGTCATTAGGCGAGCCCTCACCCACAATGACTGGTGCCCCAATAAAAAGGAGAAATTTGGGGCCGGACATGCGCCAAAGAAGAACTCTATGTGAAATCCAGAGCAGAGATGGGGTGATATGTCTACAAGTCAAGGGACACCAGAGTGTCAACAAATCACCAGAAGCCAAGAAGGCATGGAACAGATTCTTCCTCACAGCCCTGGAAAGGAACCAACCTTGATGATAGTTTGATCTCAGACTTCTTGCCTTTAGAACTGTGAGACAATAAATTTCTGTTATTGAAGCCACCCAGTTTGTGGTAGTTCATTACAGCAGCCCTAGCAAACCAATACAGCTCCCAAATGGGTTCTCCTTCCTATCTCCTTAGAGTAGTGAGCTTGGAGAAATAAGCACTAGATTAGGCACCTAGAGTTCTGTGTTCTGAATCCGGTTTCATCAGAGTCTAACCACAAAAACTTGGATATATCACCTAATTATTCCAGGTCTCAGTGTCTTTGTCTGAAAGATAATGGTACCATCCAACTCAAAAATTCTAAAGTGCCAAAACTGGCACAGATTTCTTTCAAGAGAGCATCAGTAGGCTCAACTGTGTTTTATCTGTTATACAGAAATACAGGCTTACAAAACAATGAATTCATGAATGAATGCACATATTGCAAAAGAGTTTCTTTATATTAAAGCTAAATTGAATACAGTTTTTTACTGATGAAGATTCTATCTCTTTTAAGTATAATGTTAATTATTAAAATTTAATTTGCATGTATCTTTTCCAAGTGTCTGTTACAGGAAGTGAAATATGCTTATGGTAGTAAAATTTATTCCCATTAAAGTAAATACTTGTGCTATAGAACTAGTAATAATGTATCTATTCCCAAAGAATGTCCTATTAAGCTCTTTGGTCGTGGTTTCCCAGATGAATGGTGCTGGATAATTTTAGAAAGAAAAAAAAAGTGACAAGGGGAAATGGTTTCCCTGAAAAAGCTTCCCCATGTCCAGTCATCTTTAGCATATATACCAATTTAATTCTTGTTTTAGTGTAAAAATAAGTATAATCTGAGCCCGAGGGCATGGAGTCAGTACTGACCCAGATATTCTGGGCCATCTTCAAGACAGCTGGAAGAGGGCCACAACCTTTAGCCACTCTAGAGGTTAAATGATTAACAGAAGGATATCTAACTTAGTGTAATGAAGCTGTCACTGAAATGACCAGAAGGAGGAAATTTCTCATCTCCAATCTTATAGCAGCATTTGCTAAGTAGGCATACCTATATGTGGAGTGGAGAGACTCATTATTTTCTTTACAGGCTTGAAATCCAGCCTCCACTTTCGAGAAGCAGAAATCTCGCTCGATGTCTGGAACTCTTCTTTCCTTTTGAAAACTCACGTCTTTCCTTCAAGAAATAATAACAGACATCTTATTATGTATGCAATTATCTGATTAAAGTGAACTGGAACCCCTTTTTATCATAACTGCACATTAATTATAACTTCCTTCAAAGAAAAAAAACCTAAAAATTTAGATGAGTAAAACCATGAAATGGCTTCTAAATGTGGAGGCAAATAAAGTCTTGCCTGCTTTCAAGTTGTAAGTGACTTGTGGGCTAAGGGCTGAATATATTTAGTTCAGGTAACCACTTCAGCTTGACTGATACAGTTGTTGTTTCAGTGCTTGGCCAAATAGCCTTTTATGTTGCAATCAAGTAATAGATACGAGATTGACAAGTAACAAAGAAAAAGAGCTTTCAGTCAACATGGACTAAAATCCATTATTGTGGTGTGTACACTGTGCAGGGGACCTGTAAACACATCTTCATTGATCCCACAGAAAGATAGAAATATTTCCCCTTGTATGGCTCAATCAAGGCCTGTTTCACAAAGGTAAAGTGCAAACAATATTGAAGAAGCAGAAAGAGACTGACATTATAGTCAAACAGTAAGTAACAGTTGGACTCAGGAAACCTATCTATAGCATTTCAAATTCCTGTCAGCTCAAATGAAATGTATAACCTCTCTATTGCAAACTCAGAAAGATCAGAACATGGGGGGCTGTACATTCCTCTTACTGTCATCCCCCTTTTACCAACTGACCAAATCAATAAGAAAAAAAAAAATCTCATTTTACAGTTTTGCATTTTCGTGGGTATCTCAGTGGATAAGCATCTGAAAAAGATCTCATCTGTGAAGGTCAATAATTCATTCCTCCCTACCCCCAGCCCCCACATTGAGGATCTGCTGCCATTTATGTGAAAGAGTTTTGTTAATTATAAAATAGAAAAAAATTATCATGCTGTGTGAGTAGAACTGGGTTTTCCTGCCAATTTGAAATTTTATTAGAATTGCCTACTGCATCAATTCCAAACTTCCACTTTCATTTATGTTTAAATACTTGTAATTAGGAGAAGCTATTTGGGAGCTGTAGACACCAATAAATAGTTTGTATGGGTTTCTAAAAAGGTTGGCAGGATGGTCTGAAGCTCAAACAGAGTTTATAAACAGATTCATCTGTTATGTAAATCTCCATCCATAATCATTATTTATCCATTATGGCTAATCAGCATTCCAAGAAGAGGAAAAGTGGAAAGAATCAGTAATATCGTAAATACCTACAGATTCCTTAAATTTAGCTATCAACTGACTAGGCATTTAATCATTTGTTCCTCTTTTTAAAAAATCCCTAAAAGAAATCAATACTGCACATTTAAAACAATGTTCTTATTTAGATACAGAAGAGTCAAATAAGAAACAAATGGTATAAAACACCCTTTTATACCACTTATTATGCTGCATCCCTCTTTTCCTCCTTTCCTTTCAAAACATAAGATTCCAAAGGAAACAAAGACTCATTTAGCTCAGGGTGAGTATGGGTTACACCTACATGCAGAAAACAGACCTGACAGGGTTGTTCTATGCCTGGGATTCTTGTGCAGGGAGTGTTAATGAGGCGCTAACACAGCTCATGGCATAGTCCTTTGATGTTGGTTTATAATCAGTGTCCCACGTAAATATTCAGCATAGGGCAATGCACAGTTCTATCTTCAGGACCCCAGGAAGAAGCTTATTAGAATAAACCAAACCCAGTCAGGAGTAAACCGAATCCTCACTCCAGTGCTCCACACCCTACCCAACATTGCAGGGAAGGTTTGAGGAGCTGATGTCCTTTCAATAAACAAGATAATATTGGTCTCCTATTCTGTGTTAAACACCGTGCTACCTGTGGTTAGCCTGTGTTGGAAAACACCAGCAAGCACCCCTTGCACAAATTTAAGTTCCTGTCTGGAATATGGAATAAATAATTTTTTCCCCAAGCCATGAAAGAATAAAAAGGAATATGCATATTCCAAAATTTACATACACTCAGCTGAAATTTGTGATAAAATTATGAAATGAATATTGTATTTATTACATATTACATATTTATTATATATTTTCTTCTTATTCTCTGAGTTTCACTTTCTTTCTTTTTGAGAACTCAGGTCTTTCCTTCAAGTAATAACAGATCTCTCTCTCTCTCTCTCTCTATGTGTGTATGTATGATATATACCTATAATTATTTTATCAAAGTAAGACTGGAACCCATGAAATCATTTCCTTGACTTCATTTTCTTCTAGGTAAACACTTTCCCAGCCTCTATTCTCTGCAACTATTTGACTCTAACTTTAAAAATATAACTATCCTCCAAGTCCCAATGAAAAATGCATTTTCTCCACAGTCTCTTTCCTAATTCTTCATCCAGAAATGCTCTCTTCTTCATTGGATGACCTATCACAACCTATACATACCATACCTGTCACTGAACAACTGTATTTTGGCCCATGACTCATCTTCTCTACATAGCCAGAACTTTGTTTTATATACTTTTTTTTGTATGCCTATACCCATAGCACTTAATAAGCTACATTAAGCATAGTAGTCATACAGAAACACCTACTGATATGATCTGGATCTCTGTCCTCACCCAAATCTCACGTTCAATTTTCATCCTCACTGTTGGAGGTAGGGCCCGGTGAGAGGCGATTGAATCACAGGATGGTTTCTCATGGTTTAACACAAAGCCCCTTGGTGCTGTCATCATGACAGTGAGTTCTCACAAGATCTGGTTGTTAAAATGTATGTGGCGCCTCCCCCAGCTCTCTCGGTCCTGCTTCTGCCATATAAGATGGCTGCTTCCACTTTGCCTTTTGCCCTAGGTAAAAATTCCCTAAGGATTTCCCAGAAGCAGAAGCCACCATCTTTCCTGTACAGCATGTGGAACCATGAGCCAATTAAACCTCCTTTCTTTATAAATGACCCAGTCTCAGGTATTTCTTTACAGCAATAAACGAACAGCGTCCTACAGAAAATTGGTACCAAGGAGTAGGGCACCAGAAGTGGGGTATTGCTATAAAGATACCTGAAAATGCGGAAGTGGCTTTGGAACTGCGTAATGGACAGAGGTTGGAAGAGTTTGGAGGCTCAGAAGAAGGCAGAAAGATGAGGAAAAATTTTGTTCAACAAGCCTAGAGACTTGTTGAATGATTGCAACCTACATTTTGATAGTGATACAGACAGGTAAGTCAAGGCTGATGAGGTCTCAGATGAAAATAAGAAACTTTTGGGGAACTGGAGCAAAGGGCACTTATGTTATGCCCTAGCAAAGAGCCAGGCTGCATTTGACTCCCGCTCTAGGGATCTGTGGAACTTGGAACTTGAGAGAGACGATTTAGGGTATCTGGCAGAAGAAATTCCTAAGCAGAAAAGTGTTCAAGTGTTCAATAGGCTGTTTCTAACAGCCTATTCTCATATGCATGAGCAAAGAAAATATGTAAAATGGCAACATATTTATAAGAAAAGCAGAGCATAAAAGTTTGGAAAATTTGCAGCCTAGCCATGTGATGGAAAAGAAAAGCCCATTTGCCTGGAGAAATTCAAACCAGCTATAGAAATTTGCATAAGTAAAAAGGAGCCAAGTGCTAACAGCCAAGACAATGAAGAAAAGGCCTTAAAGTTGTCTCAGAAATCTTTGTGGCAGTCCCTCCCATCACAGGCCTGGAGGCCTGGGAGTGAAGAATGGTTTCATGGGCCAGGTCCAGGGCCCCACTGCTCCTGCACAGCCTCACAATGGTACTCTCTATATCAATGCCACTCCCTACATCCTGGCCACTCCAGCTCTAGCAGTAGCTCAAAGGGGTCCAGGTACAGTTCAGGCTGCTGCTTGAGAGGCTGTAGGCTAGAGAAGCCTTAGTGGCTTCCACATCATATTAAACTTGCAGATCCACAGAATGCAGGTATTGAGACTTGGGAGCCTCCCCTGAGATTTCAGAAGATATATAGAAAAACCTGAATGTCCAGGCAGAAGCCTGCTGCAGAAACAGAGCCCTCACAGAGAACCTCTGCTAGGGAAGTGTGGAGGGGAAATTTGAGGTTGAAGCCCTCACACAGAGTCTCCATTAGGACACTGCCTAGTGGAGCTGTGAGAAGAGGGCCACCAGCCTCCAGAACACAGAATGGTAGATCCACCAGCAGCTCACACCCTCAGCATGAGAAGCTGCAGGTGCTGAATGCGCAAAGCCACAGGGGAAGAGCTGCCCAAGGCCTTGGGAGCCCACCCTTCACACCAGTGTGCCTTGGACTTGAGACATAGAGTCAAAGGAGATTATATTTTGGAGCTTTAAGATTTAATGACTGCCCTGCTGGGCTTCAGACTTGTGTGGGGCCTGTAGTCCCTTTCTTTTAACTGATTTCTCTCTTTGGGAGTACTTATCCAATGCCCATATTCCCACTGTATCTTGGAAATAACTAACTTTTTATTTTTTTTATTTTACAGGTTCATAGGAAGAAGGGACTTGCCTTAGCTCAGATGAGACTTGGGACTCTAGACTTTTTAGTTAACGCTGGAATGAGTTAAGGCTATGGGGAACTGTTGTAAATGAGTGATTATATTTTGAATGTGAAAAGAAAATGACATTTGGGATACCGGGGTGGCATAATATGGTTTGGATCTGTGTCCTCACCTAAATCTTATGTTCCACTGTAACCCTCGATATTGGAAGTGGGACCTGGTTGGAGGTGACTGGATCATGGGGGCAGTTTCTTATGGTTTAATACCATTGCCCTTGGTGCTGTCATCACCATAGTGAGTTCTAATGAGATCTTGTTGTTAATAAGTATATGGCACCTCCTCTCACCTTAGTCCTGCTCCTGCCATGTAAGATGCCAGGCCTTGCTTTGACTTCCACCATAAGTAAAAGCTCCCTGTGGCCACCCCAGAAGTAGATGCTTCCATGCTTTCCCTACAGCTTGTGGAACCATAAGCCAATTAAACTTATTTTCTTTATAAATTACCCAGTCTCAGGTATTTCTTTATAGCAATGCAAGAATGGCCCTAACACACCAACAGAACTGAATCATGCATGTATAAATTAAATGCGAGACCAAAATAAAGAACTCTTCAATTTTAATTCAAACTCCAAAGGGTTAGCTAAAAAAGAAGGGGATTTCTCTTAAAGGTTATATCAAAAATAATAGTTCTATAAATAGAAAATAATTTCAATATCACCCTGATTTGTTCTCAGGCTTTCTAACCAAATTCTAATTCTGAATGCTCTAATTCTGAAAGAAACTAAATTGAACTCTGAAGCTTAAAATTATCAAATGTCAATCATTTGTGATGGGTTTTATCATGGATAAAATATAAATAACTCTTTATTGGAATAATATTTATTGCTTATACGTGTGTTTGTCTCATGGTTAAGAACCCAACTCCATTAAAACTGATCCTAGAGAATGAGATTAGTTTAATATCCAAGTGGGCTAAATGTTCTTAATTTCAAAGACAGTAGGAATCCAGTAGCCAGAGACTATTCAAAGCCCCCAAATATAAATCCTATTGTGTCACTTTTCTCCTTCCTGCGTCCTAAATGAACCTCTTGACCAAATACTCTCTTATTTTTCTCTTACATTCCAACTCATGAGCCTGGAACAGCATTCCAGGTCTGAAACACCAAGCTACTTGCTTCCCCTCAATTTAAAACTATTTTAAAGTCCATGTTTAAGAAACTTATTTCAATGAACTAGGTGGCCCAACCACTAAAGATGATTTATGGCACCTATTCCCTGGACTAGTAATACTTAAGATCTAAGAATAAAAAGGATATAAAGAGGTGATGTGTTGGCTCACTCCTTCCAGTACATAGTAAAGCAGAGCAGTGACAGGCACTGCTCTGTCATTCAGAGGACAGAGTATTTTGGAGTCATCCTGATGTTTCACTTAGCGATTTAGCTTCTCAGAGCAATATTAAATTAATAAAGACCAAATTCAAAGAATAATGGCTTAGCTTTTTTTTTTTTTTTTGGCTTCTTCAGTTTTTTTTTCTTTTCCTTCTCAAACCTGCATGCCTTAGTCATGCAGAGAAACAACCCAAAATAATGTAAAACCTTGGCATTCACATATTCTGCATTCAAGGTTTCAGAACAACCCCAAAGACCCATAACAGGTAGAAATGTATAACTTTGCTAGAGTAGAGTGTAGGAATGAATCTTTGGCTAGTAAGTAGGTCTTCCAATCCTCTCAGCAGCTTCTATCTTCTTTATACAGCTTGTTGTCTACTCTTGTTATTTTGTAAGAATTTATGGAACATATTTTGTCCTGTGTTCCTGAGTGTGAATTTGAGAAATTAATCAATTACAAATTAATTGTTCATTTCTTATTTGCATGTATAACAAATACTGACATCTGCTATAATTCATAATCTGAGTGCAGATGACTGGTAGCCCTAAGCATGAGGATGACATATGTTTTAGTTCCTCTTATATTCTTGGGATAGAATGTCATGAGCGACACTCTCCGTCTTTTCTCCTATCTACTTCTGTGTCTGCAAACATCCTCTTAGGCACAACATCCCAGCTGTAAGCCCATTCCAGACAGTTGAAACCTTACCTCTTCTCAGTTCCTACCAGTTTATTTTCCCTAGAGTTAGGAGCTACTTCCAGTAATTCTCATACTGTATTAACTTAATGATCTATCCCTTGAAAACTTTTGGAATGACAGTATAGACTTTCAACTTCTAAACGAAATGGAGTAACACAGAGTAACAGGGACTAGATTTACTCTCCCACCCAAAAAACAATACGAGTAAACAAAATACATGAAACAACAGTTTTCAGGCATTGGACATCAGACAGCACAGGATAAAGAAGCAAATAAATAAAGAGCATTAAGATTTCCCATGTTTATTACTTGAAATAAATTTCCAGGCCAAGGCAGTGAGTGAGAAACCAGAACCACATAAAACCTCATGTATTGAGGAGACAGAGCTGAGAGTGTGGGAAGTCCAATGTAGCTGGAGTAATCATGGCAGAGTACCAGGGAGACAAAAGCTGCACAGAGAGCATTTCAAATCTGCATAAGGTTTCCCTCAAGTCTTCAGCTGAGTACTGACTAGTGCATGATATGAAGGAACTAAATAACCAAGGCTAGAAGATAACCCAAAAAGAAACTGAGGGAGCAATCCCCAGAGCTCACACACAAGGGTATCGACTCAGTAGTAGGACAAAAGTAGCTATAGATTAAAGGCTGTTCTGGTTAGGCCTTGAAAAGCTCAAAAGCAAGCCTCAAAAACATTTATTTTTAGTAATTTAACTGCCATAACAAAGCTTATAACTATTTCCAGATAAATAAAAATGTCTAAGGCCCAACAGTGTAAAACTTACAATGCCTGGCACTCAATCAAAGTTTACCAGGCATGCAAAGAAACAAGAAAATATAACCTATAATCAACTCATCAAAAACTGTCCAGAAGTGACTCAGATGTCAAAATTAGTAGACAATGACATTAAAAGAGTTTTTATAACTCCGTTTTTTATTTTTAGAAAGGTATAGAAAGGGATGAACATTTAAAGGAGACACACAGAAGAGCAAAATCAAACTTTAGGAGATGAAAATAACATCTGAAATTCGAAGCAAAAAACATAGTGAATGGAACCAATAGGTTAGACACTGCAGCAGAGAACAATCTAGTGAACGTGATGTATCAGAGTAAAAACTATGTAAAAGAACATACGGAGAAAAAAACAGGACTGAAAAAAAATTGAAGAGAGCATCGAACAACCTGGAGAATCCTAATATACAGGTAATTCTAATCACTGAAGGAAACGCCAGCAAGTTGTTCTTCCTATTTAAGGAAAGAATGACCAAAATCTTTTTCTAGCCAGTTTTAAGATTTATTTCTTTATCACAGATTTTAATAAATTTGATTATATCAAAACTCACACTAAATACAAGTCAGGGTCTGAGGAAAAATGTCTAGAGCAGTCGAGAGAGTGGCACGATGTTGAGCTCTCCAAGACCACATAGGGCATATCAAATTTCAGAATGGCCAGCCTCTGGCCAGAGCAAGAATCGCCTTCCTTACTCCAACCCTTCCATTAGGAACTTCCAGCACAACTCTAGCGTCTGTGGGTATAAAACATTGTTGTCAAGAAGATGTAATCCCAGTGTTGCATACATTCGGAATAAGCTGAAGTCTTGAAGGACATTTAAGAAGGCTTGAGTCTTTTCTTTTCCATCTTTCTTTTTTAATTTTTATTTTAAGTTCTGGGATACATGTGCAGAATGTGCAGGTTTGTTACCTAGGTATACATGTGTCATGTTGGTTTGCTGCACCTGTCAACCCATCATCTATGTTTGAAGCCCTGCAATGCATTAGCTATTTGTTCTAATGCTCTCTCCCTCCCCTTCCATCCCACCCTCTAACAGGCCCCAGTTTGTGGTGCTCCCCTCCCTGTGTCCATGTGTTCTCATTATTCAACTCTCACTTATGAGTGAGAACATGAGGTGTTTGGTTTTCTGTTCCTGTCTTAGTTTGCAGAGAATGATGGCTTTCAGCTTCATCCATGCCCTGCGAAGGACATACTCTCATCTCATTCCTTTTTTTTAAGACTTGAGTCTTTATTTTCTAAATTGTTCCAGGTAAACTAGGTTTGCATACTGCTTAAATCAGCACATTAAATACATTTAAAATGATGTTCCAATAAGGTCCAATGTTGTAAAATTATCAGAATTACAATCAAGAGGCAAATATACCACTGAATTTTAAAACATCAAGGTTAGTATTAGTGTATGACTTGTTTGGGGGAAATCTGCTTAAATGCCAATACCTGGTTGTATTTAGACTAACAGGTGAATACAGTTAGGTGCACTCCAGCCACAGTGCCCTCCTCATCATTCCTGAAGCATCTCATGCATGCTACTACTTAAGTACCTTGCATATGCCACAGTCTCTGCCTGGGTCATTTGTTCCCTTACTTCATTCACATGAGATTCACTTCACTCTTCATTTTAAGAGAAAATCCTTCAAATGTCATGCCTCTTCCCAACCACCAAATAGTACCCTAATGTCACTCTATATGTACTTATCAAGCTCTATGCATGTTCCTTGCACTTAGTTGTACCTGACATTACATCATATATGCAGTTGTTTATTTGTTACTCTAGAACAGGGATTGCTAAACTAAGGCCCACAAGCCAAATCCAGAATTATGCAACAGAGACTACCTGTGGCTTTTGAAGGCTAAAATATTTATTGTCTGATTCTTTCAGAAAGTGTTTGCCAATCCCTACACTAGAGTATGAATTCCATAGTGCAGGAATTTGTCTGCTTTGTTTCCTGTGGTAGGTTGAATTATTTCTGCCCCAAATCTATATGTTGAAGTCTTAACCGCACTATACCTCAGAATGTGACTATATTTGATAGGATCTTCAAAGAGTTAAGATAAAGTCATAGGATTGGCCCTAATCCAATATGGTGTTCATATAAGAAGAGAAAATTTGGACACAAACACACACAGAAGGAAGACCATGTGAAGACACAGGGAGAAGACAATTATCTATAGGCCAGAGTGAGGTCTCAGAGGAAACCAACACTGCACAAAGGAAACACACATCCTTTATTTTTCAATCAAAAAATTTACTTAAAATTAGGAATCATTTTTTTCTCCAAAATAACATGATTTTTCAACTGAATGTAACCATTTTTTTCCCATAGAAAATCATTTTAGAATGGTAGACAATGCCTGCTTTATAAAGCAGGTGAGTTCTTATGACTCCTGAATTATTGTTGGTAGACTGCTTTAGAGGAAATACATTTTATTTCAATTCATCGTTATCACATTACTCTAAAATACATACGAGCTGCCAATTTACAAAAATAACGAATTTTTTCTCACTTTCTAGTAAAGATGGGGGGAAAAGCTATTAACAGATAAGGATCTAAGTCTTTTTACATTCCATGGATTTAAATAAGTGGAAATAGATTCAAATATAATTATAGCACATAATATTTCTATAATATCAGAACATAATTTTATGACAAGAGTATATAGCAAAATTTTGTGCATTGTATTCTAGTACCAACATTACTCCTGAAGTTCACAAAATTCCCAGACTCATCAGTAACCACAAAACCCTGTATGTGAGCTCCAAGCAGTGTCAGCGTGTTCTTGTAATTGCTACACAGCTAGGGAGATGCATAGTTAAAAGATCAGAACTTCAAAACTAATTTGATGAATAGTCATGGAAACGCTAATATGAAAGTATTTTTAAAAGAGTATTTAAAATTGTTTTAATTAAAAAAATATGTGCTGCAAAGCACAAAAATAGGGAAAACTTACTCATTAAAACTCAACTTGGTTAAAAGGAAGAGATGATCCAATTCTAAAATTGAGCCATTTGGGGTACACAGAAATGAAAGCACCATTCAACTGTGGCTTTTAATCAATCTCTGCTCCTCTTAAACTCTATAGAAGTATTCAAGAACCTAACACTTCAAACACTCACAATAATCCAACTATGCTTACTAGATTGTGGATTTTTCAAGGGCAAGCACTGTGGCTTTTGTCTTCCTGTCTAATATTTATCTTACTACCGTCTCCTCAAGCACAGAGCTAGGCACCAAGTATGCATTAAGTTGCTCACGTTACTCTGTAACCTCAAGGAGACCCCCAGCATCTTGATTCCTCGTTTCTCTCCGCAACTATCAGCCATCTCCTGCCTTTACTTCTCTCTCTTTAAACTTTGGACCCACGGTCTACTGCTTTGGCCACTCCCTTGCAATCTTCCTCAAATTTTCTGCCTCACCGACGGTCGTTCCACTTGCCAAAAAAAGCTCCAAACCTGAGTCGATTCAAACATCGCCACTCTGGCCTCCATTGAGACTACTCAATGCAGCTGGAAGAAAGCACAGCCAAACACCTGATGCCAATATTAACATTGGCTCTTCAACCTCAGCTGCACTCTCGCTGCTGCCTGCCACAGTCCTTCATCTCCAGCTTTCTCTCCAGTTATACAAAGAGATTATTTCAAACCTTTTCCACTCCCCTAAAACTAGTCTCACCACGGATCTCCTTTTTCAGCCAAAGACCTCACCTCATACAGAAAACAGAAGTCCTTGAACTTTCTTCTAGCAAGCCTACATATGTGTCTGTGCCTCTCCCTATCATTCCTTTGTTGCTTTCTGGAACAATGAAAGAAGAGGCTGTCCCTCCACCTAATCTCTGGAGCTCATCACTTTCAGTCTCCTCAGAGATATGGCTCAGTTGACGATTCCCTCTTTATCACTTCTGTCTTCAGCCTCTCCCTCTCTAACAATTCCTTGCTGTCAGCACTTTAAACATGCTCAAGTCTCCCTAGATTTAGAAATCTCTGTCCTCTATTCCCCACATCACTTTGTGGTTACTTTCCCACACTTCATTGTCCCAGCAAATTTCTTGCAAGCTTTGTTACACGTGCTGATTTTACCTCCTACGTGCACTTAGCCCACCATACCATGAAAACTTCTTTTCCCAAGTTCACCAAGCTTGTGACTATCTTGCAATTATTTCTATGCACATTTTGGTCCACATCTACGTGACTTCTTGGCAGCATGTGGCACCGTTGACTGCTATTGTCCTTCATGAAATCTTCTTCAACTTGACTTCTGTGACATTGATCTCTTTAGTTTTCTTCCTCCCGCCATTCTGACTGGTCCTCTTCAGTCTCATTTTAAGCTCTTCTTCCTCTGACCATGGTGTTTTTCAAGTTTTTATTTGTATTGGTTTCTTAAGGCTGCCATAACAAAGTACCACAAATCAGCTGTGTTGAAACAACAGAATTTTTGTTCTCCCTCATTTCTGAAGACTGGAAGTCTAAAATCAAGTTTTCAGCCATGCCAGGCTCTGTCCGATGGCTCTGGAGGAAGATTCTTCCTTGTCTCTTCCTAGCTCCTCATATCTTAGGTGCATCATTCTCATATCTGCCTCCCTAACCCTCTCACCATATTTCTATTGCTCTTTAGATAGAGTCCAAACCCCTCAGCATGAATTTCATGTTCTCTCATGGTCAAGTCTCTGAATTTTCTACCTTCAGTTCTCACCCTCTATGCTTCCGCCATATTGAACTTCTTTCAGTTCTTCAAAGTTCCCATGTTTTCTCTCATTTCTTGCCCTCTCCATTGGTTATTCTCTCTGCCTGAAATATTTGTTATTTCTATTTTCATCTGGCCATCTCACACTCATTCTCCCTGTCTCAGTTAGATGTCAGTTATTCAGACAGTCTTTCCTGAACCTCAGACTAAATTATGTACTTCTCCAATGACTGTTCATAGCACACTCTACTTCCCCATGATCACCCTTACCACAGCCCTTTAACCATCTGTACTATATTGCACTATAAAACCCTTCGTGATGCTTAGTACATTTAACTGAAGCCCTCAGCACTGTGCCTAGCAAATGGCCCATGTGGAATAAGTATTTATCTGAAAAATGACATACATACTACATACAAGCTTCTGGGAAAATAAGTTGAGTTCAGAATACTATATTCATAGACTAAAGTAGATATCATTAAAACTAAGTTACATAAATTTCTTATGAATCATTGAATAAAGACAAATATGGAAAAATAGATGCTTGGCATCCTTTAGCTCCCATAACTTAACTCCTGCAGAATACTTAATGATTAAATTGAAAAGTTAGAATAAAAAAGAATATCAAATATATTTTTATAGTCAGAACAAAAGTTTATTCTAATATAAATGATTCCTAAATATGAAAAGAAGATGTCTTTTATCTAGGGTCCAGCCTAATTTGAAAGCAATAGACAGACAAACTGAAGGAGAAATTTTATAACTTCATATTTTCCTCATCATCATTTTTATTCTAATCCTTTTAACTAAGAAATACATCCTCCCTGCTTTTTCATATCCCTTGACCCAATTACAACATCCATTGAGTCTAAATAGGAGACACTAAGCCAAAACATGGCAACCATTTTCAAGTAATTGAATTCTGTCTTCCAGAAGAAAGAACATACACCTCAGAGATATTGTGGGTTCAATTCCAGACAACCAAAATGAAGTAAATATGATAACAAAGCAAGTCACACAAAATTTTTTGTTTCCCAGTGCACATAAAAGTTATGTTTACACTATAGTCTATTAAGTATGCAACAGAATTATGTTTAAATCAACGTACATATCTTAATTTTAAAATATTGTATTGCTAAAAATATGCTAACAATCATCTAAGCCTTCAGCAAGTCATAATCTTTTTGATGGTGGTGGGTCTTGCCTTGATGTTAATGGCTGCTCACTGATCAAGGTAGTGGTTGCTGAAGGTCATGGTGGTTGTAGCAATTTCTTAAGACAATAAGACAACAATGAAGTTGGCCGTATAGATTGACTTTTCCTTTCATGAACCATTTTTCTGTAGCATGTCATGCTGTTTAGTAGCATTTTACCCACAGTAGAACTTCTTTCAAAATGAGATTTAATCCTCTGAAACCCTGCCACTGTTTTATTAAGTAGGTTTATGGAATATTCTAAATCCTTTGTTGTCATTTTAACAATGTTCACAGCATCTTCACCCGGAGAGTAGATTCCATCTCAAGAAACCACTTTCTCATCTCCTCCATAAGAAGCAACTCTTCACCCATTCAAATTTAAACATGAGAGTGGAGAAATTCAATCACATTTTCAGGTTCCACTTCTAATTCTAGTTCTCTTGCTATTCCTACCACATCTGTAGTTACTTCCTCCACTGAAATCTTGAATTCCTCAAAGTCATTCATGAGAGTTGAAATCAACTTCTTTCAAATTCCAGTTTGGTGATGATATTTTGACCTCTTCCTCTGAATCATACATTTTTTTTTTTCTGAGACAGAGTCTTGCTCTGTTGCTCAGGCTGGAGTTCAGTGGCACGATCTTGGCTCACTGCAACCTCCGCCTCCCAGGTTCAAGCAATTCTCCTGCCTCAGCCTCCCAAGTAGCTGGGATTACAGGCACACAGCATCACGCCCAGCTAATTCTTGTATTTTTAATAGAGATGGGGTTTCACCACATTGGCCAGGCTGGTCTCGAACTCCTGACCTCGTGATCCACCCGCCTCGGCCTCCCAAAGTGCTGGGATTACAGGCGTGAGCCACCGCGCCCAGGCTGAATGTTTTTAGCATCTAGAATGAAGTTTTTCAAGACTGTTCTCAGTTCACTTTGCCCAGATGCATCAGATAAGAGGAATCACTATCTATCATAGCTACAGTGTTACAAAATATGTTTCTCAAATAAGACATGAAAGTCACAATTACTCCTTGATTCATAGGCTGCAGAATGGATTTTTTTGTGAGCAGACATGGAAATAACATTCATCTCTTAATACCTCTCCATCAGAGCTCTTGTGTGACTAGGTGCATTGTCAATGAGCTGAGCAGTAATATTTGGAAGACAATCTTTTAAAAATATTCAGTAAACCATGCTGTAAACAAATGTGCTCTCATCCAGGCTTTGTTGTTTCATTTGCAGAAAACAGGCAGAGTAGATTTAATGCAATTCTTAAGGACCTCAGGATCTTCAGAATAATAAATGAGTATTGGCTTCAACTTAAAGTCATCAGCTACATTCCCCTCTAATGTGAGAGTCAGTCTGTCCTTTGAAGTTTTAAAGCCAAGCATTGACTTCTTCTTTCTAGCTATGAAAGCCCTATATAACATCTTATTCCAACATAAAGCTATTTCATCTACATTGAAAAAATCTTTTATTGTAGGCACTTCATCAATGATCTCAGCTAGATCTTCTGGATAATTTGCTACAGCTTTTTCAACAGCACTTGCTGCTCCACCTTGCCCTTTTATGTTATGGAGATGGCCACTTCCTTTAAACTTCATGAACAAACCTCTGCTAGCTTCCAACTTGTCTTCTGCAGCTTCCTCACCCCTCTCAGCCTTCACAGAATTGAAGAGTTAGGGACTTGCTCTGTATTAGGCTTTGGCTTAAGGGAATGTTGTGGCTAGTTTGATCTCTTCAGACCACTAAAACTTCCTTCATATCAGCAATAAGATGGTTTTGCTTCTTCATCATTCATGTGTTCACTGGAATAGAATTTTAATTTCCTTCAAGAACTTTTCCTTTGCATTCATAACTTGGCTAACTGGTACAGGAGGCCCAGCTTTTGGCCTATCTCAGCTTTCAACATGCCTTCCTTACTAAGACTCATCATTCCTGGCTTTTGGTTTGAAATGAGAGACTCGGTACTCTTCCTTTCACTTAAACATTTAGACGCCATTGTAGGGTTATTGATTGCCCTAACTTCATATTGTTGTGTCTCAGCTAGTAGGGAGGCCTGAGGAGAGGGGTAGAGGTGGGAGAACAGCCAGTCAGTAGAGCAGGGAGAACACATAGAACATTGATCAATTAAGTTTGCCATCTAATATGGGCACGGTTCATAACACCCCAAAACAAAATAGTAACATCCAAGATCACTGATCACAGGTTACCATGCAAATACAATAACAATGAAGAAGTTGGAAATATTGCAGAATAACCAAAACATCACACAGAGGCATGAAGTGAGCACATGCTGTTAGAAAACACCACCACGATTCCTCAAGGATCTAGAACTAGAAATACCATTTGACCCAGCCATCCCATTACTGGGTATATACCCAAAGGATTATAAATCATGCTGCTATAAAGACACATACACACGTATGTTTATTGCGGCACTATTCACAATAGCAAAGACTTGGAACCAATCCAAATGTCCATCAATGACAGACTGGATTAAGAAAATGTGGCACATATACACCATGGAACACTATGCAGCCATAAAAAGGGATGAGTTCATGTCCTTTGCAGGGACATGGATGAAGCTGGAAACTATCATTCTCAGCAAACTATCGCAAGAACAGAAAACCAAACACTGCATGTTCTCACTCATAGGTGGGAATTGAACAATGAGATCACTTGGACACAGGAAGGGGAACATCACACACTGGGGCCTGTTGTGGGGTGGGGGTAGGGGGGAGGGATAGCATTAGGAGAAAAGCCTAATGTAAATGAGGAGTTGATGGGTGCAGCACACCAACATGGCACATGTATACATATGTAACAAACCTGCACGTTGTGCACATGTACCCTAGAACTTAAAGTATAAAAAAAATAAAAAGAAAAAGAAAAGATATGAGTACAACCAGCTCAGGGGAGGTAAAAACAGAAGCAAGAGAGGACCTCAGAGGCATTTTCATGAGAGAGATGCTGGGTATCTCATCGTGCTAGGGAGGGAAGAGTTCAAGATGTTATTATTTAAATGATAAAGGAAGAGTAACCATCCAATGCTGGAGTGGATGGAACCTGACAATAATTCAGTGTAACCGCCAGGGTTATGTCTGTATGCACAGTGTGCTGTGCACAATGATAAAGGGTGGGAATGAATGATAAATCAATTGAGGTCAAGGAATAAAATTCATTAAGAAATAAAAATAAATAAAAATAAATAAATAAAATAAAAAACGCCACCAATAGACTTGCTTGATGCAGCGTTACCACAAACCTTTAATTTGTAAAGAATGCAATATCTGCAAAGCACAATACAACAAAGTGCAATAAAATGAGGTATGTCTGTATGTATCCGTTGTTGTTTCATAGAGCCGAACATGGACCAAAGAATGGAATTGTTAGGGGGTCAGATTTGTATTCATCAGAGAGTTTAGCATAAACATTTCACAGGGTGAATCGCGTAAATTCCACATCAAAGAGAAGCTGCGTGTGATAAGGCAATAACAATAACAATAGGTATGGCATTATTTGCTGAGTACCTGTAATGTACCAGACACTGTGCTAGGCATTTTCATAAGTATCTCATTAACACCCAAAACAATTCTGCGAAATCACTATCATTATTCAGATTTTTATAAATAAACTGAGGTATGAAGACGAAGGTCACTTGGCTAAGCTCACATATTTAGTAAAAGGCAGAGGTAAGTATTGAAGCCAAGTGTTTCGGACTCCGGATTCCCACCACCACAGACACCCCTCTTTTCTCAACCCCACACTCCTTCTCAGTGGTAGAAGAAGTCTAAAGAAACAGTCTCTAAGATTCTCTTACAACTCTAAGAGTCTGGTCTTCAACCCACTTCTTCAGGATGTATAGGGGAATTTAATTATGAATGCCCAACAGAAAGACAGCCTAGTGAGCTGGATATCTGAAGGCTGACAGCTGAATAAATGTCATGCTCTCTTCAGCAAACATAAAGCCATTAGAATCTAGTGTCATAAAACACACTCCTGTATAACTTTTTAAGAACACTGACAAAATAAGACATTATTTCCTGTATTTTAACCACTGCTATCTCCTTTGTGGTTCTGCACCCTTTATTTTATTGTTTCTCAGGAAAAGTAAATGTCATTTTAGATTGCTTTGTATTAAGAAGATTACAACTTAGAGAATGGATTAAAACTGAATTTGCAATCTATTTTCAGCCTATTAAGGGTAACTGTTTAATTCTATCTGGAATTCATCACAGAAGAAAGATGCTTCCCTGGATTATAAAAAGCAAGGTAGCATTTCCCTGGGATTTGTCATACTTCAAGGTAGGTTAGGACTACCCTACCCAAATAAATTGAGACGAAGAATAATGCTAGTGGAATTCTTTCTTAGAAAATCCAATTATATGAATCTATCCTTAGTTTAATAGGCTGGCATTCAAATGCTTTATTAATATTTCAGTCAGACTTTATATTGATAGAGTTACCAAGGCCCCTCTATAGTTGGCATCTTCAGCAATATATCTCTTTAGTCTACATTCCAAAAAGGTGGTTTAACCAATGAAAACAAAGGTAATTTCTCATCTGTATGCTATGCTTTATAGCCCTAGACTCCTTTCTATTCCCTGTGCCACTCTCCCAGATTAAGCTTCTTCACCTCTCACCTAAACCATGATAAACACCTTCTAACTCTTTATATTAGTTAGACTTACCTTTCCAAGTAACAGCCTGAGTAAGTCACATTTTCCTCCTCTTTAAAAAAAAAAGTACCAATGAATATCTATTAACTACAACATATCATTTTTAGCTTTCAGGAAAAAAAATAGGATTCTCATCTTGGCCTAGAATTTACCTTTATGAATTATATTTCTGGCAGTATAACAGACTAAATACCCTGAGTGAACTTCCTAGCTAAAATAATCTGCATGCCAAATAAAATGTAAAAATAATCTTTGGAAATTAATTGCTGAACTAGCATGAAAGAATACTTCAACAGCTAAAATAGAAGTAAAGTAGGGACTCCTGGTATGTAAGCATTTACCAAAGATTCCCAGTTGTCAGAGAGTTTTCTATTGACTTCTGATGGTTTTAAGCTCCTCCTTAATGGCTCCACCATACATGAGAACCAGTAGATAAAGTACACAGTTGTCATAAAGGGATGAGAATGGGTTACTCCCACATATGTACGATCCCAAAGAGTATCCCATTCAGTGTAAGGCAGAACAAAAAATAAATCTGCCACACCAAAGAAGAAAGCCAGGAAATTTATTGTATTAGTTGGTTTCTATACTGCTATAAAGTGTTGCCCAAGACTGGGTAATTTATAAAGAAAAGAAGTTTAACTGACTCACAGTTCCACATGGCTAAGAGGCCTCAGGAAATTTACAGTTATGGCAGAAACAGAAGGGGAAGCAAAGACCTTCTTCATATGGTGGCAGGAAAGAAAAAGGAAGCAAAAGCAGGGAAAACTGCTTTATACAACCATCAGATCTCACGAGAACTCACTATCACGAGAACAGCGTGGGGGAAACCACTCCCATGATCCAATCACCTCCCACCTGGTTCCTCCTTGGACACATGGGGATTATGGGATTACAATCTGAGAAGAGATTTGTGTGGAGGCACAGAGCTAAACCACATTACTTGTCTATATTGATTTTGGTGCTGAAGAAGAAGGAAATACATCTTGAGAAGCACATGCAGGTTCTTCTCATGGTGTTACGGTTTTGAATTCCTGATACCTATGTAGGTCAAAAAACTTTAAATGAATAATTTATTTAGAGTGATCTTGTGTTGGTAGTGCCACCACACAACTCCCCCAAGCAAAGGCAAATCCTCTTCGGAAGAATCTTTGAGTCCTTCAGTTGAGGTCTCAAAGAACTCCCACAGATACAAGTTCAAAGGAAATGAATAGTTCATATCAAAAATCTAATGACACATAATAAATCATCCTGAGTGGGAGCAAGCAGAAAGAGCAGATGGCAGAACCCAATGTGTAAAAATTTCAGATATTGTAATTATCAGATGCAGATTATGAAATACCAAGTATCTCAAGAATTTGTAAAGCTTGAAAATAGAATAAGGCATAAGAAACTATAAATAAGGACAAAATAGATTTTTAAGAAATGAAACTTCTGCAAATGAAAACATAATTGAAATCAAATTGTACCCTTCCAGCCTCATCTCCCACCAGATTTTTGTTGTTCTCCACGTTCCCTGAACTTTCTTACCTACGTTCTTTTGCTTCCATTACTCTCCCATTTTGAACTATATTTTTCTCTCTGCATTTTGAGCTAATACCCATTGATTAAAGGTCAGTTGCAAAGCTAGCTCTTTGATTTAGCCACTGTAGACATCCTTCTAAATGAAATTATTCATATAGGTCTCCATGTTTTGTTTACATTGTATGTGACACTTAGAATATCATTTAGTAGTTTGTTGTTGCTAGGTTTATTTGCCTGGTTAGATTATAAACAACTTGAGAAAAAGAGATTATGACATAAGCAACTCTATTTGTCTCAACTGGGTAAGTATGTTACCCAGAATAGATGTTAAATATATACTGATTATACTGATTGGAGCTAAAAATTATTTTATTCCTGTAATGTATTCCATTCTATAGCCATAGAAACTGAAGCAATGTACAACAAACGGCCCACTTGGCTTAATTCCCACTGTGCATTATTTATAAAAATGAAACTAAAATTTTGTCTCCTGTAATATTATATATCTTGCTGTCTTTCCATTGAGCTAGATTTATGATAGTAGGAGACCCATATTCTTTCTTGCATCAAATTAAGTCCCAGTTTTTCCCAATTTATGTTATTGCATTACTATTATTATTATTATTATTATTATTATTATAATATGGCATTAGTGATAAAGCCTATGTCAGACCAATTCTGTTAAACATATTTAGGGTTTCTTTAATTGACACATACTAGTAGTACATTTTTGTAGGGTATATATTGATGTTTTGATATATACAATGTTTAGTGATCTGATCAGGGTAATTAGCATATCCATCATTTCAAACATTTATCATTTCTTTCTGGTGGGAACAGTCAATATCTGTCCTCCTTCTAGCTATTTAAAACTATATATTATTGTTAACTGTAGTCATCCTACAGTGTTATATAACACTAGAACTTATTCCTCCTATCTAGCTATAATTTTGCATCCTTTAATAAATCTCTCTCTGTCTTTCCCTTCCCCTTCCCCTTCCCAGCCTCTAGTATCCTCTGTTCTACTTATTACTTCCATGAGATCAACTTTTTTATAGCTTCCACATAAGGGTGAGAACATTCAGTGTTTAACTTTCTGTTCTTAGCTTATTTCACTTAACATATTTAATTTCCATCCATGTTGCCACAAATGACAGGATTTTATTCTTGTTATGGCTGAATAGTATTTCAATGTATATACATATTTTCTTTATCAACCTGCTGTTGGACATCTAAGTTGATTCCATACCTTGGCTCAGTGAATGGTGCTACAGTAAATATGAGGATGCAGTTGTCTCTTTGATTTTCATTCCTTTAGATAAATGCATAGTGGGATTGATGGATCATATGGCAGTTCTATTTGTAGCTTTTTGAGGAATCTCCCTACTGTTCTCCATCATGGTTATCCTACTTTATCTTCCCACCAATGGTAAATAAAAGTTCGATTTAGGGTTTTTTTAAAGCATTAATACAAGTTATTGAATTTAAATCCATCTTAAAAGGAATATTTTGTTCTGTTAGGGAGAAGTGAAGTGATACAAGGTAGATAGTAGGTGTTTTGGGCACTAAAATCAGGATGACTTGGAGTGAGAACCTGCTTAGGAAATTTAGAACACTTTAAAATGTAGGTTGCCTATGAGTCAAATAATTTTAAAATGTATTAGAGAAAAAAAGAGGTGGAAAATTTGAATAATACAAAAAAGGAATTAGAAAAGATGAAAAAAGCAGTCACAATGTGCGTTAAAGATGGTAACTGTCTTTTAGAGAAAGGAAAAACAATGTGAGTAGACTCATAAACATCAGGTAAACAGTCAACCATCCTTTAAAGCTCCCTCTCTCTTGGATAAGACCAAATGGTTTCAATTTTAAAAACGGAAATTTGGCATGAAAGAGTTCTGTAACATGGCCTGCCCACTTACGGGATTTAGAGTAAAAAATGTAAACCAGCTGTGATATTGAGGTTTAGGAATCATTTGTTGTCCATATTCAGTAGCTTTTCCCATGGAATTACAAAACGAATTGTATGATGGATAGTCTACATCCTAATTATGTAATTACACAGTGGAAAAGAACAGCTGAAGAGAAGACGTTTCATCCTTGTGTCCAATGCCTGCATAATCTATGTATTGCATAGTGGATGGAGGTCTTACTATAAAGCAAACTATAATTTTATTATGAAATGTTGGTTTTCATATGGTATTAGAATATGTACATTCAAGCCAGTAGAAATAAAATTAGAACTAATCTAAAGCTTCAAGCTGAACATCAACCAAATCCAAATTGGGTTATCATTAAGATTTTAATCTATTTTAGAGAAAAAATACTGTTTTTGACTTAGTTTCTCTGCTCTTTCAAGTGCAGTCAGTCCCAAAGCAGGAATATCACAAGGCATCCCAGCAAATAAAGATATTAAGGGCAAATGTCAAAATTTTCTAGGTGTTAACCTAATGGAAGTTTCTGAACCTAATGGAAAATATAAGTGCTGAGCAAAGAGTAGGTAATCAATCATCTATTTTATCAACTATTTCTGTGCCCTTGATGTCAAGAGAGGTTATATGTTCTGTATCTCTCGAGAAATCTCTCCCTGCCAGGATACCAGAAAGCAATTCTAAATGTGGAAAGTGTTAGCTATTCAAGAATGGCAGAATGAGAAGTCAAAAAAAAAAAAAAAAAAAAAAAAAAATCACAAGCTCAGCTAACCTGGAAACATGGCCTGATGGAATTTCAAGACACCTGTAGCAGAAACACTTGCTGACTTTAACTCTTAATCATTACTAAATCATAATGAACACCAGAGATATCTGGTAGCTAGTTAACAGAGAAGGGGAAGTTGGCCAAAATAAATGCTGGAAAAATCTGCCATTTATCTTGAAAACACCTTGGGCTCAAGAGAGTAAGAGCCCTTTTCCCCTTCTCTGCTCACTTCGCTTCTTTGTGTCTTGGCCTTTCTTCATCATGTCGGGTTTCTGGTCAGCCAGCAAAGCTCTCCTCACAGAGCCTTGTCTTTGCTTACTGCAGCAACATGTCTTTCATTGCTACAGCATGTGACATGCTTAGGCTTGGAAATGGATTTGGGATTTAGTCCTGGGCTACCGGTACACATTGCAGAGAACAGCTTGCTCAAACTCTGGGGGAAAGATGCTGACTTACAGTAATTGATAAGGTCATTCCTGCTGGATGATCCTCCAGTGGAGGAAAGGTAGCTACTATGCTTAGTAGAGAACTGGGAACATCAGTTCCAGAAAAAATGGCTTCGCATTTCACATGACATCCAAGAATTATATCACTCCCTGTAGTCCACCGTATAATAAGAAGTCTGTAGCTTTCATTCTGTAAAAATTATTAATCATTTGTGGCTGAAAAATGAATCAGTGAAGTTAACCTACATTGTCAGGTTTGATTTATCTGGAGGTAAACAACATTCTAAGAGGATTTAGTGGGCTAGTGTTTAGTAAAAGGGTATGTCCAGGTCGTGGCACTACATAGATTGAATGTCCAAACATTTAAAAGCTCTTTCATCATTGGACTGAATAAGAAAATGACAGCCATCATTTGGTGACCTTAGAATGTCCCAGCTATTTGTAAGAGACTTTCAGTAGTGAATCTAACCTCCCATCAGGCTTGGGTTAAATAAATGACAAGTTATTTTTCTGACTTTAAGATTAATATTGAGCTGCCCTGTTATAAATATGTTCTTCTGAATAGACATTAAATTACAATTATTTGGAGGAGTATGTGAAGGAGGAAAGAAGAGAGAGGCAATTTTTTTTCCTCCTTTTCATTTTATTTCATTAGGTTGGTGTCTCCACACCTCATCATAATATTTTTCTGTCGATACAGTGATTGCTACACTAACCACCTGTGCTAGACAAGCACCTGCCTTAAAAATGCAATTTTTAACTAAGATTTAAATTGCAAACTGGAATTCCAAGGCCCCCTGCCAAAACAAACTCACTTTTCTTTTGAAAAGAATGTTGTCTCCCAAGGAAGATTTTCCTGTACAGTACTCTGTATTTTGACTTAATAGGAAATCTCTCTTTCTCTCTCACTAAATTTTTTTTGTCTCTTGTCAGCTGGTTCAGGGCAATATCTTCATCAAATTCTCAAACAGCCAAGTGGGAGGACCCTCTCAAATTCTAAAAATTAACCTCTTAGTCCTTAACTCACTCACATTTGAGGGATCAAATGTGTTCCCTACATAGTAATTCCGCTTTATCCACAAGAGATATATTCCAAGAAACCCAGTGGATGCCTGAAACTACCAAACCATATATATATGGTTTTGGTATATAATACCATATAATATATGTGTTGTAATACCATATAATATATGTGTTATGTTTTTTCGTGTTCATGCATACCTACGACAAAGTTTAATTTATAAATTAGGCACAGTACTCATGTGCTCCGGGGACATTATTTAGTAAAATAAAGGTTAGTTGAACAAAAGCACTGCAATACCAAGGCAGTTCATCTGATCATAGAGATGGCTACTAAGTGACAAACAGGCAGGAATTGGTATGGCACAGATACACTGGACAAAGGGAGGATGTGCATCCTGGGCAGGACAGCACAAGATTTCATCTGTGCTCCTCAGAATGCTGCTCAATTTTATACTTGTTAATTGCGTATTTCTGGAATTTTTCATTCAATATTTTTGGACCTCAGTTGACTGCAGGGAACTGAAAAGCAAAATCTCAGATAATGGTGAGGACCACACCTTTATAGCAATGAAGACTTCAAGAAAACAATTTCAAATGTGGCAAACTGAGCTATTTATTTATGTTTCAACTTTATTTGAGGAGCATATTAAAGTTTATTTTATAATCTAGTTATGAAAAGGCAAAGGAGCTCTGTCCTCCAACTCTCATGTCCTCTGGTTCCCAGGGTGCGGTGGGCAGTAATAGAATGAGCCCCACCTCTGGAGAAAGACTTGAATTTGAATCTCTGCTTGGCCATAAGAAGCGTCAACCCACCATGCTACTTCTTTTAATATAAACCAATTAATACAAGTAGGAAAATGGGATGAACATTAAATATGACTTTTCCTAACATAAACTCATGGAGAAATCCAGAAATACCTTCAGTAGGGACACTGACTCTAATATCTCATATTGAAATGCTTGCCATAACATTGGTGCTTTATGATAGAAAATGGTCAATGGTAGCCCTCAAGAAGTGCTCTTAAGAAACAACACAAGTGCCAAGTGAGGAATCTCATTAAGTCCAAAGACAGAAATGGCAGAAACCTCACTGGGCACCTGAAGATTAAAATCCTCTTATCACTATGATGTTCCACAGTGAGACACACACAGCAGCAAGTGCTCAACAAATAGTTTACAATAAAAAAGAAATTAAACAAGAAAGCAGTTGACTTTGTGTTGAACATGGAATAGGTCTAAAATCTCTTAAATTTAAATTTCAAATCAGCCTCATCACTTGTCAATGTCTACCTTATGACTATTGGGAGATAGAACGATGGAGTGCTCCTACACATCTTTCATTTTTCATTGATGCATAATAGTCGTACACATTTTCCTATTCATATTGCTAGGCCAGGAATGCAAGACTCTGACTGCTTTTTCCTGGGGCTATTTCTCAGGGCTATATTTGTAGAAAGCAATCTTAGAGGGATGAAATACTCTCTCCCTCCAGGATGAAGAGCAGGTCTGCTTATTTACTGTTTGAAAAGTGGGTCTCCCAAGCTCGATCTTCCTCAGCTGCAACGCAAAACATGCCCTCTGCCTGTTGCATGTGCAATATCCACCTTTTCATTCTGCGTCACCTGGCTGAGACTCAGTGGGCAAATGGAACTAATACAAACATGATGCCACTTCCTGTGCTGTGAGTAATATAATCGTTCGTCTCTGACTCAGAAATCTATGCATTCATGAAATAGCAATAGGCTATGTTATTAGCCTGTAAGTAAGCTAAAACCAAACCCCAGACCCAACAATGATGTGTTTGTGTCTCCTACTTAACTGTGACCTTCATGAGGACAATATTTGTGTTGGATTATTTTTGTATCACATGAATACGGTGCTTGTACAGAATAAGCACTAAGAAATGTGTTCAATAATTAGATGGTTGAATTAATTATTCACCAACATTACAATAGCAAATTTGGTGTTTAGTTTTACATAAAATAACCCATGACTCTGAAATAGACCTAGAGTCTATATTAAAAATTAAAAGTGGGAAAAAAATTTTAAAATTAAAAAATAGACAGTGACCCAGATGAGCATCAACGAGGTTAATTCTTATACATGAACAGAATATAATACTGCTTCACATCTGAATAACGGTTTACACCTTACATAGTTCTTCCACATTTCTTATTTTGCACCTCAAAACACAGAGACAGGAAAAACATTATTATCTCTTCAGGGATGAGAAAATGAATTTGTAAGACAAGCTGAAGATCATTAGGCTTGTAAGTAGCTGAGAAAAATTCTGCAACCCAGATATTTACCCCCTCAGAGTTAGGGCTCATTTCAAAATGTGGCATTTTCCACGGATTCTTTAGTATTCACATTGCCTCCTTTGAAGGCTTCTTCTCATGTACTGATTAAGTTTAATATGCATAGTCTTACCAATATTTCCAGGTTCTTTTGTGTATGTGTGGCTGTGAAGGAATACAATTTCATGATTTAATAGGAAAAATAGGTCTGCAACTCTTTTTGAGTATGAACTGTTTTGAATACCATATCTTCTCACATACCACATATTCTACTCAACAATACAATGAAGTTAGTAGACTTAATAGATGCATTTATTTTAGTACAAATTTCAAAAGCTAAGATACAAACTCAATATTTTTTTTTTAAAAAGACAAGTCCCATAGTGCAATATCTATTAAAACTGTAGATGTGGTAATAGACTGATTTTGTTATTGATTTACTTGTGAACAGGGCCAGGCTTATACCACTACTAACACAAAGCTTGTTACTCTTAAATCTCCAAAGTCCTCTTTCTAAATGCTCTAGAATTGTGTGTGAACTTTTAAAGAATTGCTTTTTTGAACTAGTCTTCCATCTTTTTGAAATCATCTTAATTTATGATAATATATACTATCTTGCGCTAAGTAGAATAAATTGCCTGAAAGGCAAGCAAAATGCACTTAAGTATTATACAAATCAGAAATCATTCACATTTCCATGTTTTTCCAAAGAAAAACTTTGAAATATTAGCAGTTAAAAATTTCCTTCAGTGATTTGTATCTCACTACTCAGCATTAGTTCCTCCAGAGTATTTAGGATTTTTATCTGGCATATGAGAAAAAATAACCAGAGTTTGAACAAGTTGGTAATTCTGCTTTATATGATCCAGCTGGCTGCAAAAAGAATCAGCCTGATATATCAACATCATATTTCATAATTTCTCGTTTCTATGTAACTGATAAACTCCCAAATTTTAGACTTGTAACACACTGGTTTAAAGATATGGACATTTTCTCAAAAGATCTAACAATGGTGTGTTTTAAAAATAGTTATTCAAAGTTTCCATTAGTGTATTTCTTTCCAGCACTGCTGAAAATTAGACTGCATCAATGACAAATTAAATCAAAGTCTATGACTCAGTTTCCTAGATTTCACAATTAATAGGACCAAAAATAACATACTTATGTGTTGTGGATGTGGGGCAGGAGGCATAGTGGAGTGAGGCGATGAACAGTTCGCCAACACGAGGTCAGCAGATGCTCTGAAAGGATCCAGTAAGTAGCTAGTTCAGGACTGGATTCACAATTGGTATCAATTTTGGTTTCCTAATTAGCAATTCATGTTCCCAGGTTAGAACTCAAGTTTATAAAGCCAAAGGAAGGGCAGTGATATGCTGGATACATTATATTCAGCAGAGTTTACCTTACTCTTGATATTAACAGACTTATATCGAATTTACCGATGAATTTTCATTATATTTTCCACTACTCTGAAGTAATACATTTACTAGTTATAACTCTATTCTGTAACATCACAGGAAAGATGACGTGTGTTGCTCTGCATGTTCCACACACAG
This sequence comes from Theropithecus gelada, assembly GCF_003255815.1. Lineage (NCBI taxonomy): Eukaryota > Metazoa > Chordata > Mammalia > Primates > Cercopithecidae > Theropithecus > Theropithecus gelada. The sequence goes on from NC_037674.1 coordinate 13,060,413, forward strand.
ACTTTTAATATCAAGGAGTTTATCATCTGTTTGGAAGTGCCCGGCTCTGTCTCCTCTGTTTATTCCTCTCGTTCCCACACAGCCCTATATGTGATCCACTCCAAGTTGAGCGGCCCTTTGCTTCCTCTCTCAGAATTCAAATAGAATATCTTTTTCCTCAGCCACACCAAGAAAAAAAGTTGTCTTTAATTGAACAAGGCTGTACCCTCTAACTGGCCTTAGTCTTTCTACTCATCAGAGCTGAAGACAACACTATAACTTCAGTCCCTGCTTGCTTTTCCTTCTCCTTGACACTTACTATGCTGTTCTTGCATGAGAAGATGCTCAGGTATCCCCTTCTTTTCCACAGAAAACTAAGAGGTTTGTAGAACAGAGACAGACTTAGGATCCTTTCTTCCTGAGAGTGAGTGGAATAAACTGTTTTCCTGTGTGGAATAAAAGTGCTTTAGGACGCACGAGCTCTCCATTTCCTGCAGCATGAGCAAATGAAACATACAATAGGTGCCCAATAAGAACACGAACCAATTAAAAAACACATAGACCACTTGACTGCCTCTGTGCTCCCTTTTGAGATGGCGAGATTACCCGACAATCTCATGAGCCATCCAATGTGAGCTTTTATAGACTTGTAACATACTGGTTTAAAGTGACGGGCATTTTCTCAAAAGATCTAACAACAGTGTGTCAAAAACATTTACTCAAGGTTTCCATTAATTTATTTCTTTCCAGCACTGCTGAAAATTAGACTACATTAACGACAACTTAAACCAAAGTCTATGACTCAGTTTCCTAGATTTCGCAATTAATAGGACCCAAAATAACATATTAATTTCTGTAGGATGAAGGGAATTAACACTTTAAAACATTCTGCATTATCAATAAACCGACGGTTCATTTTCACAAATGGAGTTTGTTTCAATTCTCAGCTGTTGGATGATGATTTGACTTGGAGCAAAGGCAATGTAATTGGGTAACAGCTGAGATGTGCTTGTTTGAGTGGAGCTGAAAGATCCATTGCAGGATTTCTAAGAGTGTGAATTACAATTCCAATGATATCAGAAACAACTAATTCTGTTCTTTAGAAGTGAGGACATAAAAGAAGTTTGAGGTTTTCTTATTTCAAGCTTTAATTGAGGGCTAGGCTGTAATTCATTTTCATCCCTGAGTGAGTGGTAAAAACATACACAGCAGGTAATTCACACCACCTCAAAAACTGTTGGTGCAGTAAGAAGACTAATCAGGGTAAGCTTCCAGTAGCAAATTATCAGCTACAAATTAAAACCTTGCCTCATGCTTGCTAAGAGAAACGTTCCTTTTCACCAACACATACATGTGAATATTAGTAACTGTTGGATTGCAGCAAGATGGGAAGATTAGGGATCCTGCCTGCTTGCATTAAAGAGAGCCCTGGAAAGGTGTGAAATAAACTAGACTTCAAAGAACGCAAAATGTTTGGTTTAAAAATGAAAAGTTGTCACTATCCCAGGTGGAGGTGTTTATTCTGGAAATGGAAATTAATATCGCACATAAATAAAGAAGTAAACTTAAATTCCTGGTAGAGTTTGAAACAGTTTTCGTTTAAGTCCTTCTGATTATCTTCTTGAATCATATTCCTCAAAATAAGAACAAAAGACTGCTGACTACAAAAAGAATTAATTAAATTTCTGATGTTAATTAATCTCGAGGAAATAGAGAACAGTGGTAGGACAAAAATTCTGTGATTTTCTTGGCTTTATGCCATAACCTCAATGTAATTTAAAAGTATGTTTTTAGCATTTAACCTTCTCAGTGATTTTTGCTTAGATGACGTTCAAAATTGTTTCAAGAAAGCTGCAAAGTGGTAATGATAATACATAAAGAGTTCAAAATGGCTGCACATATCTGATAAATATATACGCTATATACATAATTATGCTATTGGCTTCAATGACCATAATTGCACCTTTTGGGCTGCAGATCCACTTTTAGTTCCATCTCTCTCTGAACAAACCTGTTGTAACAGCAACATAGACAAGGGTATACAAATAGCAAAAATCTTCCTTTTTATAAGGGCTAATTTTCTTAATACTCAAAATCTTGATTCTTTTAATTCAGAAAATCAAAAAAACAAAGAGAGAGAGAGAAAAACACCTTGTCAGGATTAGCCAAAGCAACATTTCCTTAAAGAAACAAACACCCTGTTTGTAGAGCTACGTGGACTCGCAGCAAATCTGTGACTTTGCCACAGCAGTTTGTTTTTCAATCAAGTAGTGTCTCTATCTTTAAAGGGAACTAGAGAGACTTTCTGGAAACCCAGATAAATTACTCAAGAGTTGCTGAGCTGATTTTCTGAATATTTAAAGCCTGAAGCAAATTTAAACACTATCATTGAAATCTCTGGAGGGGGTGAAGGAAGTGGGGAAGACAGAAGAGGTTTAAAAATGGAAATCTCTAAACGGTCTGCATACAAACGCCACACCTTCACCCTAACACCACCTAGCAAGTCATTCACATCTTTAAATTCACAGAGGTCCGATGCATCCTGGACTCTCTTTGGTAAACATATGTACAGTCCTGAATTTATCTGTACCTAATGCCATTTCTGAGGATTCCACCTGGAGAGTCACTTCTTCATAGAGTTCTGGTCAGCCGTATCATAGAGATTCAGCCCAATATGTGTGTTTCTGTGAGAATACATGTGTGTGTTCAACTTAATTCATCAATATCTCTGCATCCAAAGCAAAATCATCATAAATGAGGAAGAGTCGAGAACGCAGACCTTTTTCAATAGATCCCTATTTATTTTTCAAGATCTGGTTATTTTGTCCTCAGTTACACTCAAAGAAACAAACATTTTCTCAGTGCTCCCTAGAAATCAAACAGTGGGCTCTGATGAAAGTGTCACCTTGTAAAATTGGATGTCTGGAGAGTATGTCCAAAATCATATAAGATTTGCAATTCCAATTTTCTTCTCCAAAGGAATTGGAGTTATACCATTGTCCCTCCATGCAATGGCTAATGAGAAGCCATGCTCCCTTCAGCACCCAACTACTCCTGGGGCTGAGTCGGTACTCTTTAAATTGGGTTTGGGCTCCAGTGAAAGCAGAAAACAAAACAAAGCTAGTGTCCATCTCTCTCATTTTAGACGTCCCTGAATATTTCTTGGAAGAGTTAAGTGATAAGGAGTCTCATTAAGTCTACTAAGATAACTGTTTGATGTGTTACTCAATAGATGAAACACAAAACTGTTCTTTAAAAATCAGTTAAATTGCTTGAAGGAACAACAAATTCATACATCAGCCCATTCTTTATGTTCTAAAGTGCAATTTATGGGGCTAAACGAAAGTAAATGTCATACCTTTAATTTCGTAAAAAGTTATGTACAAGTCTATTATTCAAAATAATCACATAACAGAGAACAGCTACCTTTCTGCTCAGTGGGGTGCCATTTTATAGACTTTAAAATTCACTAAGTTCAAGCAGCTTTCATTCTAAATAATACATGTGCTAAATATGTCACATTAAAAGTGCTTTTGGCATGTAAATGATCCGTTTTCTCATAGAAATGCTTTTAAAAGAATCTGAGCTTTTTTTCTTTTTCTCCTTCTCCTCCTCCTTCTTCTTCTTCTTTTTTTTTTTTTTAATTCTAAGTGCATTGAATTTCATTGTCCTACAGAACCATGCAGAGTTGAGGGAAGTGAACTGCAGGGACAACTCAGCCCTTGTCAGCCTGTGTACTTATGTATCATTTGAACTGTCAGAAGTATATAGAGTTCTATTTGCTTCAACATTATTTTCTGTTCCAATCCGGGGGAAATTTTCTCTTTTGCTTTCATTTTTTCCCCCTGGAACTAAGTGTTAGCAAGCAGTTTCAGGTCTAAAAAGTTAGCGATTTACTGTTAAAACATAAGGCACATGTACGAACAAATTTTCTGTATATTCGTTTAATTCTTCAAACCCTTTCCTATTTCTTCTGTTCTATAACACTGAACAATAAAGCTGATGTTACATGGGGTGATTTAAGGTGCTTACCCTCCACAAAAACGAAGTCGAAATTCTTGTGCTTGATATGAATAAAACTGAAAGCATAGTCTCTCTCTCTTGTAGCTTCATTATACTGCTACATAAGCAGGAGCCTTCCCACACCGTGTATGCAGCTTACCAAGGGAGAGCCTTTCATAACTTCTGAATTGATTGGTCCTTCTCTCTCCTTTGTAATGCCATGTAGTAGAATTTGATGATATCAGCTATCTTCTGCTTTTAGAGCTCTTTTGCTCATACTTATTAAAATAGAGCAATGTGAATGCAACTTGAAATCCATTATGCAGTTTGTAGAAGCTGTTTCTCACAGAGTAGTTAGCTTCAGGGTTCTCCTAGAATTTTAACTTCACCATCTCTTTTACATATAAAGAAAAAATGTCTCAAGAAGTAAGTCAGAAATGATATGTATACAATTGCTGAGATCAGCTATAAGCAAAGGGAGTTGGTTTTATGGTAGGATAATTCATAATATAATCATAACATGTATAAATAAGAGTTGAAAATATGAGTTGGGTTGCCATACTTAGCAAATAGAAATATAGAACATCCAGTTAAATTTGAATTTCAAATAAATAACAAATAATACTTTAGTATAAGTATGCCCCATGCTTATACTGAGAAAATATTCATTGTTTATCCAAAATTCAAATTTAACTGGACATCTTATATTTTATCCAGTAACTCTAAATATGAACCTACTTTAAAAGTCTAGCTTTCTGGGTATGGTGGCTCACGCCTGTAATCCCAGCACTTTGGAAGACTGAGGCAGGCGAATCATGAGGTCAAGAGATCGAGACCATCCTGGCCAATATGAAAACGCTGTCTCTACTAAAATTACAAAAATTATCTGGGTGTGGTGGAGCACACCTGCAGTCCCAGCTACTCAGGAGGCTGAGGCAGGAGAATTGCTTGAACCTGGGAGGCGAAGGTTGCAGTGAGCAAAGATCATGCCACTGCACTCCAGCCTGGTGACAGAGCGAGACTCTGTCTCAAAAAAAATAATAATAATAACCCATAAAATGTAACTTAAATAATGCAAGATAAATCTTTTACATCAACAGATCTACCTACTTTTGTGATTTGGACAATAATTGTCCATTGCATCTATATGCTTTACCTACTCTGATACTAGTGCATTCTTTTTAGTTTTAGGAATGTATTTCTAAGGAACAGGTTTAAATGTTTAAATTAAATATGATAACCAAGAATTCAGACAGGCAGATGCAGTAAGAGTAGAGTTTCCTTTTATTTGTTCAATGGGCACTTGAAGTATTTCAAATGTGTCTGTTTTTAGTATAACAAATGATTCCCTCCCTGAAATTCTCCATTTTATCACTTAAATATATTTACCTGAAAACTCATTTCTTCTAAATGTATGACCGGATTTCAACTTCCTAGTTAGGTTGGACTGTACCATAATTGCTTTTAAGAAGAGGGTTTACATTTATTGAGTATCTATTATGAACCAGTGCTTTAATTTTTTAAAAAATTTTCCTTCATCATCACAAGAACTCTAAAAGCTAGATACCAATTACTATTCTCATTTACACAACTAGCACAAGTTACGAAGCCACCAGGTGACAGAGGTATGATCAGTAGCCAAGTCAACTGAATGGCAAAGAGTCAACTGAATGACTCTTTCTAGTGTGAAAACTGCCTCAGAATAGTTGGCTGAATCTTTCTTCTTCCTGTCTTTTACAAAAAAAGACTGAATTTGAGAAAAACCAAGATGCTAAAATCAGGATATGAGTGTTATATTAACTCAACATTGTTAGGAGGAAAACTTACTTTTCTTCCAGTTGTTCTTTTAGCAAACCTGAAATGGATCAGTTAATGAAAAATTTTCTACAACCAGGGTCTAGGATTAAAAACATTTTTTCCTACATTTTCTCTTCTCTTTAGGTTCATTACCATAACATAGAATAGTAAGAATTAGGTACCCATGGAGCCCAATTTTAAGAGAAAATCTTAAACCACATCTACGTTAAGCATTGGATCAGTCCCCTCTACAACCACTGGGAATTATTCATTAGCATTCACAGTGCGAAAAATGCGTGAATAACACCACTGCATTTTGTAAAATGCAATTTTTGGCAGGTTGACTAAAATCTTGGCACACATTATCATTTTCCCAAAATGTATTTGCATCTAGGCTTACTGATTTTTATTACTCTATCTGGACCTTCTCCAAATTCTCCTTATCCTCAAATTTAAATAAAGCACTTCACGAAGGTTTCTTGTAAATTAAAAAGCACTGTTAGAACAGGTAGAAACATGAAACTAGCACTTTATCGATTATTTTTTAAAGCCCTAAAACATATTCAGATGCATTTATGTATTGTGTTTCAAAACTGTATTTATTTTGACAAAGTGTAAGTGTTTAGCATGTTACCAGAGAGAAAACCTTCCTAGAGTGGTCCAAAGCATTCAAAGGAAAGGACATAAATCCTAAGAGTTGCATGGAGCGGGCGGGGGGGGGGGGAAGAGGTCCAGTAATTTTTATTTTAATATCATCTTCAGTCATTCAAAGATTGTGGGCTCATACACACAATTCACAAAATTAATCTGAATATATACATTACAGAAAAGATCAGAGTCTATATGCCACAAGGCAAACAGATATACAAAGTAAATAATGATAAACGGCACACATTTGCACTTTCTCAACTCTATTTACAAAAGTAAGCAAACTAAAATAGAATGACAACATTTTAAAAACAAGACTCCAGGTCTTTCACAACGAATATTTTGATAGTGTAGAAACCACACTGACCAAAATCCACCAGGATGCCAGGCAGCTTCTCCCCGCCTGTTGATACCATCACATTGGCCACCCTGACGAGAACAGTTTTGGAACAATGCAGAGGATAACTGAGAGAACTGAATTGATGATATCACTGACCTTACGAAATATAATGTTACAGCCATCTAATGTGTCTGAAAACTTTAATCGCAAAAAAAGATTTATGTTTTGACATAAAGAGTTTCTGGATCCATTGTGAAATGAGAGAAAAACTTTTTCTTTAAAGAATTGTTATTACAAAGCAGTTTTTTTACCAAGAGATACAGTACATAAACTCTGAATTTAAAGTTCTACTGTGAGTTTCCTGAACAAAAAATATTGCACTACCATATAATTTGAATTCTGAAAATATTGTCTAAATTTTAAAATTATAGTCTTACGTAGATGTTCTCCACAACTTGCTTCCTACTCCCAAAGACTCTGAGCAGAGTTACCCTTTTTAATTAGGGAAGATAGTTGCAATACTATATGTAGTCTAGAATGTTAATTAATACTTCAGCATAAGAAATCATTAATTGAGCATAGCAGACTTGCTCTTTCCTGAATTCTGCAGGCAGGTGCAGCTCCGTGTTCCTCTGGGAAACATCAGGATGGTGGATTGGGTGACTCTAACCATCCTCCTCTGCACTGATCAGAGTCCATCAGGTCACAACAACTGGGGCTTCCAGCACAGTGGACACACCTCTGCCTAAACTCTGTGGGTAGGTGCAGCCCAGTTCCAGAAAAGATCTGGATGGCAGATCAGGTGACTCCACCCATCACCACTGCTCATAGCTGGGTGGAACATGCTGTCTGGGGCTTCTAGCACAGTATACCAGCCTGTGCCTGAACTCTGAGGGTAGACACAGCTCCATATTCCCCCAGGAAGCACCCAGATGGCAGTTTGGGTGACTTCACCCACCCCCACTGCTGCTAGCCAGGTAAGCCTTGCTAGTTGGGTCTCCTAGCAAAGCAGCCCCACCTTTGCCTGAATTCTGCAGGCAGGTACAGTTCTGTGTTCCCCCAGGAAATATCAAGATGATGGATCAACTCCACCCACTGCTGCCCCTAGCTAGGCACTTCTTACTGGCTTGGGAAGTGCCCAAGCAAGAGTGGGAAGTCCCACTCTGAGAACAATGAGAGGGGTGAGATGGCTGGGCTCCTGGGCTGGTGGGTGAGTGGGTGTGCCTCCCTCCACTGGGCCAGTTGAGGAAGTGGTCTGCCAGCCACGACCACTGCTGGAGGAAGCTCCATAGCCCAGAACACCTAATGATGGAAACTCAAGTGGGCACCAGAGATTGGATGGAGGCTCCTCAAAGGTCTGGGAGAGGGTCTGGTGAGGGGGTTATCTCTCTCCCAACCCCACTACGGAGTACTGTAGATGTGCCAAAATACCAAAGAACCACATGGCAGAGCCTGCCAGCCAGTAATCTTAAGTACCACTTACTGGATCACAGCCCAAATTATAATACCAAAAATACTTTGCCAGTATACAGCACCTGTGAAACCTAAGCCTAAAATATAGCTACAAATAAAGATTCTGTAAAGAGCCTTGACCCTCTGAAAGCACCCAGAAATGAAGCCAACTGACTATATTCAACACACCACACAGTTAAAGGAACACCAGCCCTCTCAGAGGAGAACAAATCAGCACAAGAACTCTGGCAATTCAAAAAGACAAAAGTGTCACTTTACCTCCAAATGAACAAACTAGTCTCTCAACAACAGTTCTTAATGAGATTGAAATAACTGAAATGACAGACACAGAATTCAGAATCTGGAAGACAAGGAAGCTCATCAAGATCCAGGAGAAAGTTGAAATTCAATCCAAGGAATTCGATAAAATAATCCAGGAGCTGAAAGATGAAATATCCATTTTAAGAAAGAACCAAAGTGAACTTCTGGAATTGAAGAATTCACTTTAAGAATTTTATAATATAGTTGGAAGCATTAAAAATAGAACATACCAAACCGAGGAAAGAATCTCAGAGCTCAAAGACCAGTTTTTTGAATCAGCTCAGCCAGACAAAAATACAGACAAAAATTTTTTTTAATGAACGAAGCCTCCAAGAAATAGGAGATTACATAAAGAGATAAAATTTATGACTCATTGGCATTCCTGAGAGAGAACAGAGAATAAGCAACTTGGAAAACATATTTGGGGATATAGTCCATGAAAATGTCCCCAGTCTTGCTAGGGAAGTGGACATACAAATTCAAGAAATACAGAGAACCCCTGTCAGATACTATACAAAACAACCATCCTCAATGCACATAATTATTGGATTCACCAAGGTCAGTGCAAAAGAAAAAATTCTTAAAAGGAGCTAGAGGAAAGGTCAGGTCACCTACAAAGGGAATCCTATCAGGTTAGTAACAGACCTCTGAGCAGAAACCTTATGAATCAGAAGAGACTGGGGAGTCTATTTTCAGTGTTCTAAAAGAAAATAAATCCCTAATAAGAATTTCATAGCCCACCAAATGAAGCTTTATAAGTGAAGGATAAATAAAATCCTTCCCAGACAGGCAAGCACTAAGGAAATTTATTACCACAAGACCAGCCTTACAAGAGGTCCATAAGGGTGTACCATGGAAATGATAGACTGAAACCCACAACTACAAAAACATACTCAAGCACTTATACCACAGACAATATAAAGCAACGACAAAACGAAGTCTACAAAACAACCAATTAACAAGAAAATGACAGTATCAAAATCTTTCATATCAGCACCAACCCTGAATGTAAATAGTCTAAATGCCCCACTTAAAAGGAATATAGTGGAAAGCTGGATTAAAAGACAAGAACTGACTGTTATCTTTAAGAGATGCATCTCACATCTAATGACATCCAAAGGCTCAAAGTTAAGGGAGGGAGAAAAATCTATGTTGTAAACAGGAATAAAGGAAGTAGAAGTCACTATTATCAGAAAAAAAAAAAAAAGACTTTATACCAACAACAATCAGAAAGGACAAAGAAGGCCACTACATAAGGATAAAGGGTTCGATTCAATAAGAAGATTTACCTATCCTAAGGCCAAGGCGTGCGGATCACAAAGTCAAGAGATTGAGACCATCCTGGCCAACATGGTGAAACCCCATCTCTACTAAAAACACAAAAAAAAGTCTGGGCATGGTGGCATGCACCTGTAGTCCCAGCTACTTGAGAGGCTGAGGCAGGAGAATTGCTTGAACCTGGGAGGCAGAGGTTGCAGTGAGCCGAGATCTCGCCACTGCACTCCAACCTGGCGACAGAGCAAGACTCCGTCAAAAAAAAAAAAAAAAGACTTAACTATCCTAAATATATATGCATCCAACACCGGAACACCCAGATTCATAAAACAAGTTCTTCTTGACCTATGCAAAAGGCTTAGACTGCCACACAATAATAGTGGGAGACTTCAACACTTCACTGACCACATTAGACTGATCATCAAGGCAGAAAACTCACAAAGAAATTCTGGAATTAAATTCAACACTTGATCAATTAGGTCTAATAAACACCCACAGAATACCCCAGCCAACAACCCAGAATATACATTCTTCTCATCCATACATGCAATATATTCTAAAATTAACCACATGCTTAGCCAGAAGTAAGTCTCAATAAATTCAAAAAAATCAAAATCATACCAAGTATACTCTCAGACCACAGTGCAATAAAAATATAAATAAACACCAAGAAGATCTCTCAAAACTACATGAAACCATAGAAATTAAACAACATGCTCCTGAATAACTCATGAAGGAAACAATGAAATTAAGGCAGAAATGAAACAATTTCTTTGAAATTAATGAAAACAGACATAACTCACCAAAATCTTTCGGACACAGCTAAAGCAGTGTTAAGAGGAAAGTTCATAGCACTAAATGCCTTCATCAAGAGTTTAGAAAGATCTCAAGTTAACAATCTAACATCACACCTAGAGGACTGAAACAAACAAACAAAAAAAATTAAAAAATAAATAAAAATAAACAAGAAAGAAAAATCTAACCCTAAAGCCAGCAGGAGAAAAGAAAGAATGAAAATCAGAGAACTGAACGAAATTGCCAGGCATGGTGGCTCACACCTGTAATCCCAGCCTTTGGAGGAGGCCAAGGCAGGTGGATTGCTTGAGCCCATGAATTCAAGCCCAGCCTTGGCAACAAAGTGACACCCCATCTTTACAAAACTTAAAAAAATAAAAAAAAATTTAAAAAAGCTGGGTATGGTGGTGCATGCCAGTAGTCCTAGTTACATGGGAGGCTGAGACAGGAGGATCTCCTGAGCTTTGAAGCTCAAGGTTGTAGTGAGTAAGCCATGATAATATTACTGCACTCCAGCCTGGGCAACAGAACAAGACTTTGACAAAAAAAAAAAAAAAAAAAAAAAAACTGTACAAAATTGAGATGCAGAAGTTCATACAAAAGATCAGTAAAACCAACATTTGGTTCTGCAAAATAATAAACAAGATTGATAAAATACTAGCTAGATTTTAACAAAGAAAACAAATAAGATCCAAATAAGTCAAATAAGTTTAATCAGAAATAAAAAAGGTGACTACAACTGATCACACAGAAATACAGAAGATCCTCAGAGTCTATTATGAATACCTCCATGCAAACAAATTAGAAAATCTAGAGTATGTGGATAAATTCCTAAAAACACAACCTCCTAGAATTGAACAGAAAAAGTGAAAACTTGAGCAAATCATTAAGAAGTTTCAAAATTGAATTATTAATGCAAAACACACACACACACACACACAATGAGGCCAAAAAAATAGCTGGACCAGAAGGATTCAGAGCCACATTCTACCAGACATACAAAGAACTGACACCAATCTTACCAATACTATTCCAAAAAAATTGAGGAAGAGGGACTCCTCCTTAACTCATTCTATGAAGGCAGCACCATCTTGATACAAAATCTGGCAGACACACAACAAAAAAAGGAAACTCAGGCCAATATCACTGATAAACATAGACTCAGAAATCCTCCACAAAATACTAGCAAACTGAATCCAGCAGCACCTCAAAAATTTAATTCACCACAATCAACTAGGCTTTATTCCTGGTATGCAAGATTAGTTCAACATATGCAAATCAATAAATGTAATTTACCACATAAACAGAATCAAAAACAAAAACCATATGATCATCTCAATAGACACAAAGAAAGATTTCAATAAAATTCAACATCCATTCATAATAAAACCCCTCAACAGTCTAGGCATAGAAGGAACATACCTCAAAATAATAAAAGCCATCTATGACAAACCCACAGCCAACATCATACTGAATGGGCAAAAACTGGAACCATTCCCCTTGAGAACTAGAACAAGACAAGGATGCCCACTCTTACCACTTCTACTCAACAGAGTACTGAAAGTCCTCGCCTGAGTGATAAGGCAAGAAAAAGAAATAGAGGCCATCCAAATAAAAAAAGAAGCAATCAAACTATCACTCTTTGCAGATAATATGATTTTATATATAGCAAACCCTGAAGACTGACAAAAAGTCTCCTGGGACTTCTCTAGCTGAGAGCCAAATCAAGAACACAATCCCATTTACAATAACTACATACACAAAAATGAAGTACTTAAGAATACATCTAATCAAAGAGGTAAAAGATCTCTGCAAGGAGAACTACAAACCATTGCTGAAAGAAATCAGAGATGACACAAACAAATGAAAAAATAGTCTATGCTTATCAGAGGAGTTAATATCCTTAAAATGGCCATACTGCCCAAAGCAATTTATAGACTCAATGCTATCTCTATCAAACTACCAATGTCATGTTTCACAGAATAATAAAAATTTATCCTAAAATTAAAGCAGAACCAAAAAATATCTTGAATAGCCAGAGCAATCCTAAGCAAAAAGAACAAAGCTGGAAGGATCAAATTACCCAACTTCAAACTACACTATACAGCTACAGTAAACAAAACAGCATGGTATGGATATAAAAATAGACATATAAACCAATGGAACAGATTAGAGAACCCAGAAACAAACCCATACACCTACAACCATCTGATCTTTGACAAAATTGACAACGATGAACAATGAGGAAAGGACTCCCTATTCAATAAATGGTGCTGGGATCGCTGGCTACCCACATGCAGAAGAATGAAACTGGACCCCTACTTATCACCATACACAAAAATTAATTCAAGAAGGATCAAAGATGTAAATGTAATACCTCAAGCTATAAAAATCCTAGGAGAAAGTCTAGGAAATACCTTCCACATCAGCTTTGGCAAATAATTTATGGCTAGGTCCCCAAAAGCAATTGCAACAAAAACAAAAATTAACAAGTGGGACCTAATAAAACTAAAGAGTTTCTGCACACCAAAAGAAATAACTAAAAAAGTTAACAGACAACCTACAGAATGGGAGAAAATATTCACAAACTATGTATCTGACAAAGGTCTAATATCCAGAATGTAAAGGAACTTAAATCAACAAGCAAAAAGCAAATAATCCAATTTAAAAATGGGCCATGGACATGAACGGACACTTCTCAAAAGAAGACATACATGTGGCCAACAAAGAAATGAAAAAAAAAAAGTTTATCCTAATTAACCATTAATGAAATGCAAATCAAAACCACAGTGAGATACCATCTCACAACAAGCAGAATGGCTACCATTAAAAAGTCAGTTTCTCAAGTGCTTTCCAAAGAACTTAAAATAGAAGAGAGAGGAGATTTCTCAAAGAACTTAAAATATAACTACCATTCAACCCAGCAATCCCATTACTGGACATATACCCAAAATAAAATAATTCATTCTATTATAAAGTCACATGTACTTGTACGTTCACTACAGCACTATTCACAAAAGCAAACACATGAAATCAACCTTGGTGCCCATCAACAGTGGATTGGATACACAAAATGTGGTACATATGCACCATGGAATAACACACAGCCATAAAAAGAACAAAATTATGTCCTTTGCAGCAACATGGATACAGCTGGAGGTCACTATCCTAAGCGAATTAAACAGAACATAAAACCAAATATTGCATATTCTCACTTATAAAAGGCAACTAAACATTGAAAACACATAGACATAAAGAACAAGAGACACTGTGGACTACTACATGCAGGAGGAAGGGAGGTGGCCACAGGCCAAAAAATGACTTATTGGGTACTATGCTCACCACCTGGGTGACAGGACCATCTGTATCCCAAACCTCAGTATCAAGCATATACCCTAGTAACAACCTTGCCCATGCACCCCCCTGGGTTGAAAATAAAAATAAATAAAATTTTAAAATAAAGTTGTGGATTCTATAAAAGAAAGAAAAAGAAAAAGAGAGGAAGGAAGGAAGGAAGGGCAAGAGGAAGGGAGGAAGGGAGGAAGGCAGGGAGAGAGGGAGAGAGGGAGGGAGGGAGGAAGGAAGAAAAGAAGGAAGGAAGGAAGGAAAAAGAGAGAGAGCAAGAGGAAGGGAGGGAGGAAGGAAGGAAGGAAAGAAGGAAGGAAGGAAAAAGAGAGAGCAAGAGGAAGGGAGGAAGGGAGGAAGGAAGGGAGGGAGGGAGGGAGGAAAGGAGAAAGGGAGGAAGGGAGGAAGGGAGGGAGGGAGGGAGAAAGGGAGAGAGAAAGGGAGGAAGGGAGGGAGGAAGGGAGGAAGGGAGGGAGGAAGGGAGGAAGGGAGGAAGGAAGGAAAGAAGGAAGGAAGGAAGGAAGGAAGGAAGGAAGGAAGGAAGGAAGGAAGGAAGGAAGGAAGGAAGGAAGGAAGGAAGGAAGGAAGGAAGGAAATGTTTTAAAAAATCATGAATTTTTAGGGGCATGGTATTTTCTTTTACATTCCTGAGTGGTCAAATTGAAGTATTTTTGCCCTCTGAGGAGAGGATTCAGTGTACTCAGAAATAAACTTATTTCTATAGTTTTCATATATACACTTTTTTTGTGGCCAGGAAAAAATTAATATGAATGTGGTATTTGGAAGCTTTAATATGAATGTGACCACTGCTTGGGCAATCTCATCTTTAAGCTACAAGATGTCCCATATTTCATCATTAAGTCTTTTTTAATCACATAATTCAAAAATTGTTGGGTGATAGCTATGTGAAAGAAATATGTAAAAGAGTTTCTTTTTATTTGTAAGAAAGATGTGGAGAGTTAGCCTGGTGTCAAAAATGTTCTTCTCATAACTTCAAAATAACATTTTCCACTTGATCTTTGTTGGTGTGACAAAAATGACAAACAAAAATAATCTTGCAACATTCTTTTCCTTTTTTTATCTCTTTGAATATTTCTGAAAATATTTGACAAAGCCTGAGATATCTTCCAGATTTTCATGTACTCATTGATACCCATCCTTAAAAACCTGAGTTAGGTTTTTCAAATGGTATTTTTACAAGAAAAAGAAGTCCTACCACATTCTAATACTTAACTGGTTTTAGGACTTGAATTCTGACCTTGCAGAGGATTTCAGGCTTTATTTGAGATCAAATACATTTTCATTTTAATATTGCATCAGGACCCACACTGCATAGACAGAAATCTATGATTTCAATGGATCCATGAATATTAAGCAGTAGAAATGAGGTCAAAAATGGAAAAAACAAAATAAGTGGGTCTTCAGGATAAAGAAGGGCAATGTGGTAAAATAGAATGGAAGGGCACTGGCTTCATCCTTTGCTAGTTGTTTGACCTTGGACTGAGGTTTGATTTACTCATTAATAAAAAAGAATGTTCTAGGTTTTTTGTTGTCATTCATAATTTTCTGTTTTATTATCATTATTTTTGAGAGGGAGTCTCGCTGCGTCACCCATGCTGGGGTGCAGTGGCATGATCACAGCTCACTGGAACCTCCACCTCCTGGGTTCAAGCAATTCTCATGCCTCAGTCTCCCAAGTAGCTGGGATTACAGGTATGTGCCACCATGCCTGGATAATTTTTGTACTTTTAGTAGTTCACCATGTTAGCCAGGCTGGTCTCGAACTCCTGACCTTGTGATCCACTCACCTCGGCCTCCCAAAGTGCTGGGATTATGGGTATGAGCCACTGTGCCTGGCCCATAATTTTCTGTTTTAAAGAAGAAAAATATGTATATACCTATCCCTTAGTTGCAATTTGAAAACTTGAAAATCTCTGAAAGCCAAAAGGGTTTTTTTGTATTTCACTGATGGCAGAACAGAACTGAAGTTAATATGCATACCTGTCTTAGTTCATGTTATGTTGCTATAGCAGAATATCACAAACTGGGTAATTTATAAAGAACAGAAATTCTGTTCAAAGTCAAGGGGCATGCATATACTGAGGGCCTTTTTGCTCTGTTATCCCATGGCATGGCAAGAGGTCGAAGGGCAAGAGAGTATGAGAACAAGAGGAAGAGGGCCTAATTCATTCTTTTATTAGGGTAATACTCCAGTGATAACAGTATTAATCTATTCATGACAGCAGAGCCCTCATGACATAATCACCTCTTTAAGGTCCCAGCTCTCAAAACTTTTGCATTTGAGGTTAAATTTCCAACACATGAACTTTGGGGGACATGTTCAAACTATAGCAATACATTTTACCACAGAAATATTAGTGTAATAATTCAAGATCTTGCCTATGTCACTAAAGGTGTTATCATAAATATTGCACCATATTCAGTTTCTAAAATTAAAAAAAAAAAGTGAACTTTAAACACATTTGGCCTCAAAGGCTTTAGATGTAAGGATTGTGAGCCCATACAGCTCTTAACAAAGCATTCTTCTTTCAGTCTTCTGTATACAGCTAGCCAATTATCCCAGCACCATTTACTGAATAGGGAATATTTTTCCCATTGCTTGTTTTATCAGCTTTGTCAAAGATTAGGTGGGGCCGTAAGGTGTGTGGCCTTATTTCTGTGCTCTCTATTCTGTTCCATTCCTCTATGTGGCTGTTTCTGCACCAGTAGCATACTATTTTGGTTACTGTAGCCCTATAGTATAGTTTGAAGTCAGGTAATGTGATGCCTCCAGCTTTGTTCTTTTTGTTTAGGATTGCCCTGGCTATTTGGGCTCTTTTTTGGTTCCGTGTGAATTCTAAAATAGTTTTATTTCTAGTTCTGTGAAGAATATCATTGGTAGTTTGATTGGAATAGCATTGAATCTATAAATTGCTTTGGGCAGTATGGCTATTTTAACAATATTGTGAAGAATGTCATTTGTAGTTTGATAAGAGTAGCATTGAATATGTAAATTGTTTTGGACAGTATGGCCATTTTAACACTATTGATTCTTCTTATTCATGAGCGTGAAATGTTTTTCCATGTGTTTGTGTCTTCTCTGATTTCTTTGAGCAGTGTTTTATAATTCTCATTGTAGAGATCTTTCACCTCCCTGGTTAGCTGTATTCCTAGGTATTTTATTCCTTTTGTGGCTATTGTGAATGGAATTGCCTTTCTGATTTGGCTCTTGGCTTACTGTTATCGGTATGCAGGAATGCTGGTGATTTTTGTACATTGATTTTGTATCCTGAAACCGTGCTGAAGTTGTTTATCAGCTGAAAGAGTTTTGGGGCCAAGACTGTAGGGTTTTCTAAATATATAATCATGTCATCTGCAGAGAGAGTTTGACTTTCTCTCTTCCTATTTGGATGCCCTTTATTTCTTTTTCTTGCCTGATAGCTCAGGCTAGGACTTCCAATACTATGTTGAATAGGAGTGATGAGACAGGGCGTAGTTGTCTTGTGCTGGTTTTCAAGGGGAATGCTTTCAGCTTTTTCCCATTCATTATAATGTTGGCTGCGGGTTTCTCATAGATGGCTCTTATTATTTTGAGGCATGTTCCTTCAACACCTAGTTTGTTGAGAGTTTTTAACATGAAGGGGTATTGAATTTTATCAAAAGACTTTTCTGTGTCTATTGAGAAAATCATGTGGTTTTTGTCTTTAGTTCTGTTTATGTGATGGATTATGTAAAACCCCAAATTATAAAATCCCTGGAAGACAACCTAGGCAATACCATCCTGCACACAGGTACAAGCAAAGATTTCATGACAAAGACAGCAAAAGCAATCGCAACAAAAGCAAAAATTGACAAGCGGGATCTAACTAAACGTAAGAGCTTCTGCACAGCAAACTAAACTATCAACAGAGTAAACAGACAACCTACAGAATGGGAGAAAATATTTGCAATCTATGCATCTGACAAAGCCCTAATACCCAGCATCTGTAAGGAACTTAAATTTACCAGAGACAAACAAACAACCCCACTAAAAAGTGGGCAAACGGCCAAGCGCAATGGCTCCCACCTGTAATCCCAACTCTTTACAAGTTCAAGGCGAGTAGATCAACCACATACATAAAATTTTTGAATGTATTGACAATGTTGCATTTTGATGCTCCCATCTCTATTTCCAAGTTTCAAATAACTTTAAAGTATGCAGTATTAATAGATCAGAATATGACAAAGGCATGCAATGTGTTTGTATTATATGGTATTATATGTTAAATATCATATGTTATTCTATTTATTATATGTTTGAGGTTCTTATGTCAAATCCTGGATGTATAGGACAATAAAGAACTGCTTTGTGCTTGGGGAAAAAAAGCAAGAAAATTAAAATAATTCAGCAAAATCAAGGAAGTGGTTAGAATGACTTAACTTCATTTAGGTAACCTGTTAAATTTTTCACTTCAAATGGATTTTTAAATGATTTGTTTTAAAGACAGGAAGAAGTAAAGTTGCTCACAAAAGTATATTTTAAGAGCCCTGAAAATTCAAAATAGTCTAAATAAATTGTCAGGCAGTATGTTCAAAAAATTACAAGATACTAAAAGAGTAAAGCTGGCAAGTCATTAGAACACATTGACATTGTCTGGAAAGAAGAGAGGGCAAGCCTCGTCAAAAACTCTCTCACCTTGAACCTGATTACAATACAATTTGTACCTATTCACTTAAAGTCCTCATCAACAAAACAGACCTACAAGCACTGATAGTAAATCAGGGTCCTATTAAGGATGAATGAATGTTTTTTAAAGAATGGTGGATTAATAGCAGCAATGTCCCTTTCTGTACAGTCCTGAATGGGTTTTACCAGACTAAACAATACCTGTTTTTTACCTAATAAGGATGATACTGCTTGGCTTAGGACAAAGCACAAAACAATGAGGAAGGGTTTAGACACTTTTAATTCCCGAGGTCTTGTAACAAAGGGCAGGGATTGCATCTCCTGGGTCCTGGCCTCATTCTTACATCAATGATTATGTTCAACCTCTCTAAATCCCTTCAGTGCACCACTTCATTTCTTATTCTCAACTGTTGTGTAATGAGGACCTGCCAAGTTTCTCTTAAATTTTTCTTGGATAAATTTTCAGGCAGTTTCCAAGGTATCTCCCTTTTGTGATAAAAACTCTGCAATGTATTTCAGTGTATTTCAGGTGAGGAATTTAAAATCCCACTCATAATTGTTTGAAATCTTCCCTCATTCAAGCTGTCAGAGCTTGACAGCCCTGGTTCTGTTGTTATGCACTATTAAATGGGAGCTGCTCTCCAGCCTAGGGGTACCTCTCTGTTTCAGTGGTGGGGAAATGGGTGAAGCTTATTGGGGATCCTTGGGGAAGGCAATGCCATATAAATGGGAGTTTCAGCAGGAGGAATGAAAATAATAAGTCCCTTTCTGAAAGCTCAGACCTACAAAATTTTTTAATGTGTTGACAGTGTTGCATTTTGATGCTCCCATTTCTATTTCCAAGTTT
Source organism: Theropithecus gelada (assembly GCF_003255815.1). Taxonomy (NCBI): domain Eukaryota; kingdom Metazoa; phylum Chordata; class Mammalia; order Primates; family Cercopithecidae; genus Theropithecus; species Theropithecus gelada. The sequence goes on from NC_037674.1 coordinate 13,079,880, forward strand.
CAAAATAACTTTAAAGTGTGCAATTTTATAGGTCAGAATATGAGAAAGGCATACAATGTGTTTGTATTTTAAATTTGGAGTTTTCTTTAAAAGCCATAGAACAGTAAATGTTTTGAAGATACTATTTTCTGCATTCAGGTGAAGGTGAAGGGAAGGGGAAAAGAGCTGATGATTTTTCCATCTGATTTCTATTTCCGATAAATACCCTAATGACTTCTGCTGCAAGATGCAGAGGTCATCAGAAAGCAGTGTTACTAATTTAGATGGAAACAAATTTCAATCTGGGGCAGTAAAACATCTTATAGCTTGTAAACACATTGAGCCCAATTATCTTAATATGCTTTACATGATAAGAGCAATTACAAAATATCTGGAAGAATTGATGTGCTGAGGGTAATTATTTTAATTTATTCACACTTAGACACTGAGTTAGGATATGAGATATACTTCCATCAGGACTTCTTTCTTCTCGAGACATTCATTGATTTATTCATTCACTCATTCAATAAACGCATCATTCACATTTTTCAGATATTGTGCTAAATACAGGTAGCATGAAACACATGACAAAGAAGCAAATGTAAACTACCCTAAAGAGCTAGCACTCCAGTACAAAAGATGAAGCAGGTATATAAATAAAGCTAACCTAGTACAAAGTGAAATAAGTACTATAAGAGGTGTACAAACAACCCCTCTTGGAAAAGGCCATTGAGGCTGGGCACGGTGGCTAATGCCTGTAATCCCAGCACTTTGGAAGGCTGAGATGGGTGGATCACCTGAGGTCAGGAGTTCGAGACCAGCCTGGCCAACATGGTGAAATCCCATCTCTACTGAAAATACAAAAATTAACTGGATGCGGTGATAGGCACCTGTAATCCCAGCTACTTGGGAGGCTGAGGCAGGAGAATTGCTTGAACCTGGAAGGTGGAGGTTGCAGGGAGCTGAGATCACACCACTGCACTCCAGACTAGGCAGCAAAGCAAGACTCCATCAAAAAAAAGGAGAGGAGAGGAGGGGAGGGGAGGGGAGGAAGGAAGGAAGAAAGAAGGAAAGAAAGAGAGACAGAGAGAGAGAGAGAGAGAAAGAGAAAGAGAAGGCCATTGATGTGAAACGAGCATTTCTAGCAAAGGATGACTTTGGTTCAAGACCAACCCGGGCAACATGGTGAAACCCCATCTCTAAAAAATATACAAAAATTCACCAGGCATGGTGGCGAGCACCTGTGTTCCCAGCTACTCAGGAGGCTGAGGTGGGAGAACTGCTTGAGCTTAGGAGGTTGAGGCTACAGTAAGTCAAGATTGTGCCACTGGGCAACAGAGCAAGACCCTATCTCAAAAAAAAAAAAAAAGAAAAGAAAAGAAAGAAAGAAAAAAACTATCAAGGCTGAGGTATGGTGTGCACTAAGACAGGAAGATCAGGAAGCACAGTGTACACATAGGGAGCAACAAGCAATGTAGTCTGGACAAAATGCAGAGAATACAAAGGTGAGGAGAGAGAAATCAAGCTGGAAAGGCTGACAGGCACCCAGGTCATGAGGGAGGCTTAGCAAAAAAAAAACACAAAAAACCCACAAAGGTGAGAACTTTGGACTTTATTAATAAGCACTGGGGAGCCATTAAAAGTTTTTGAGACTAAAATGACATGAGACTATTGAACAGATTAGTCAGTAAGAAGCATGATGGATAAAGAAGGAAAAATGTCTGCACCAACCAATGCAGGGGACAGGTTAGAAAAGAGTCTAGGAGGCGAGAGTGCAGATTATCAGACAAAAAAGCGCACTTCACTCAAACTGGTAGTGCATGAAGTGGTGCTAAAAATTAAAACAGGCAAGACAGCCAAATAAGGCCGTGGTAGATTCGAATTTCCAACACAACACTTTGTGGAATAAATATACAGAGCTGCACCTAGAGCAGCAACACCCTGAGAGTCACACAACTAGAAAACTACGTGATGGTTTGGTCTAAATGAAGTGAAACTGTTTTATGTGACCTTTCTCTATTAATTTAGCTAAGTTGATGTAGGTTTTGTTTTGTTTTTATATTATGTTTAGAGTGAACCTCTTATTTCACTATAAAATAATACATATTAAGTGACTCTGGCACCAGATACAAATTTACTTCCCGCATAAATCTCCTGTTCACAAAACAAGGATCAGAGGTAAATAAGCAAAGAGCATGGCCAGGGAACAGGAATGGATGATGGGTCCAGGACACATTCTCTGAGACCAGGTGCAAGGAAATGCCTCCCTCCTCACCCCATACCACTCTTCAGAGAGGTGACAATTGTCCTCCAGCCCCAGGGGAGTAGGTTCATCAAATTTAAGCCCTCTCTGTCAGTAATGAAAAGAGCTGACACTTCATTTTTTCTCTAATTTTGCTAACTATGGATTCTCCCTCAAAGTACAGGACCACCACATCAGAGGCAGAAGGAAAGGGCTTAGTTCTCCACTGCACACTTTCTGAGAGATGGGAATGAATGTGTTTTAGGAAGACAGAAAGTATTCATACAGAACATTGATCTTAAAAGAGAGGAAATAATGACTATGTTTGTTTACTAAGAGTATACCTAAAGTATATTATATAGTAAGTTGCACTTTACTTTTGTGAGTGCAGATTTTTTTTTAAATGTTGCTACTAAACAAATAGTTATCAATCATAAGATTTTTTCCTGGCCTGCAATCCCAGCACTTTGGGAAGCCAAGGCAGGAAGATCATAAGGTTAGGAGTTCAAGACCCACCTGGCCAATATGGTGAGATCCTGTCTCTACTAAAAATACAAAAATTACCCGGGTGTGGTGGTGGGGACCTATTGTCCCAGCTACTCAGGAGGCTGAGGCAGGAGAATCGCCTGAACCTAGGAGGTGGAGGTCACAGTGAGCCAAGATCGTGCCACTGCACTCCAACCTGGGGCACCAAGCGAGACACCATCTCGAAAACACAAAAAACAAACAAACAAAAATTTCTCCCATACCTCTATACCTCTCCTCTTTCCAGTCCTTGCCATCTCCAGCACACGTATAGTCACTTAAATTCAAAGTATAGGTCAACACATGGTACTATAAAATAAAGCTTTACAGTTCTCAGTGTTTGCTCTTATAACAACATATTTTTAAAATTATATAATTACAGTCTAGATACATGGATCTACATAGGATACATGACAAATAAGAAAATTTTCCAAACAAAGAAGTCCACTGAGATGTAGGCACTAATTTAATAAAATGGGCATGGGTCAGTGTTGCCTTGGGAAAACAGATGTCAGAGATGCTAGTACCCTGTACTAGAATGTCTCCTCTCTACCAACTTTTTCTCCTATTTCGAGAAGCCAATAAACACACACACAGAGGTGCTTATCGGCGTCTTGAAATAAGAGAAAAAGCAGGTTAGCACTAAGCGCTGGGAACAAAGAAACATGAGAAATGTAAGCTGAGTCACACTTAAAAGACAGATTAAGAGGAAAAGACCCTGATTTCAAGAAACCCTTCTGTATCTCTGGGCAGTAAAGGATTAATTCAGCAGGCTTGGGCTGCTCAAACCCTACACATTTCCAAGGTCTTCAGGACTGACCCTTGGTCCAGCTCCTGGAGATGACTTTTCAGCCCCTGAAGTATCCTATTTTATTTTTACTTTTATTTATTTATTTAATTTTGCAATGGAGTCTCGCTCTGTTGTCCAGGCTGGAGTGCCGTGGTGCAATCTCGGCTCACTGCAACCTCCACCTCCCAGGTTCAAGCAATTGCCCTGCTTCAGCCTCCCGAATAGCTGGATTACAGGCGCTCACCACCATGCCCAGCTAATTTTTGTATTTTTAGTGGAGACAGGGGTTTCACCATATTGGCCAGGCTGGTCTCGAACTCCTGACTGGAGATGATCTGCCCACCTCGGCCTTTAGTGCTGGGATTACATAAGCGAGCCACCATGCTCAATCTGGAGTATTCTACTTAATAAGAGTGTCTTCTGTGTACCTGAAGCTTTGGTCCATACCAAATAGTGCATGCTAACAATGTGATTTACGGTGAACACTTGTTTTTGTGTGCCTGGGCTTTGGGCCACACTGCATCAGTTGAACCTCTTGATTAGCAATTGTTGCAACTAATTTTTCTGACTTTGCAGGAGAGCCCACCCAAAGGACACAGGTTAAATCAAGTGGAGAATACACCTGAATTACTTTGAATATTCAGCAGAGTGTGTGAGCAAAGTTACTCTAATAAATCTTTTTCTAATGTAACTATCATCTTTATGCAAACTCAGTGAACTGCTCCATATTTAATATAGACTTTAGGTAAGAATTGATTAATTAAAATTAAAAAGCAATGTCCCTGTTTTGTGTTAGAAGAATAAACCAAAAGCTTAGTAATCCTCTCCAGATTCTATTCTATAGAATTATTATTATTTCTCCATTACTTCACCTGGTGAACTTCTGGTTACTCTTTAAGACCTAGGCTGAAGGTCACCCACTCCCGTCGCACTATGTGGTCTTTTACAACTCTTACAAAATGTGCTTCTCTCAGTGCTCCCAAAATCTCTTTACATGTTTTCTAAACACAGGTCACATTGTATGCACAAAACATGTTGTTTTCATGTCTCTCCAATTTACAGGATTGTGAGTTTCTCATGGTAAGGGCAGCATTTATTTGATGTTTCTGGTCTGCAAGACCTCTGTCATGTCCTGCTATATGGGAGGCACTCACTTAATGTTAAACACATAAGTGAGCTACAGAATGCATGGATAAACAAAAGAATAAATGGACACACACTAATCTTGAACTCTTACAGATAACTAGGTAAGAGAGATTATACATCGTTCTATTTGCAAGGTCTTTGAAAAAAATTCTTCCTCCTAAGAGATTATAAAGGGCACAATATTGGAACAAATTTTATCTATGAAAGAGTTGATGTTTTCCAGGCAGAGGAGTTGTGATAATGAGGATTAAGGCATATAGGCTATTGGCTGGGACTAGAAAGAGTAATATTAAATACTAGGGTTAGCTATTATTTATAAAGTTATGGTTATCTTTCTTGAAGATATCTGGATTTCTGAATTAGGTTCTTACACCTGTAACAACAAAAACAGTAACACATCTTCAAAAAATCAAAATCAACTTATGCCTAATTTTAATTCCAAGTAAAGTTAGCAAGAGGATAGTAGGTGAAGCCTGTAATCATACTCATGGCAAGAGTCAACTTCAAAATATGTGGGGCCTACCTCATCTACTAACCACCAAACAGAGAGGCCTTTACTTCCTGAAGTGATCTTTCTAGAAGGGCTGTTTCAGGAAAGCAGCCTGTCCTTTCAACCAATATTTATGAAGCATATACCATGTGAGAGTCTTTGTGCTAGGTTCTGTGAAGGCTATAGAGAGATGAATAAGCCATGGTTGTTGCCCTCAAGGAATTTTCAATAAAACACCTGTCTTCAGATGCCAAAAAAGCAAGGGGCACTATCACTACACAAAGAAATAAGATAGTTTGGAGTAGAGAATCACATACCAACTTTTGATATAGCTATAAAAGGCATGTTTGAAAGTGATTTGTTTGTGAAAATCTCACTTCCATTTGAGTTTAAGCATTAGGAGGTACAGATCATTAGAGTAAACCATGTGCCGATGTCACTTTCCTCCTAGTTTCAAATCCCCCATGACTATCAGATGACAGAGGAAGGTTAAAAAGAAAAAATGAAAGATAAAAATTTGTCATCTATAATCTAAGTGAACTCACCTCTGAATCGTACTAGGACCTTAAAAGAAGACTGTCACAGAAGGGAAGAAAAACGGAGGGGAGCTGGCAACAGCTAGGAAAACTAACCAAGCTGTAGAACTGTCCCCAGAAAGGTATGGCCAGTGTCTGAAGGACATCATTTATCCCCCTGAAGAAGTAAACTTTCCTCCACAAAATGTAAGATCCAGACTAGTAGCGGTAATCTCCTAGCAATGTTCCTATCCCATTTACAGCTGGGACCGTAGCCCAAGTGAACAGCATCCAACCCAACCCCTAGCAGAAAGAGATATGTGATCATAATAACACCAGAAATTTAATAAGTGTTTATCATGTGCCAAGAAGTGTACTACACACTTAATCTCCAAGACTACACATGAAAAATTATATTGTATAGATGACAAAACAGACTTTTAGAAGTTCCTTATCTTACCCAAGGTCATACAACTAGGAAGCAGCACCAACTTCTTTGATTCTAGAATCTGTACTTCTGAAGGTTAATAACTAGGTTGGGGATCAGAAACTCAGCCCAGTGGGCTGAACTTCAAGGCCAGTACTCTACTTTTGACATTTGTAAGGCAGAAGCCTGGTCACAATGGCAAGTATGGAAAAAGAGAAAAACGTGTAATTCGCTGGCCACAAATACCTAGGACCTATAAATTTAGGGAAACAAAACCAATTTTAATTACCCATTAGTGAGATAAATCCCAATGAAAACAAACAAAAAAAGGAAGTGAAATTAAATACAGCATATGATATTTGAGAAATACTATGAAGAATATTTTCCTCCAGTTGTTTAATAGTGACTGTGTGAGCAAAGTTACTCTAATAATTCTTTTTCTAACATAACTATCATCTTTATGGAATCTCAATGAACTGCTCTATATGTAATATAGGCTTTAGGTAAAAACTAATTAAAATTAAAAGGCAAAGTCCCTGTTTCGTGTTAGAAGACTAAACCAGAAGCTTGGTAATCCTCTCCAGATTCTATTCTATAGAATTATTATTTCTCCATTACTTCACTTTGTACTTGGATAAATTATATTACTTGGATATAGAATATTAGGGATACATTTATACTATATACTATAGTATACTACTTGCATGAAGTGTGTATAACTCCTTTATACTTGGATATATTAATAAATATGATCCTGTATCTTCTCTCTTAAACATCTTTAAAAATGGGATTCTAATGTGGGATGGTTTAACAGAACCAATAAGGAAAGAGATAACAAATTCTGGGGTCAATTAAGGTATGAAATCCTAGAAAACACGTGTCTTATCAACTTGATGAGGCATCAGAAGAGAAACTGTACACAGACTCTTGAAAGTTACTAGCTTTCATTAAATACAAGATGCTGCAACAAGTCTTCACAAAGAAATTAATGAAACTGGCTTTGGTTATTATCCTCTTCTGACAAACTTCTTTTTCTTAGGGGTGACAAAAGATGCACAGAAAGCAGATAAAACTGTTACATACGTGCAATTTTAGTTCCAGTTCATCTTTGACAACCATTGAGCATCACAAAATGGCTTCTGTTCCCAGCATGCTCTTTCCCCATTTCCCCACTTAAATCTAGGGAGAACACGCTATCATTCTGCCACTAGATGGCACTGCCACAAATTGGGATGGACAGTACTCTGTGGACCCTAAACTTATAAATATAACAATTTAGAGAAAAAGCAATAAAGATTAAATATACACCAAAATGCAATAAACATTAGAGTGTTGCAGAGAACAGTGCAACACACAAAATATACTGAAAGAGTATTGTCCCAATGGGACATAAATCAGGAAAGATCCTACTTTATGACTAGATTCTCTCTCAGATACACTAAGATATAATGTTATTTGTCCAACATATTTTGGCTCCCAATATTTTTCCTTTCAAGCTATTGAAGTTAATATTTAACAAACACATTTTCTGCCAAGTTTTAATGTGATATCATCCTCTGAAGAAACAAAGTCCACAAATAATTTGTCTTTCTGGCAATATTTATTAGTATTTTGACACAAAACCTGAATTATTATTGAAAGTAAATAGGAAATCAAGGACTCAGATCTCTTGAATTTTTTTAAGGCGCTCTCAAGGTTAACATGTACTCTGTGGCGATGAAGAGGCGGATAAATAAAGGCTATATGGTGTCATATAATCTGTAATATTTCCTATAACTGTGACTATTTTTTAAATAAAATTTTCTAGATGACAAATTTAATTTCCCCTTTGGTTTTGTTTAGACATTGGAGTCTCTGGTGTCAGAGAACTGAACACAAAGCTAAGTGCTCCAGGTCTCTCTACTTTTCTTTTGACTCTGAAATTTAGAGCTGTGAACTTCCCATAAGATCTTTTTATTTCAAAAGGATTATGTATATAATGTGTAGTTTAATTATATATAATTGATTATATAATTGAAGATGTAACTACATTTATATACTATTATATATTATTATATGCTATATATGATTATATTGTTAATTATACATAGTTTATTTTATATATGAATATACATATATATCTCCATTGAAAAAATGTCTCAACTTGGTAAGGAAAAGAAAAAGGAACTAACTTGAGTCCCATTCAGGAAGTTCCTGAAACGCCTACTGGAACAATGTGAAAGACAGCAAATTCCCGTCTTCTCACAGCTGGCTGTGTTTAAAAGAACCACAGGAAATGAACCAGCTTTCAACCTGTTAGCCACTTTCAAAGGGCAAATGGCTGCAAGCCCTTGGGGACCAAAGGATCCATTTAAGATGGCACAGCAAAGCTGAAAACTGGCCCTGGTCCAGCAATTTCAGCCTTGAATTAACAGGGCGTGTGTGTGTGTGTGTGTGTGTGTGTGTGTGTGTGTGTGTGTATAAAACAGTACATATACACACACACAGAGTCAATAAATGTTACATGAACTCTGCATGCATTCTGTTCTAAATTTACACAGGAAATAAAGTTAGGTCATTGCTACCTTTTGGTCAGGGCAAGGATGACAATCACAGTAATTTTGCAAAACATATTCAAAGAAGGAAACAGGAGGAAGATGTGATAGGGGTTTGACTGTCTACCAAAACAGTCCAAAAAATAGTTTATACTAAACATCCTAGGCCCACAGAAAGGCTGTGAATGCCAGAGTGAATTTTTCCATCCTCCAGCTATGCCTTTATTGTGATGGTCTGGACTGTAATTAGGGATTTTTTTTGAAGGGGTGTTGGAGAGACAGTGAACAGGGTCATTTGTGAGCATTTGCTTCTGTTCCGGGGGAAAACGGCTCAGTCAGTCACTGAGAGTTTGACTCCTTAAAGAGCTTTACCATTCCTTCACAGTTGTTTGTTCTGAGACTACAGATAGACCAAGGAAAATCTGAAACCCTCTAGAAGCATTTCTTTCACAACGAGCCACTACACTGAAGCATATAGTATTTGACAGCCTTTTGTGAGTAGCAGAGTCCATGGATTTTTTTTTTCTCCCGCAGTGATATCCTTTCACCTCATTATAAAATCTAACCTGTCATAGCTAAATTGAGGAGTTTTTCAACAGGGCTGGAAAACTCATCTTTAATTACTGTATAGGAGAATGCTTCTGAATGATCAACTGTGCAGAACAAGACTGAAAGGCAACCTGCCCACTGCAAGAAACAGACATTTGTTGATAGAGAAGCCATGTTGTTGGGTTCTCAGTTTCTCGGGTGATGGTGCTTTGATAGTGAGGGTTTTGAAATTCACATAAGATGAAGAAGAAAAAGAAGCGCTTTCATTCATCTAGTAGTATTGTGTGTACACTTAACTGTCTATGCACAAATTGGTTTAAGGATTTTATTGGGTTGTTAGTGTTGGGTTATAAATATCTAGGTGTGAACTCCAGGACATTTTCTAATGGAAGTTTTCTTTGTATCGGCTTAATGTGTTGGTTACTATCCCAAGTTTTGACAGACTTGCTTCCAAATTCAAGCTCTGCTACTAACTAGCTGATAATCTTGGCAATTACTAACTTTCTAAACTTTGGTTATCTTATCTGCAAAAGGGAGAGTTCATCGTACCTACCTCATATGCCTGTTGAGAATATTAAATGAGATAATGAATGTGAAGTGTTTATCAAAGTGCTTAGCAGGTTATAACCACTCAATAAACAGTAGCTATCATTACTAGAAACATTTTGCACTGAATTTTTGATAGTTTTGTCTGGGAATGAAAATTATATTTTCAAAGGTAGACTGAGAGTTAAAAAGAAGTGTCCCTTTTTTGCAAGTGGGCATAGGAAAAAATTCTTCAGATGTCTGTCTCCCAGTTGCAGAAACAGGACAGGAGCCAAACCAATAGACTCTTGGACATTGAACACACCAAGTCCTATTTTAATTATGTCCTCTCAGAGCCAATATTTTGATTCTGCAGATTAGTAATTACTCAAGGTATTTCCCCCAAAAAGTTTCCAATGGGCAAACAACTGGGAAATGCTAAATACAACATTTCAGTTTTAGAAATTCACAATGCACACTGGTATATTAAATGTTTCAAGAAGTCCTGCAATAAAGAAATCACATTTACTTTGGTTGATTCAGGTTCCCCAAGCCTACCTGATAATATAACTTTTTTTTTCCACCCAATGGTTATTGCTGCACTAATAATTCATTCAGTACATTACATGCCAGCCACGATGTCAAGCATTTTACCTATATTAACTCATTAAATCATAATAACAATACTATGAGACTGGTACCCTTATTATTTCTATTTTACTTGCCCAAGATTGCTCAGTCACTAAGTGACAGCAGGATTCAAATCCTAGTACTCTGACATGAGTCACATTCTGAGTCAGCATTTTATATTGCTTCTTATGATATGAAATATATTATGTGTATCAGTTATGTGATAATCAGTTCTGGCAGTGCTATTATATAAAGAAATACCCGAGGCTGGGTAGTTTATTAAGAAAGAGGTTTAATTGGTTAACGGTTCTACAAGCTGTACAAGAAGCATGATGCTGACATCTACCTCTGGCAGGGGCTTCAAGAAGCTTACAATCATGGCAGAAAGTGAAGGGGTAAGCTGGTTCATCACACAGCAACAGCAGGACCAAGAGAGAGAGTGAGAGAAGCCACACACTTTTAAACAAGTAGATCTGATGTGAACTCAGTATGAGAACTCACTCGTCATCAAGGGGATGGTGCTAAGCCATTCGTGAGGGATCCCGCTGCACGTTCAAACAATTCCTACTAGGCCCCACTTCCAACACTGGGGGTTACATTTCAACATGAGATCTGGAGGACTAACATCCAAAGCATATCAAGTTAGGATGTTTTACCTGCAAATAACAGAAATCTCAATCAAAACTGATTTAAAGAATAAAGGGAGCCACGCGGTGGCTCATGCCTGTAATCCCAACACTTTGGGAAGTCAAAGCAGGCAGATCACTCGTGGTCAGGAATTTGAGACCAGCCTAGCCAACAAGGTGAAACCCCGTGTCTACTAAGAATACAAAAATTGTGGTGGCACACGCCTATAATCCCAGCTACTCAGGAGATTGGGACAGGAGAATCAATCGCTTAAACCCAGGAGGCAGAGGTTGCAGTGAGCCGAGATCACAGCACTATACTGTAGCCTGGGCAACAGAGAGAGTGAGACTCCGTCTCAAAAACAAACAAACAAAAAAGAACAAAGGACAAAAGGAGTTTATGGTCACAATTAACTAAAAAATAGCGTGAGTTTCAAGCACCAGGTGTGTATGTAGTTCCATTCTCTGAAATTCACTCATTCATTTCTGACCTCCTCCTATGTCAGCTTCATCCCCAGGCAGGCTCCCTTATATAATAGTAGTCTGTCCCAGGTAGTACCCACTTATCTCCAAAGAGAAGAGAAAGCTTCCTTTCCCCAAACATTAAATAAAATTGTTAGCCTCTTCTGATTAAGTCTTATGACCACCTTGTATCATCCATTATGGCCATAGAAATGTGATGTGCTGATTGTTTTCAGTTTGTTTAGACATAAACAAATTATGGTAGAGTGGATGGGCTTAGGTCAGTCAGGGCCCATTTGTGGAGCTGAGATTAGAGCCAATTCCAGGCAAGCTGCATTACAGGGAAATCAGGTTTTTCCAGGAAAGAGAAATGGAGAAATGGAGTCCTGTAGATTTTGCTTTGAATAAAAGAATTCCCATTCAAGTCTGAGGTAAGTGCTCTGTGAAACATACTTACAAAAATACCACTCTTATTTTTCTTTTTCTTGTTCCTGCAGTCTCTAGTGTCTTATAACAAAATGGAGAAAAGGGGGTTAGGGAAACTGAAGCCAATGGAGACAACACATCTAAACCTTGACTTTCCCCTGACAATTGTACCTCTTGTTCCATCAATCCTAATGGTTCCTACCACAGAAATACACTAGAGAACCAGCTTGACAATTTTCAATTGGAAAACAGAAGTGTCTCTGCAGTCTATTAATGATTTTAATAAAAAATACCTAAGTTCTTCTCTGTATTTTAAAAACCCAAAGGATATGGAACCGTAGAGTAAAAGTAAAATCATGCTTCCCCTTGCTCACTCTTTCTATTCTCCTTTTCAGAGGTCATCAATTTGGTTTATATATTCCTAAACCCTCCAATCGTATACACATATAAAAATATATCTTTGGTGACATAAATGGGAATATGGTATGTTTTTCACTTAGATATACATCTACGTGTATTCCCATCAGTACAATCAGATCTTCATTCTTTTTAACTGCTGCACGGAATATCACACTATGCATGTACTGTCACCTAAGTTTTTCCAGTTGTGCCTTGGCAAACTTGTAAGAATTTCCAATACTTTTTACTATCTAAAAAAAAAAAGGCTCAAATTCCTGCTCCATCCTTGTACTTGCTACTTTGAGCACATGTGAAAGTTTTTCTCTAAGACTACAACCCACCAGTGAAATTGCTTGGTTAAAGGGGTTTGAACACTTTACATTTTCATAGAATTTACCAAATTGCCCTCCAAAAGACTGCTCCAATTTACACTCCCACCAACAGCATCTGAGAGCACCTGTTTCTCCGCTGGATATTAGCAATCTTTTTGCATTCAATTTCAAAGAGTAATCAACAGGACTCCAGTTAACTCTGTGATGAAAGTGGCTCCCTAAGAGCTTTAAGAATGTATCATTAGACACGAAAGAAAACAATTATTTGGTGTGACCTCACTCTGTGATTGGTATAATAATAATAATAATAAAACCCTCTTGATTGAACAGCTACTTACCTTAGACTTTAAAGGCATTAACTACCTGTCTTACAGTGTTTTTAAAAGGTCAGTAAAGGTTATTTATCCCCATTTTGCAGATGCAAATTTTAAAGCATTAAAAAGTAAGTAAAAATTTCTACTAGGGTGTGTAGAAGAATGGAAAATAAGAACGCAGTTCTTTCGCGTTTCTGCGTCTTCATTTTCTGGTGATAAGGCATTCTCAGAACCAGAAACAAAACTCTGACATGCAACCTTTTATAGCCAGTGAAAATCCAGCTACTTGCCTTAGAAACAAATTTCTTCCTTAACTCCCACTTAAAGCTGAATGATAATTAAGAAATACAACAGAGTGCAAGCCAAAGGAACCTCAGGTTCAGTTTTTAGACATGTGGTGGCCTTTGCTTCCTCTGGTAAATGTTACTAGTGTCTTTTCATTGGTTAACCCTGCCAATGTGGAGGGAAATGAACAGAAAATAAGGTGCAAGCTGAAGAATTCGATATTAACTTCTCTCTACGCTCCTAGATAGTCATGGAAAAATTCAAGGACTTATGAACTTAAAATCTCCATAGAGTAGGTGACAGAAACATTGGCAACTTACTTGGGGCACTTTTGTCATCATTGCTTCGAGCTCAGCCCCAGATATATGTCCCAGAGGGAAGCCACGTGGGCTTTAATGCATATCTTGTTTCTTTGCAGAGGAGGCACAACTTACCCAAACATACTTGTTCACAGACAATCTAAATGAAATCTCCGATTGATGACAGCTGGCCCGGGGAAGGCAAGAACACCCCTTCACAAGTGGAAGCAAGCTACACCTTGAGATGAATACGTTTCTTCTGAGTATTTGCTGGTTTTATAGATTTCAATCCCAGGTCAACAGATTGTAATGGCATCAATACAAATAGAAAGCAGTCACAAGGATTGTGATAAAGTGGATTTCTAGATCAGAAATGAATTTTTTCTTAAAGTAATAATGCTTAGCTAGTGTAAGAGTCAACGTCAGTAACCTTATTCTTCTGCAAAGAGTTTTCTTTTCTCTATTTCTGGCTTCAGTGCCTTGACTTGGAGGCACAATCCTGTTCTACATCTACCCAGGCTCCATCAACATCCAGTATTCCCTGTCTAAAGCTTTGACACATTTGTCACAACGGCTAAGGTTGAGGAAAGGAGTTGAAACAATTTCACAAGGCTTGTTATGACTCACATGGCCCCTATGTAGTCCTCTTAATTTCCTTTGTTCCCATCCTTCCAATAAAACATGAGCACCAGCCGTTTCCCCTTGCACAGTGTGAGGCAGAAAGGCTGAAGCCTTTGAGCTCCTGTTCCAGTCTACAGATCATTAGATCAGATGATATTGTTCAGTACATCAAACCTTTCATGCCAACTTCTAAATAAGGGAGGAAACTGAAGTGATGACAATGATCTATCAGTACCCCTTTTAATAAAGATACTTTTTGTTAATAAAAATGCTCCTTTTAATAAAATTTAAAGAAAGTCTCAAGGCCTTAGGACCATGTGGAGAGGGGGTTGGGAGTATAGGTAAGAAGACAGAGGAGAGTGACCGGAAAAAAATGAAGTGGAGAAGGAATAAAGACAATAAAGGATACATATTTGGTGTCCTGGGTGTATCATCCTGCTGCTCAGTCTCCCACTAAGATCTGTAGATCGGTGGTTCTTTAGAAGTCATCAGATACCTCCAACTGTTTTCTAAAGTTTAAATATCACGGATTGATAGGCCCTGAGTTAGGATGGAGACATCTGTGGTTGAATGTATCTCTGGGAGACAAGCAAAATGACAACTTGTATTTTCAGAGGGTCTTTCTCTCAAAGCTGAAGGCATTTCATATATTTGATCTAATTATACTTCCACAACATTGATGGCATCTGGGAAGAAAGGAGGAGTTGGGACAGTGAGCGTTATGGAGGTAAGGATGTAAATACCATTATCATTATTTCTTGCCTAATGAAAATAAAACATGGAATGTTTCTAAAAGTGCCCTAAGACAAGGTTTTAAGCTCCTTAGCTGCACTACTCTTTTATTCAAATAAAATCTGATGCTAAATACTAACATAAAAAACAGAAACAAACCCCTCTCTGAAAAAAATAAAATCAATGCTAAACTGCCTTTGATGAAACTGTCTTAGGGTCCTGCCTCTCTCCTCTTTTTTTCTACTTTTCTCTATCCTTTAAAACTAATAGAAACAGTATTAGAGAGAAATAATTACTTTCCCAGATGAGGCAATAAAGAAACTACCAATGTAGAATATGAATCACTCTCCCAAATTCTATTCCAGTCAAGCAATATAACCTCCCAAGAATGACAAAGAACCAGCACCTGTTGCTACAAGCGAGGGATATAAAATTTATCGTCACAAACCCTCCTCATGTACAACCTAGCTATCTTTTTAACACACTTTCCTGTGGAAATAAAATTTATCGAGACGGATTGTAATAACTGCATGGTAGCATTGTGTTTGCCAACCACAGAATTATAACTCTGGTTAACCCAGGCATTCTGAGAACACGGACTGAACTTATTGACATGACTTTTTATTACTGTCTGATAATATCATTCTGACAAATTCTACGAAGGCCAAGTTTTCCCAAAGATTCTGGAAACATCATTTTTGGACTGTCAAATTTGAGGAAGGAGAGCCCCACCCTACGTCTATCCTTCTCAGGATGCTAATGCAGTGATGTTAGTAGTAGCAAGTACATGCGTTCATTGAAGGAGAGATGAACTAAAAATATGGCCCTATGGATCTGTTATGACTAAGAAGGAATGTCTTTCTGTGGCAGCTAAGTGACGTGACAGTCTGGAGCAGATTCCAAGCAACCCACATCCTCTCTTAGTGCCAGAGGAAGGTTTGTGGCCTAGAAAGAAAGCGATATGATAAAAGCGTGTGAAATTCTGTTGGAAAACAACTTAAATGCCTCATTTATTTTTTCCAACCTATGTAATGGAATTTTTAACCATATCTTGCAGGTCCTCTCTACCCAGTGTGACCTCCAAATATGCACTATAAGGAAAATACAGCAAAAAATCAAAGGCAAAGTTGGCTTAAGTTCTTGTCTTTTGCTGTTTCTATCAATGCAAATTAAATTTGTAAAATTCATTTTCTATGATAATACTTCACTTTTACTGTGATTTTTGGTAAGAAACTCAAAATACCTAGCAGTCCATGAGTCATGGTCTATCTTAGACTGGAGTGTCACCACATGTCTTAGTGTGTTACTAGTAGACCAAAAACAAAGGCAAAAGGAGAAATTCTAAAGAGAGAGAAAAGTGAGAAGTTGGAAAATATAATAAAAAGAAATGATTGAGAATATAATAAAAGAAAGTGATTGGGAAGAAGAGGATAAGAAGAATGAGAAAGAGATGAGTTTGAAAGGATTAAGTACCCAGTAATGTCACCTGTGATTACGGACCATCAATCAAATGTTAGAAAAGCCAAACAATATTGTCTACCTACCTGTACATATGAAGAGAATCAGGGAAGTTATGTTATTTTCACATATCATAATCATTATAACACAACAATCTTCTACAAATTGAAAAATAGACTTCAGCAGCTTTATAGGGTATAGCTACTATTGATTATAGACACATAATTATTGACCAACGAATTTTTTATTCATGCTATTTCTGCTCCTCAAACCTACAACAAGTAATTAATAGAACTGGCATTAGAATCTACTCATTTGTCATTTTTTCTCTAAATCTTGAGGTCTTTGAACTCTCCTAACATTTAATTGAAGGTCTCTAAGTAGAGTAGGCAACCTGGGGGGAGTGGAGACACTGCTTGACAATGATCAACAACATTTACCCACATGTTCTTATACATCTGTGGATCCCAAACTTCCTAAGACAGAAGATTTGATTAGGTCGGTCTTTCACCACCCACAGTGGTGGGCAGGTTATTGCCTTGCTTGTTTCCAGTCCATAAATCTTTGCACCTGGCACTACTCTATGGTCAAATAGTTGTGACAAGCCTTCCTGGGTTCATCTGACTTAATGCATATGAAATAAGCCATAGCAGTGATAAGAACAAAGAAAGATTGATGGTGACTCACGCCTGTAATCCCAGCACTTTGGGAGGCCGAGACGGGTGGATAATGAGGTCAGAAGACTGTGACTATCCTGGCTAACAGAGTGAAATGTTGTCTCTACTAAAAATATAAAAAATTAGCCGGGCATGGTCGCAGGTGCCTGTAGTCCCAGCCACTCGGGAGGCTGAGGCAGGAGAATGGGGTGAACCGGGGAGGCAGAGCTTGCAGTGAGCTAAGATCTCACCACTGCACTCCAGCCTGGGCGACAGAGCGAGACTCTGTTTGAAAAAAAAAAAAAAGACCAAAGAAAGATTGGGCACCACTTTCCTCAAAAATCTTGGCAGTTATTTTAAATTTCAAGGGCGCTTCTCTAGAATAAGACCATTAACTTAATAAAAGAATTGGCAAAACATCTGCTCCATAGGTCTTATGTAGCTTGAATGATAGTGGATTTGAATGGAATTATGAAACTCCATATGTCTCTGGCCATGGAAGTTATTTAATAGTGTTAAACAGGAAGTAGCAGAGAATCTTTATCTTTAGATTGGGAAATTCCTTTTCAGCACAGATTTATTCAGTATGTTGGCCTTCCAATCAAAAGCTAGAACAGGGCACTTCACGTCAACAGAAAAAGACAACAGACATAGAGCACTGAGTATCAGATCACAGAGGACAGAGTTCAAGAAACTCACAAATATAGATCAAAGTAATCTTCAGGGCAATAATAAATTGATGGGTGGAATTTTGAAGAATGCATTGTAAGGAAGCAAAACTTTGGAAATGCAGTTAGTTTAGACTTTATAGCTAATAAAGTCTGAACGTTGATAATTTTTTCAGCTAAAATATTGAGAAATATCTTAATTAGTATTAAAATCCATGATTCAAGGCAATAACCATTTTTGCAAAACAATGTAGAAAAAAATAAAATTATATACAGGGAATGAATTCAGGACAATAAAACCAGAGATAAATACCAGAATGGAGACATTTTATTTATGCCTCGTTGGTTAAGCATTTTACTGATTCTTAAAGCAGAATTAGTGGTTGATAGAGAACTATTATGTAGAGCATTTATGATTTATATATCTGCATTCATGATTAAGTTAAATTATGCTGAATGTAATGCAGTTTCCATTTTATAATGTTGGTTTTGTCATTTTCAGACATTTATTTTTATTATAAAACCTCAAGAAAAGGACCTTCTTTCTTTTGGCCTTTCCTTCTCAAATATCGTATTCTTTTTCATGAGTCACCCCACAAATGTCAGGGGTCTGATCTTTAATCCTCTTCTCTTTTAACATATACAAACTTTCTATGGGTTATCTCAAAATTCCCACATTTGTTTCACAATGTAGTAGACACAGAAATACACTCCCCAGATTCCCCTTGAAGGTAGGATGCGCTACCCAACTACAGAAAGTGTGGCCAGCCAACAGCCTTCAGAATGCACCTCAGTTACAGACAGCCACCTCACCCAAGGTCATGCCCTTCCCAGGAGAACCCATCTCTGGTGACCGAGTGAGGTAAAAAGTATAAAGACCTAGCCTATATTTTTAAAACATGAGAAAATAACTCAATCCAAAATAATATAGGAAAGAAATTCATAGAAGATGATAACAATCCATATCAATAATCACAATAAATATATGTAAATATGTTTAGTTAAAAGAATAAGATATTCAAATTATGGTTTAAAAACTTATTAAAGATATGATTGAAACATGAAGACATAGAAATATTGAAAGGTAGACAATAGAAAAATAGTAAATGTGCAGGTCTATTATTATAACATAAAACGAAATAAATTTAAAGGTAGCAGCTTTGCTAGTAATGAAGAGAGTCATTATTTAACAATATAATAATCCTTTTGCCAAGAAGTTACTCAAGTTTTAAATATTTATGCATCTGATAACTCAACTTTGAAATAATTTTAAATAAGGGCAGAAATTCTTGAAAGAAAGAGTAAAGATACAGTAGAGAAGATCAAAGAATCCAAACACTAGCTTTTTGAAAAACAAATAAAATTAATGAACCATTAGCAAGAGAGATTATTTAAAAAAGGAGCAAAGATAATCAATACGAATACATAATTTGATTCGAGACATAAAATAAATATTAGAAAACTATAAACCAGTTTATATCATTGAATTTGAAAAATTAAACATGAACATAGGCCTACAAAAAATATACTTCAATAAAGTTACTCTAGAAGAAATAGAAACTGTCAATGACATAAGCGACTAAAGAAATTGAAACATTTTCTCAAAAGAAAACACTAGGCTTAGATTATTTTATATAAATTATCTGCAAAATAGTCAGTAAATAAAGAATTTTAATCTTAGACTAACTCTTCCATAAAGGAGAAAAAGGGTACATTTTCTAAATTATTTTATTTGTTCAATATATCTTTGATATCAAATCAGATAAAGGTAATATAAAAAGTGTAAAAAGAAAATTATAGGATAATTCACTTATGAAATGAATGCAAAAGTAACTAAACACATGCCAGGTATGAAATACATAATAAATATATAAAGAGATTTTTCATAGGTAACTGTGAGTATGGAGGCGGAAAAGTCCCAAAATCTAAAATCAAGAAGCTAGAGATCCAGGCGAGTCAACAACGTTAGGTATAGTCCAACTCCAAAGGTCAGAGAATCAGGAGAGCTGATGGTGTCAGCCCAAAAGCTGGCAGGCTTGAGACTCAAAAAGAGATAACTTTTCAGTTTGAACCTAAAGGCAAAGATCAACTCCAGCAGTCAGGCACAGTGAGTTCACTCTTATTCAGCCTTCATGATCTATTTGGGTTTTCAGTTGGTTAGATAAGGCCCACCCACATTAGTGAGGGCACTCATATTCACTCAGCCCACCAGTTAAAATAT
Source organism: Theropithecus gelada (assembly GCF_003255815.1). Taxonomy (NCBI): domain Eukaryota; kingdom Metazoa; phylum Chordata; class Mammalia; order Primates; family Cercopithecidae; genus Theropithecus; species Theropithecus gelada. Next base: position 13,099,731 of record NC_037674.1, read on the forward strand.
CAATATCATCTAGAAACACCCTCACAGACATACCAAGAATAATATTTGACCAAAGATCTGGGCATCCTTTGGCCCAATCAAGTTTGACACATAAAATAAGCTACCACAGGCCGGCCGTGGTGGCTCACACCTGTAATCCCAGCACTTTGGGAGGCTGAGGCAGGCCAATCACCTGAGGTCAGAAATTTGAGCACAGCCTGGCCAACATGGTGAAACCTCGTCTCTACAACAAATACAAAAAATAAAAATAAAAACTTAGCAGGGCATGGTGATGCACTCCTATAATCTCAGCTACTCAGGAGGCTGAGGCAGGAGAATCAATTGAACCTGGGAGGTGGAGGCTGCAGTGAGTTGAGCTTGCATCACTGCACTCCAGCCTGGGCAACAGAAGGAGACTCTGTCTCAAAAAAAAAAAAAAAAAAAAAAAAAAATGGCTATCACAATAAGAAAATGTATAAATGTTGTATATTTATACAATGGAATTCCTTATAGCAGTGAAAATTAGTGAACCCTTTGCTATTCTGCAGCCTCCACTGGTGATACCTAGGCAAACAGAGTCTGGAGTGGACCTCCAGCAAACTCCAGAAGACCTGTGACAGAGGGGCCTGATTGTTCTTTTTGTTTTTTGAGACAGTGTCTATTGCCCAGGCTGGAGTGCAGTGGCTCAATCTCCACTCACTGCAGGCTCTGCCTCTCAGGTTCACGCCATTCTTCTGCTTCATCCTCCTGAGTAGCTGGGAATACAGGCGGCCGCCACCATGTCCAGCTAATTTTTTGTATTTTTAGTAGAGACGGGGTTTCACCATGTTAGCCAGGATGGCCTCGATCTCCTGACCTCATGATATGCCTGCCTTGGCCTCCCAAAGTGCTGGCATTGCAGGTATGAGCCACCACACCCAGGTGGGCCTGACTGTTAGAAGGAAAACTAACAAATACAAAGGAATAGCATGTCCACTCAGAGATCCCCATCTGAAAGCTACCAACATCAAAGACCAAAGGTAGATAAATCCACAAAAGATGGTAAGAAACCAGTTCAAAAAGGCTGAAAATTCCAAAAACCACAATGGCTCTTCCCCTTCAAAAGATCACAATGCCTTGCCACCAAGGGCACAAAACTGGGCGGAGAATGAGTTTGACAAATTGACAGAAGTAGGCTTCAGAAGGTGGGTAATCACAAATTCCCCCAAACTAAAGGAACATGTTCTATCCCAATGCAAGGAAGCTAAGAACCTCGAAAAAAGGTTAGACGGATTGCTAACTAGAATAAACAGTTTAGAGAAAAACATAAATGACCTGATGGAGCTGAAAAACACACCAGGAGAACTTCGTGAAGCATACACAAGTATCAATAGCCAAATCGATCAAGTGGAAGAAAGGATATCAGAGATTGAAGATTAACTTGATGAAATAAAGTGAGAAGACAAGATTAGAGAAAAAAGAATAAAAAGGAACAAAGCCTTTTAGAAATATAGGACTATGTGAAAAGACCAAATCTACATTTGATTGGTGTACCTGAAAGTGATGGGGGAATGGAACCAAGTTGGAAAACACTCTTCAGGATATTATCCAGGAGAACTTCCCCCAGCCTAGCAAGACAGGTTGCATTCAAATTCAGGAAATATGGAGAACACCAAAAAATACTCCTTGAGAAGAACAACTCCAAGACATATAATCGTCAGATTCACGAAGGATGAAATGAAGGAAAAAATGTTAAGGGCAGCCAGAGAGAAAGGTCAGGTTACCCACAAACGGAAACCCATCAGACTAACAGCGGATCTCTCTGTGGAAACCCTACAAACCAGAAGACAGCTGGGGCCAATATTCAACGTTCCTAAAGAAAAGAATTTAAAATCCAGAATTTCATATCCAGCCAAACTAAGCTTTATAAGCGAAGGAGAAATAAAATCCTTCACAGACAAGCAAATGCTGAGAGATTTGGTCACTGCCAGGCCTGCCTTACAAGAACTCCTGAAGGAACCACTAAACATGGAAAGGAACAGTCAGTACCAGCCACTGCAAAAACATGCCAAATTGTAAAAACCATCGACACTATGAAGAAACTGCATCAACTAATGGGCAAATTAACAAGCTAGCATCATAATGACAGGATCAAATTCACACATAACAATATTAACCTTAAATGTAAATAGGCTAAATGCCCCAATTAAGAGACACAGACTGGCAAAACGGATAAAGAGTGAAGATCCCTAGGTGTGCTGTATTCAGGAGACCCATCTCATGTGCAAAGATACAGATAGGCTCAAAATAAAGGGATGGAAGAATATTTACCAAGTAAGTGGAAAGCAAAAAAAAAAAAAAAGCAAGAGTTGCAATCCTAATCTCTGGTAAAACAGACTTTAAACCAATAAGGATCAAAAGAGACAAAGAAGGGCGTCACATAATGGTAAAGGGATCAACTCATCAAAAAGAGCTAACTATCCTAAATATATATGCACCCAATACAGGAGCACCCAGATTCATATAGTAGTTGTGTTCTATAAAGCCACAGCTAACAATGAATTAGCAATACTCAACCATTGCTCCTAAGGGATAGTTAAGTTCCTGCAAGCTTCTAGTCACATTTTTATCAAAAATTCAATACATAGCCTCATTTTATGTGTGTTTATGTGTAAAGACACCATTTTGTTTTATTTTTTATTTTTATTTTTTTTTTGAGACGTAGTCTTACTATGTCCCCCAGACTGGGGTGCAGTGGCATGATCTCGGCTCATTGCAACTTCCTCCTCCTGGATACACTGTTAATTCATTAGCACTGAACTCACAGCCAATAGCACTATAATTCATGCCTGCACAGACGTTACCCAAAATGTGTATTTTCTCTGTAAAGCATATAACAGCCTTCTTGTGCTTAGGAGTACTAGACAGCACTTTACCACTATGTTTACGGACCATTTTAAACAGGGAAATCACCAACAAAAAGCACAAAAATGCAAAAAAGATGGCACTAAATAGACCTCAGAAAGGACACATTTACATTATGAATGCTGAGACAGGAAAGCAGAGTATCACCCGTATTCAATCTCAGCTAGGAATGTACACATCAGGTGACTCAAATTTTTTACCACTCTTTATATGCCTGCAAATGCCAAGAAAGCACCACAAACATTGATTTTGAGGTTCCAATAAATTTTAGTGAGTAGGCAAATTTGCAAACACAGAATGTGTGATAATAAAAAATGACTGTGTACACACACTCACTTTTGCATGTAGCAAACATTAAATCATTTTTTAAATGGGAAGAAAGAACATTCCTTATGCCTTTGCAGCTCAAAGGTGTGATTGAGTTAAATGCATCTGCTCATATCATAAAAAGGCTTGAATCCTCTTCCACTATACCGCCTCCACAATGATCTCACACAGTGATTCTAGAAGTAACCAGGGTACTGCCTCCCAAGGTTCTTTGTGCACCCTAGTCATCCTGCTGTACTTGTCCAATCTCTCAGAGGTTGCTTTACTCTCACTGGTCCACATGTGCTGTCAAGACTTCCAGAGAAGCTTCACTACCCAATGCTCATTGGCGTAAGAAAGCCATGACCATGGCTTATGTGCAGTTTCTGCGTTCACCTAAAAGGATGTCATCTTCCAGGAGCTGATGGGCACCATGCATACACAAAGGTAAGGGTCTTTTCTACAATGCCATTTCAAAGTTGGTTGCCTGGGTTCCTAAAGTTGCCCTGAGGCCAATCTTATAAAATCTCTACTAAATGGGAATTTCAGCTACGACCTTTAACACTTTTCATTGGGCTCAAATGAAATCTAAAGGAATTTGGATTGGGCTCAATCCAAAGGAATCAGTGGAAGTTTAGCTTCTTCTCATCTCCAGGCCACTGTCTCCATCCAATTCATCTCTCCTCATCTCTAATATGTATAAAGAGAGATGACAAATATTGGGAGAAAAGACATGGGCTATTATCTACACCTGGCAACTGACAGTCTTGTTAGAGTTTATTGTAGGAAATCTCAGCTCTATACCCTACTGAAGAATTTTGTGGGTGGAGTTTCCTTGAAACTCTGAATTAAAAAACCTCTTTTACTCACAATGTTGAAATAAATTGGTCATATGTTTCCCATTTTCCTTTCCCACAGCTGAGTCAATATAAAAGTTCTATTAACTTGAAATGGAGAAAACACATTTTCTTGAAAGATGGAAATTCCAATGATTGCCTGATGGACAGAGATCATCAAGGATCTCCATTTATTTTAGCTGAAATTCAGACTATGTATTCGAAGATTAGCCTTAACTCCCAACAACAAAAAAACAGTCTAGTAATATATCCAAGGTAACGCGGATTCTTAAGCTACTAAATATTTGCCTTAAATATAATTAGAGCTTTTCATGAGTGTCACTTAGTTTTGTGCCTCCTTTCAAAACTTTAAGAACTAAATAACTGTAATTGATTATTGCTTCTGAAAGCAGCTATCATACCCCATGATATATGTATCTTTCTTCTACCTGGGAGTCATTCGCATTAACAGTATTTTAGTAAGAGTTTATGCAAATCAGATAATCTCTGATCATGATAAATTTTAACTACTCTTGTTCTTGTACTTACTGTAACTTAACTAAGTGTTTAGAAAGTGTTTAAGGTTACACCTAGAATTTAAATTTCAGTTTTTCTTCTAAGCTTTTTCTACATTAAGCCCAGATACTCAATCTTCTCCCAGTGATTGAAGGATAATTATTTAAATTTGGTAGCAGGAAAAACTCTATCAATTAGAGTTCTCCTTACCAATGGTTTTTTTGTGTGTGTGTAAAATACAATAATTTCTGTGATTTAAAATAATACCTTGGCTTTCACTCTTTCAGGTCCATTAAAATTCCACAGTTTCTTTATCTCTCAGTCCCTCTGACATTTCCAAACTGTGAGGTCCTAAGTGTCTTACAAATACAACATTTAAACAGCATGGATAAGTAGCTAAAATTGTGTTCCGAAGAAAAGCACATCAAACACCTATTGTTTTTCCTTTATTGACAGAAAATAACTTATTTCCTTGAATTAATACATATCTTGTTTGTCTTTCACACTATACTTGATGGCAGGCCTCCAAAAAAGAGGTTTCAAAATTTTAAGCCAAAAATCTCTGGAAACCTCCATAAAGTAAGAATTTTAATTTAATATCCAATACATGTGTATTCTCAGACCTTTGGCAATAACAGTGAGATGTCATTATTCTCAGCTGCATGGATTATGAAACTTAGATAAATTTAACCTTATGAATGTAATTTCATGCTCTTATACTTTATTTCACTGATGGACATTTCCCTTCAAAATATTCTCCCTAATTTCTATGCCTATCTTCTTCACAATGCCATGACTCCTTTAGTAAGTGCCAGATTGCTCTCTAAAGTCTCTAGTCTAGTCTACTTCTGGCTCTTCCTAACAGTATAATTTAAGCCTGCATTTGCTTATGGCTAAAGCCAAAGTGTACTCAGTTTTAATCATGGCTCTGTAATTACTCTTAATTTAATCTTAATGTCCACTGGTATTTATTTATCATCCTGGTTAATGTGCATAATTTTAAAGAATTCCTTCCATCTGTTTTGGAACACAAACAAGCACATACGTACAGCATCCTATTTATGACTCTGATAAAGTAGGCGTGACTTTCCTTTGGTTACAATGGAGATATTCAAATTTATTCATGAGCTATTAAGACTACAAGTCATTGCCTATTCTATGCTAGACATGGTGATAATAAAAATGAAGACCCTTACTTCTGTCAATGAAGCACGTACGGCACAGAAATGTAAAACAGACCTCTAAACAAGTATACCTAACAAGAAATTACAGTTGCTATAATTAAAATACTCATAGACATAAATGGGCACAAAAAAGCTGAGCGGCCAATTCCCCAGAGGAGTGTCAGGGTGAAGAAAGGCAATTCACATGAAAAGTATTTTGGAAAAGCTGTGTGGAAGAGGTTGCAACCTCGGAGGGTTCTGGGAACTGTGATCTCTTGTGACTGGAACTTAAAGGGGAAAAGGGTTTTTTTGGAAAGAAAAGGCTTGGAGAGAGCTGAGATCATGGCAGGCCTTGCCTGGTACAATGATAGTTCGAACTTTATCCTATAGTTAAAAGGGAGCCAATAAGCAAAGGAGTAACATGACCAGCCAGTTTGGTATAAAGAGCATTCAGTAACCATGGAAACTAGACAAAAGCAGAAAGAGCAGCTTGAAACTACCCCAAGAGTTCAGACAAGGGACTTCGCTCCTTCAGCTTGGGGGTGTGGTGGGAATAAAGTGATTACTATTAACAAAGTGCTCCAATTCCCTCTGAAAGTAGAAGGCAGAACCAGATTTAAAAAATAATAATTTTGTTATATAAACAAAGAACCGCTCTAGATCACCCGATGTATTTTCTAAGTTTGAACACAGCAGTGAAATTGGGGGTCTTGATTGCACAGCCTAGGGCCAAACCAGTGCTTAATTTAAGGTCATCATATGACATGATAAGACAGTGCTAGAAACAATTTGTTCATTACTGTCCTCTACAAAAACTCAAAGTATTAGTTTTGCATGTGATAATAATGAGCTCTTTGAAAAGGTATAAAAATTAACTACTAAGTGACATGGACAACAGGTGTTCATCCAAGCATTTCCCTTTGTGTGCCTAGGCCATAAGAGTGTCTGTTGCTTGCATCCTTGGGAGTCTGGAAGGATAAAGTCATCAGTGCGATGGAACAATTTCCCTGAAGAAGGGCATGAAAGGTCACCAACACTTGCTTCTACCCGAGAGCCCTGATCCATTGGCCTATGGAACTTGCTAATTCTCAGAACCACAATGACAAAAATCATAGTTGTTGTTGGCATTCTCTTGTCCCTTTGAGTCCTCAATCTCAATATATTAAACCACCAGATGAAGTAGTCAGGTAAGTAATCCTTTTGGCCTAAAACATAGGAAGGAAAAGCCAAAAACTATTTTTGTGTTCCTGAATTGATCTGGGACAACAGAATCAGCTCAGAAAATAGTGAGAATTAGAAGAGAATAGATTTGTTCTCAGTGATATTGATTCATCCCAAACCTTACTCTAATTTCCACATGGATTATTTTGGCCCAGTTGCCCTGGGGCTGTGTCTCCATTACTTGGGATAAACCTATAGACGTGCCAATGCAAATTTATTAACTCACAAAGTATTCTACAGAGTATAAAAATGCAAAACAGCAGTGATATAAATCAGGAATAGCAGCAGGCAATAACATACTCAATCTGTGAGGTGTGTATTATTTTCCTTAAGAGAAAGATTATACTCAAGGAAGATTATTTATAGTTTCCTTTTGAATGATGTTAAAAAATATTCAGAAAGCCAAATTAAACTCGCATAAGCGATTCAGTGATTTTCATTTCGACAGATATGTGTTGCCTTCGTTCACAAAGTTGGCTCTTGATTGTTAGGCAGTTAAACCCAATGAGCAAAAACATGAACATCCTTTGTTTTGAAGACCAAGCCTAGTTTAGCTCCATTTGGTCTCCAATCCAGGTTTTTTAGATATGTGTAGAAGTGCAAGATCTTCGAATCAGAAGGTTATGTAAAGTCCTTCTATGATAGCATCAATACAAATGTTAAATATGCTCAACAACCCTATTTTTATTCCCAAGCCTTCAGAAATACCAGCATAAAAGAACTAAGGTATAAGAATGAGAATATTTATTACTGTTGGTAATAGTTTCATATTAGAAATAATCTAAACGTCCTACTATACAGAAATGGATAAATATATATTTGGTATGAATTAGATGTAGAGATCTGGAAAGAGGCCAATTCTTAATAAAAGAAAATCATGCAACAATAACTATAGATTAATTTTTGTTTAAAAAGGGAAAAGTGTTAGTACTGGTTAACTAGTGGTGGATGTGTGAAACTGGGCTTTTACTTAATATAATTCTATATTGTTTGATTTTTTTTTAGAAAAAATAAAGTACTATTCTTATAATTTTAAAACAAACAAAAGACAGTTATCAAATTCACTTTCCTGCCTTTATGACATATACCACCTAAACACAAAATCTTCCTAGTACCTTTCAGACATTTTCATATTTAGCTCTGGGAATTTCAGCTGATATAAATTAAAATTTCTGATAACACCTAAGCGATATGACATCACATGACTAGGACTTTAAAATGATTTGCATAAATCTCTGTGGATTAAAAATACTTTCACACAGCTCTGGCGCCAAACAAAGTCAATGGAATTTTAAGATCTTCCTTAGGTGTGGTTTTATTTCCCTTCATAACTCTTCTTCCCAGCTCCCACCATCCCTCTTTTATAAATAGATAAACTATGAATGTGGAATGAGTAAGAATTTCTGTAGGAGGTGGACAGTAAGTGGTGGTAATTGCAAACATACGTTCAGAAATGGCCCAGTATATTTAGGCATCGTATCATGAGTATATCATTTTTTAGAGCAAACATTTTCTCCACCTTCTGTGCATATCAGTACACATACAAAAATCTAAAAGGAGTCTTTCAATTTCACAGCCAACTGGATTTGCGTAAACTGTTGACTAAAAAATAACGCTGGAAAAATAACAGGCTTCATCTATAGGTAATGAGAGATTAATTTATACAGCTGCCTCATAAAGTTCAGATACATTTAATGAAAAAAATCCAATTCACTAAGTGAATAACTTAAAACTTTGCAAGTTTTAAATGTTATCTAGATGCAAATTCTCCACTTTTACCATTTTGCATATTGCCAAATTAATAAAAATGAATTAGGCAACTTATTTTTTCAACATCTTATAAATCAGTACCGGTGAAAAAATGAAATCTTTACCTTTCTCTCTGTTTATTTTATCTTTTCTAGAGTGATAAATATTCTTGCTTTAAGTAAGAATCCTCAATTCTTTTTGAAAATAGGAATATTGAACATATAAAAGAAGAAAAAGAGCCTATCACAAGGAAAACTGTAGTACATTAAAACTAGTTGGAACTTTGAAAACAGATCATGAAAAAAATCTTCAATATTATGTTTTTCTTACTCCTTTACATTTTGATATTTTTTGTCTTTTTAAGACAATAATACATCAAGGTTTCCGGGTAAGTGTCAAAAGCTTAGCAATCACCTAATGTTTTACAGACCCAGATTTCCTTCATTCCTATAGTAAGTGCAAAGGACATTTTGCATTTTTTCCTAAATATCTTACCATAAATTGTCTCAGAGACTTGTCAATCTGGATATTGCTGAGATATTTAAAGAATCTTTCATCTGAGACCTATTATGCTGAAATTAAGAGTCACTTCCAAGTCAGAAGTCAGAGGTCATGTCTAAAACAGTCACATATATCTGTTTTTAAAGAAGTTAATTTAATGTTAAGAAAAATTAGAATTTCATTTATTAAGCACAGGAGTCCACAACCAGTGAATTGCTATTGATTGGTAATTTAGCTGGAAGCATCATTTTACACTAAAATCACCAGCAGAGTGTGGTATTACAAGGAATCAAAGACAAAAAGAGTTTCAAGGAACCCACCATTAAATCCAACTATTTTGCTTTATAGATGAGGAAACTGAAATCCAGAATGTATTTAACTTTAGAGCCCTGCAAAACAGTTTTTCATAAATATGTATTACAACAAGTGATATCTTTTAATGTTATGTTTTTACATTTTTTTCGGAAAATTTAACTTTCTTTATAATTAGAATCAATTATACTAGCAAAAATTCAATACATGAGCCTCAAAGTCTTCTCATTATGTCTTCAACATATTAAAGTGGAAGCAACCAGAAGGCTCTGGAAATTCAGGTCTGAAGCTCTCCAGGGCTGGAGGTGGAAAAAAAAAGGAATCAAATGCTTATGAATGGTTGTTAAAACCATAGTGCATTTAAGATAATCTGGTAGGAGTAAATAGAGTGAGAAGCAAGCCAAGCTGCAGATCACAACCTCCAAAATATTTTGATCACTTAACTCCTCAGTTTAAAAAAAATTTGAGGATGCATCATCAGTATACTTTATTTATGTACTTTATATTACACTTGATCTTCAGCAAGCTAGATAACTTCTCTGGACTCCAGTACTTACCTTACAGGATGTAGTAAGGATTAAATAACCTAACATAAGCCTAGTATCTAGTAAGACTCCAATTAATGTAAGTTATTCATACATACACACATCATATGCATATAATATACATAGGCTGTACTAATGCAATATATTTATAATAAAACCCATAAAACTAAAAATTTGATAAAGATCAGCTAGAAATGAAATGTAAATAGAATTTCTAATATGTTCTTCTCATGTGTCAGTAGATTATCTTGTAGAACTCCATGGGACACATCCACTCCAATTTGCAAATCCCTTTTTCAGAGAACTTCTCTTTCAAGGGTTAAGCTATCAAGAAAACCAAGACTCAGTGATGTGTCGGAGTCAACTGGCACCAGATAAAAACAACTGTTCATTCAGTGATGTCACACTGGTAGCTGGAAATGGACCACAGTGAGAGTATTTACACCAACAAAATCAGAAAACATTATATGTCAGAGGTTTCTTCTTCCCCTCCAGAAAAATGGTTATTAGATATTCACTAGCACATCACTGTCAGCAGTTCAGAAGTAGGGAAAGAATGAAGAAAAAGTATTGTGAAGTCAAAAGGCCAAAAATAAAATGGAATGAGGAGGCTAGGTAGTCAGACATGTCCATTGGGAAGCCAAGGCAGGAGAATCACTTGAACCCAGGAGTTCGAGACCATCCTGGGCAATGTAGTGAAACCCCATCGCTATCCAAAAAATTGTCAAAAGCTGTGTATGTGTGTTTGGATTGAACAATTAGGCCAAAGTGGCTGGGTAGAGGCAGTGGGTGGGGCAGTGAGAAGCTAGGAAGAAAAGCAGTCCGTGAGGGAAGGAAGTACAGTACAGCCACAGGCCTGGGGAGAAAGTTGAATCATGGAAGTGGTGAGGATGGAAGTGCATAAAGAAGCCACAGCTTATGGAAAAAGTGGGACACAGGTTGAGAGAAGTTGGGATAAATCCTAGAGCCCTACAAAACGGTAGGCCAAAGAAGACACACAGCAGCTGTTGGGGGGAGGCACGTACAGTGGCGTGCAAAGGGCAAGCAAGTTTCTGTGACAGGTGAGTACAGGAAGGCAGGAGGGTCACTTAGAGGATGCGGGCTGAACTGAACAGGCAGAAGTTAGAAAACATTGTAAGGGGGAACTAAAGTGACCCAGAGAATGGGAAATAGGAAAGCAGGAAGAAAAAGCACTCAAATCCGACACTTCTAACTGGATATGAATCAGTTAAAAGGAATTTATTATATGATATTCTAAGACATTAATTTCTACCTTAAAAGAGAAACTAGAATTTCATTAAAAGCAATGATGCTTAATCCTCTGAACATGGTAACCCAACCATTATTTCCACGTGGTTCAAGTCTTCTATTTTGTTTTATTGAAGAGAAAAAAATGACTCTGATTGGGTTATTTTTACACACAAAGTTTAAATATTTGATTAGAAACTACACTGAAAACTGAACATCTCCTTGTGTGTTTAACACTCACAAATTCACTCGACCTGAGAGATGGCTGAAAGCCCGGGCATAATATTGCACTGATACCTTTGTAACTGGGACAGAATCACCCCAGATAAATACATCTGCCACTTACAGTTGAAGACAAGTCTTCATTGAACTGAGTTTACAGTTTTGTTTTCTCTTTTTATTACTTCTCTTAACCTAATGCTTACTTTCTATGCCCCTAGAAGAGGAACAGGGAAAGGCCAGGTGAAAAATAAACCTCCACCAGCAATATTTGCAGAGCTGTTTCTGGTAAACAGTCAAACTCACCAGGCTCTTATATCATCATTTATTTGCACTTGTCTTTTAACATGGCTTTTTGTGCTGTCATAAGCAATTCTTAATTTCCATCAATAACCTTTCATTTCAGGCATGGCCAGTTTGCATTATGAATGTGAGCGCTGAGAACCATCCTTTAGGATGCTGGAAATTGAGGACTATATCATAGGAGGATAATTTAGAGTTTGGGCTAAACTCAACTGTCATAGGCCAGGTAGGGCCCAATCTGTAAACTGGGTTGGTTTGAGTCACCTCACTGGCATAAGAGCCCTGAAGTTTAATGGAAACGGAACTGTCACTAGGAAAAGTTAGAAAGATGGTAACTTGTCCACCTGGGGCAGTTTTGTTCTCGGTCACATTGTATGTATTCGATTCATGCTGTTAACAACCCACCCAGAGTTAACTAGACTCGCTGAGAAATTAAAGATTAAAACTTATTAAAACTGTAGCAACTACCTTGCTGCCTTGTGAGGAAATTACATTTACTCTAGAAAAACCCTGCCTGGCTTCCAAACTGCTATAACTCCAAATAAGATCTGAAAAGCACAAGGGAGTTATAAAGAAAAGATTAGTTCTGACTTTTTTGCAAGAGGTTAGAAGAAACTTAGATTTGGCAGAGGGCAGAGGGGAATGGCACAGGAATTGTGTTCAAGTATATCTAGACAAAATAATATACAAATTGATCTGATGGCTTTGTAACTTCAATAATGGGTATCACCCAGACTGAACACTTCTTAGAACATAGTAGACATTCAGTATATACTTTCTAAGTAAATATCTGCCTGACTAACTCGCTGATTGAGTCAGACTTTAGGAATGTTGTCCTTCAGAACTCCGGCTGAAAACCAAGTTCAAAAATTGTGACTCAACCTTGACAACATATCAATTACTGCCAACTAATCAAGAAGTGGCAAGAGTGCAAAGCATCACCTGATAAAAAATGAGTCAATACTAACTGTCAATAACAGAAAAAGACATGTAACAAGGCAAATGGGTTTGGGGGAGTTACTGGTACTTTTTTTAGTTCATGGTAAGCATGATACCTTTATTCTTCTCCTTTAAAAGACCAATTAAATAAGACCACATTACTTTCCATTCTCTGTGGTCCCAAATTAATCATTTTGCATGAGTAGTTTCTCAAAATCATAGGCTAGTTTTCAGAAGAGAAACAAAAATTGACTAGAAACAGATTACCTCTTTCATTTGTTACTCAAATGAGTTTGGTTCAATGCTGTTTAGCATATGTAGTAGGTTTAACCAGTGGGATCACAACTCCGCCAGGACCAAGTCAATGACATTTCATGGTAGCTAAACAGAAGCTCTCTAGGACATGCCTAACACCAAAATATGGGGGGAAGAGGCTGGACGTGGCCAGAGATTCCAAAAACAATCTTCTTACAATCTTAGGTAAGCATCTCTTAGCATTTAATCTAACAGCTTTACTAAGAAATTATTGACATTCAGCTCACAGATATTTTCAGCATCTTCCATTTGGTGGAGTCAGTCCCTTTCAAACCACTGATTTTACAGTCACGGGAATTTGTTATTGTGATTTCCTTCTCAGGACTGGGTCAAATTATGCAAGAACATGACCTACAGGGTAACGGACAACATTTACTTGAATTCGTCTGGAAGTGTGTAAAGTCAGGAGGCATCACAGATAACCCAGTGAACTGAGGCACATTGAAAGAACAATGGAGGGTGGCAGGAAGACCTGAATAATCACCTATGAAGAAGCATGATCATAGTCATGAACAGCTGGAAAGAAATCCAAAGCAGAAAACAAGCAATGCTGTCAGAAGCTGGGGAAATGGAAATGGTGTGGCAGTGTGAAAGGAGGAATAATAGGGCAAAGGATCAGATCGAAGGCCAAGAATTCAGAACTCCAACAGGAACTGAAATCCCCTTTTATGTATGGGCTGGTGCAAGGAGAATATGGGACAACACAAAAGACTTAGATCATTAGACTCTTGCCCATCAAAATCCCTTGCCATTTCACCAAATAGATGACTGTGGGAGATTTCCAGAGCATGTTTGCTTTGGGACACTGGGACTCTTAGATCTTACTTTTCTATATTTATTACTTGTTCTTCTCAGAGTTTAAAATGAGTAGCATCTCTTAAGAACTGAGGCCTACCACTTTTTAAAATATCTATGACAATATTTTAATAGAGAGGGAGAAGTAATGTGACTTTGTTTAATACACTGAAAAGAGAAATCTGCACATCATTTTGGTTTTATTCTTCACTATCTTCTACTATATTTTAATATTTTGACTCTCATGTTATTTTACATCTGGAATGGGAGATCATGTTAAGATGTGTCAGTAAGACCCAGTTAATTCATTTAATTGCTATTATTAAGACAACATTTTTCTATATTAAGCAACAATTTGAAAACTATAAGAAAATATGAATTTTGTAGAAAAATAGAATTTACAGATTTTTAAATATGATACTTTATCATAAGCCACCAAATTCAAACAGCTTATTATGCAAAACATATTTAGAGAGTTTATCAAAGTTCTCAGATCTAGGATAATTTATCATCCCTTATTTTGGCTCATCACGTTTACTCCTTTTTCCTGATAGATAAGGTAAAGGAAATAACCAAGAACCACAAGAGTACTGTAGTTGCCATGTCATCATGAAAAGAATCACACTCAGGAAGTTCAATAGATGTGACTATTTCAGTGGGCTTGGAGTTAGGATAGGAAGGAGAAGAACCAACAGAATTCTGCCCACTAAGGAATCAAGATAAGAGGCAGAGAGACAACAGATCCATGCAACCCAGAATCCCTTCCTAGCACTTGAGTTGAACCAAAGAGAAGCAGGAAGTAAGGGCAACAGTCAATCCCCTCATCTCCCTCTTTCTCAAAGTCCCTTTTCCTCAAACCTTTTTCCTTCCTCAAAGCTGAACCACACTTTCGTGCACCACTACTTTTATCTCCTTGTATCTTTATTGTTTCATGCACTGTGAACACTAACTCTGCTTTTTAAAATCCCTATCAAAATTCATTTTGTAAATATCAATTCCAAGATTACTCCCAATATGAAAAATTGAGGTGTCTTTTGTATTTCACTACAGTAGGGTGAGGAAATTATAGCTGTGCTTAAATATTAGAGAGAAGATGTTATTAACCCTAGTCATGGTATACTGAGAAATGCAGAGGAAGGGGATGTATAACCAGCTGCCAAAGAGTTACTTTATCATCACTTTACTTTGCTCAAAAAACATAGACAAAGGTGACTTCATTACCACAAATATTTTCCTGGTCTTTTATTTCTCTGGCTTCAAATCCTCTTACTTGGTGTACTCACTGACCAGTCCAGGAAATGCAGAACAAGAGCTTGACAAGCTCAGCTTCTTCGATTTCTTTAGAAATAAGTTGTCAGAACTTGCCATTGTTGAGCTAGCCTCACCTGCCCAAACACCAACTTAAATAAACTAACAGTACCTGAAACAAAAGGAATTTCAACCATGAGTGTTAAATAAGCCCTGAAAATGGCAGACACTGATGTGTATTGTTGCTTAGTCTGAGCAAATATTGAAATGTTATTGTAAGCCTTCAGTTTAACTTTCAATGTGCATACCTGAGTGTCTCGTGTGGGTGGGACAGAGTGGAGCCGGGGGAAAGGGGGCCCACACTCCTAAAAGCAGATGCTTTCCCTAATGCTGTGTTCTTACATTCACTACTCCTGCTCAGCCTGATAACATACTTGAAAAAAAAATTAAAATGCCCAAACTTCTTTTGCTATCAGGTACTTCAAAAAGAAATGTAAATTAGTGTCTGTCATAAAGTTATGGAGAATGAATTAAAGTCATTAATGTTAACACATTATTCACAAAATGTAACACTTTTTCCGAAGTAGAAACTCAATCAATAGAATGCAATAAATCAAACATGATTCAGTAGGGAAAGCGACCAGTTTCTAGTTCACTTAAAAGGGACTCGGGATAAGGCAGCAGAACAGGTTACTGCCTAACACATTTTTCACATTTTTCACTAAAAATAGATAAAATGTCTAATTTCAGGCTCTGAACAGAATGTGTTTTAATGCAATTTCTTTGAAAATTTCTGTTTCTTGTGCACCTCTGAATATATACTCAATGTGAATTAATTATCACTGGTTCCTTAGCTTATATTTTAGTTACTGCAAAAAATAAAACCTGTCCCGTTTGTCTCTTCACCAGAAAAGAGAAGGTAATACCTATATCATTAGCATGGTCTATGGCCCTAGAATCAATGTGACATGTGGAAAGTTTTTCAGTAAGATTGAGTTACAAAGAACCATGATGTCTTATGTGATTGTACGTCTGAGATCTGTGATACTATTTGCTCAATTTCTTTTGTTTTTCCTGTTAACATTTTCATTTCAGTGTTGCTGCTAATATTCTATTATTTCACCCTTCTTTATGTTTCTCATGTATTTTCCTTTCAGTTAGTCCTGTCGAATTAACCGAAGAATAAAACTATATAATATAGTCTTATTATAAGCAGAAGAAAATGAAGATGATCTGATGAGATAAATCACTGAAGGTTAATAGCTTTTTTAAAATCAATCTTCCTTCAAAGGAAAAGGCTAAATGGCTTAGTGGATGAAACGCTAGCCTCTCACCTCTGAGACCATAGTTCAAATCTAAACTGTGAGGCCTTAAGCAACATCTTTGCTGGGCGGCTATCAGTCTCTAGTGGACAAAAATCTGCACTGCATGAGTTTGAGACCGCTGCAATAACCCTCCCCCTACCCACCACCATTCCTGTCTGAGGGCCTGATGTGCTTCTTGTTTCCAGTCCATCTTGTCCCTTAGGAAATGGTCCAGGTAGGAGTTCACATGACTGTCAGGAAACTGAGTGTTTTCAGAGCAGCTTCCTCAAATAGCACCAGTGCTGTGAAGTCACTGGAGGCTGCTACTTCCCAGTTCTGACCCTCAGCTGTCACCCAAATAACCTGACCTTCCCCTCCTATAAACAGAGTGACACCTTTTCCTGTCAATTAACAAACTAGGACAAACAGAATTGATCACTTGGCTATTCCAGACTAGCTAAGGACTCACCAGAGAGCGGTTACTCAGGTAGAGGGCAAACTTCAGTAATTAAAATAAAAACTTCCAAACAAAATGGGGAGGCAAAAATGCACACATATATAAACTCATATATAAACATGTATATACCTACACCCATACATACACTCATATATAAACGTGTATATACCTAAAAGAGTGTGTAGCAAGTTTTAACAAATACAAGTTTGGGCCATCGTTTGGTCGCATGGGTAATCCTCCATTGCTGGCTATTTAAAAAGCTTCTTTGTGTTTACTCCTTAGTAATGTGTTATCAGCATCCTTCAATAATGTAGTGCACTGCATTTTGAGTCTCCAAAAGAGATATACAAAGTGTTTGCAGAACACACACATGGCACAAATAGCTATCATTTAAGGAGATTGTAGTCAGCTCGATTTTATGGGCAAAGATGTGTATATATAATAATCCTACTGTAGTGTCCAACTAAAATCAGCACTTTATTTCACTGTTTTATGATGAAATATGTTTTGTCTGTGCATTTTATGCATTGTGCAATAACCCACTTTAAAATAGAAGCAATGTCTAATTTGGAACAATTTGGACAGGAGATGGTATTTGCATACAATGAAATGTGTAAGAAAAGTTTAAGAAGAGAATGTTGATGCATCTGTGAAATTTCCATGTTCCTCTAAGATTATTTATTAATGATTGTTGTTTACTGCTAATTCAAACCACCTGCAAATCTCTTTGTTATGATTAAAGCGAGCTTTTTCCCCCCAGGCTGATAGATGGCTCTGTAATTTTGGAGGAAATATGCTAAAGGTCATGAGTTAATACATCCTCTGGTACTTTCTCTTCCCATCCTTGCTTTCCCAAATGGGAGGAAAGCTGTGTTGTATTATTTCCATGTCTTTGTAACGTCCATTCAAAATGAAATTAGAGAGTGCATTAGAAAGAGAGTATCTGTGTGTACACACAGCAAAATCCACACGTATTCTGTATAGTCGATTACTAAAATTATACAATTGCCTTTTGAGAAATTTTATACAAAAAAATCTTTCCTTAATAATCTATGAATATCACTGTCTGAATCAAGTACTATTATCCCTTTTAAAATTAAACTATCCACAAAACATGCATTTACTTTCCGCTATACAAAATGCTAATAATGCTTTTAGAATGGTCTTTAAAAAGTCTAATTATATCATTTAAAAACTGAGAGACCAAAGGGCAAGCTAAATTCTCCTAACATAAATCAGACTTTTTTTATTTCAATGACTTTAAAAACCTCAAATGCAGTAATTTTAATAGCAATGAAAGAATGAATAAGTCATAACTCCGCCTGATCACATAACTGTCTATAACTGTTATTAAATGCTCCAAAATAAGTGAACTCATTATGTTTCTGCACTGCTTTTAGCTAATCTAAGATTCTGCTCACTTAATCATGCAGAAAAGGCTTCAGTGCAGTTTTAGACCCTCAGCAAGGTCACTTCAATGCCTTTTTTCTGTTCTATACTGATCATTTAAGAACAGCACTTTGACCTGAAACTGATGCTGTCTCATATAAGCTTGAATGTTTAACCCCCACAGAGCTGCATTTTAGGTATACGTTTGCACAGCCTATTGTCATATTTGCTGCAAACTGAACTAGGTTCGCTTTTCAACAGTAAAGGAAATGCCAATCAGAATTTGTAAATGCCATGTGCCCAGTGAAACTCCCTCTCATATGATACAGAGACAGAATTCATGATTTTAAAAATATACTGTTTTGTCTGTGAATGGTTTATTAAGTTGTAATTGGCTTTTAGGTGTGGTGACTAAGTTTTTTTTTTTTTTTTTTTTTTTACTGTTTTGTCAGACCATATGTAAATTTAAAGTGGAGAATTTATCTAGCAAAGCAATTCTTTTGGACACAGGTTGAGGCTCTCCATGCAGTTAAGGAGACCATGAGAGAAAGTAAGGTTCTGGTCCTTTGCCAATTGTCCTTTGCAACAAAGGCCAATTTCAAACTTGAATAATATTCTTGCATGTCTGTTAAGTCACAATATTAAAACAGATATTATAGCAAGGGTCGTAACAATTGTTCTAGAATGCGGAGACAGGGTTTCCTGTTGTTGCAAAAGGAATCTGCATGTGAAAAGAGCTCAAGTGAAGCAGTCCTAGGTGTAGATAAGAAGCAAAATACAAGAGTGAAAAATCACAACTGAAGCAAGAAAAGGCACATGTGATAAGAAGCTAAAGAGAGAGGGACAAGGAAGAGGAGGAGGAGGAGGAAGAAGAGACAAAGACAGAGGTAAAGAAGAGAGAACAAAGGGAAGGACAGGAAAAATCCACCGATGAGTAAGATCCAAACGAGAGGTTTGTGTATTTGTTTGTTTGTTTTTAAAGGATGGTTTACATCTGGAAAAAATCAAAGGGCATTTTGACAACTTGTAGAGTCTCCCGGAAGGCTCCAAAAAAGGGAAGGACACCCTTTGAATCTTGTACTTGAGGCAGGTTGCTGGACTGGGTGGCTTCTTAGAAGTTATCCCCTGGGCCTGGCTTCCAAGTGACATACACTTCAGTTCAGTACACTCCCGCCTGCTGAAGGCTCTAGTGCAGGACTCAGCTTATACCCCCGGTCCTGACACTTTTGAAGGACCATTTCTCAGACCAGAAAGCCAGGAATTGAATTCCAACCCTGAATCTTACTCATAGCATATTTAATATTTTTTCTGTATCATTTGGAAGCATATACCGCGTGGCAACAGGATGTCAAATGAAAATGTACATGGAATAAGCACTGAAACACAGAAAGTGGGATCTAACTATGTTCCAATCACTTTCAAAGCTAGGTATGTAGCATCTGTTAACAACGTCAGCTTTGTATTTTTGCTTAACTATTTGTGTTCACTTGGGTTTCTATTAGGCTTTGATTGTAAGATCCCACCTTTGATAAAATCTAACTCTATTAGCACACATGTAACTAACATGTAATCTAACTCTGTGAAGCAGCCACAGTAAGTAATTCACTGTGCTAGATGCCAAGATGGGGCAATTGCAACAGGAATAAGACAGTATCCTTGTTCTTGAGGAATACAGAATATATTAGAAGCCAGAGCACTCTTCTGGGGGTCAGGACATCAGCGTTCTTTTATTGGTTTATATTCTGACACCAACTACTGTACTGCAATTCAATTATGGCTCTAACCATCTGAAATTATTGCAGACCCCACAAGGTAAGGGTTCAATCCTCCATGAACTGCCCTCACTTCAGATGCCAGCCACACTTCAGAGATCCCGAAGCTACCAACACTTCTGACCAACTGGCTACAAATTCCAATTGTAGTGGGTTGTTCCTACAACTCCCTCAGATTCAATAATTGGCTGGAACGACTTTTAGAATTCAGGAAGCCACTGTACTTAGAATTACAGTTTAATTATCAATACCAATCGGGACCAGCCAAATGAAGAGACACAACACAGAATAAGGTCTGGAAGGGTCTTGAATGCAGCATTTTCATGCCTTCTGCCTGTGTGATT
The DNA here is from genome assembly GCF_003255815.1 of Theropithecus gelada. Lineage (NCBI taxonomy): Eukaryota > Metazoa > Chordata > Mammalia > Primates > Cercopithecidae > Theropithecus > Theropithecus gelada. Next base: position 13,120,096 of record NC_037674.1, read on the forward strand.
AGGATGTGTCACCCTCCTAGCACATCAATGTTTTCATCAACCAGGAAACCTCACTGAATCTCAGGGGCCACAGTTTTTATTGAAGTACTATTATGTAGGCATGCTTGATTGAATCATTGACTGGCCAGATGACTGAACTCAATCTCTAGCTTCCTCCCCTCCCCAAAGGGTGGGAGGTCTAGCCTATATCAAGTGATGCAAAGCCCGATCCTCTAGTTACATGGTTAGTCTTTCCAGCATGATCACCCTTCATCCTGGGGCTATCAAGGGGCCCTTCATGAGTCCCTGGATTAGTGCACACTATCAGGTGTGCTCCAAGGGGATTGGGAATAACAAAGATACTCCTTTTACTAGGAAAGTTTTAAGGATGTAGAACAAGCTTGTCCAGTCCACAGCCCTCAGGCCACGTGAAGCCCAGGACAGCTTTGAATGTGGCCCAACACAAATTTGTAAACTTTCTTAAAACATTATGAGATTTTTTTGCTATTGTTTTTTAGCTCATCAGCTATCATTAGTGTATTTTATCTGCAGCCCAAGACAATTCTTCTTCTTCCAATGTGGCCCAGGAAAGGCAAAAGATTGGACACCCCTGATCTCTCTCCCAGAAATCACGGACAAAGTCCAATCAAATTCTTTATTATATAAAATTTCATTTGTGTATTCATGAATGAATTTATAAAGCACCTACTTGACAAGAAGCCCTAGTAGTCACTAACAGGAACATCCAAATGTATTTGACATGACCTGTAGTAAGAACTCCTAACACATCTTGTAAGATAAATCATATACAAATAGTAACAAGAAGGGGATAAAGATCGTTTATGGGTAATTGTTCTTTTTACTTATTCATTACTTACTCATGAAATAACTACAAGCAAATCACAAATCTAAGTCAAGGGGATAATCTAAAAAGCTCCTTGAGTTTCTTAGAGAAAGTGTCTAGATACTAGTATTAGGACCGTGACAGCTTTGCAAACCTGATACTTACGTAACAGACTTGATGATAATCTGGCATGTGTTTTTAAATCTTTGGAGCTGCTTTGTTACCTTCTTTGTGTCCCATTCTTATCTTCTCCTAGTCATGCCCTTACATTGTCCCCTTAACTTCCATGTCCCTAAAATGACTCTGTTGCCCTAGCTTGCCTTTCCTGACCTAGTTATTCCTTGAAATTTACTTTAATCGACAAATATTAATATTGAAAACCTACTCAGTAAAAAGATACTGAATTTATATATCAAAATTTTTCTTTCCTGAAGGTCATCCTCTCTTGGAGTTTCTTAAAAAGTCAGTGGCTAAAGCTATGATATTGGTACAATATGAATAGGTGATAGTGATTTGAAAGACAGTCAGTACCAAACCAGTTGTACCTTCTAAGAGTGGTCCTCGATGCTTTAAATCTGAGTTTCTCAAAGTTTTGTGGAACCTGGATAGCTCAATGAGATGTTTCTTGAGCAAAGAGTTTCCCATGGTAAAGAAAAAAAAAAAAAAAAAACAAGGCGGGGAAGGGGGGAGTCATGCCTATATGTCCTTTAAGATGAGTATGAGTATTTCACAATCCTACTGCAGGAGATATATCTAACTTTTTTTTTTTGAGACAGAGTCTCGTTCTGTCGCCCAGGCTGGAGGGCGGTGGCGCCATCTCGGCTCACTGCAAGCTCCACCTCCCGGGTTCACGCCATTCTCCGGCCTCAGCCTCCCGAGTAGCTGGGACTACAGGCGCCGCTACCGCGCCCGGCTAATTTTTTGTATTTTTAGTAGAGACGGGGTTTCACCCTGTTAGCCAGGATGGTCTCGATTTCCTTGACCTTGTGATCCGCCCACCTCGGCCTCCCAAAGTGCTGGAATTACAGGCGTGAGACACCGCACCTGGCCTATATGTTTAACTATTTAACCCAGTATTTTCCGAACTTATTTAGACATGATTGTCTCTTGCAAAATACTTTTAGAAGCCTGCTTTGGGAAAAGCCTGTTCGGGAAAAGCCTGCTTTAATTGAAAATAATTTTACCTCTCTGTCAGATCCTTGAAAGAAGCCTATTTGGAAGTGTAGGTATTCTATATTAAATTACATATAAAATAATAAAGCAAAAATCAATATAAGGGAGTATTAATACTATTCCTTAGGAAGATCTAAGTATGATTAATAATTAAAGTACTGTCCAACAATAATAAGTTTGATGTATCTGTAAGGATATTCCTATTCATGAAGCATTATTATTAGTGTTTATTAATATTGCTACTGGAAATAAGCATTTTTATAAACTATAAGATGCTCGCAGCTGGCAGAAAAATATATTCATTCAGGAGAAAAAAAACCAGTATCATCTCATAATTATCCCACCCTGTATTTGCTTCTTTTCATGTCTTCAAATATATCTTCTAATTACATCTGATTAAGCTATAGCTGGGAACGTGCCAGAGGTGTCTGTGAGTTCCATTGGAAACATAGCCAAGCCTCAGAAAGAGTCCCTGTCCTCATGGAGCTCAGTATAGGGGAGGAAAAGCGACACATGGATACATAATGTCCATACTGCATGGGAAGAAATGCTTTAGAGATAAAACAGAAGGAGAAAGAACAATGGAAGAATTATAGTCCACATAGAGAAGTCATCATGAACAAAAAAACCAAAGGAGGAAAACTGCTAGACCAATGCAGGAAACTGCCCTAGAGGCACTGGTGATCAACAATGGAGACAGGTCAACCTGGAGATGTCATCACGGGTCAGTTCATGAAGGGGTTGACATGTCATGCCAAAGAGCTATTTCTCTCTTCTCGGGACCCAGGTCTCCAAAGGGGGGTGTGCAATTATCCTTTGGAGATTAGGAAGAAAATAGAATGTCTGCTTATATTTTTATTTTGTGCTTTTAAAATAGATTTGTTTTTGTAAAGTAACGAATACACTAGTACTTTCTATGTGCATATGATTGACAACTAAATAAATAGACATATAGTGCAGTGGAGGAATTCTCAAACTTTGCTTTACAATAGGAATGTGATCAAACTGAAGACCATCTTCTATGCGATAGGGAGTTACAGAAGTTTTAAATAGGAGAGTTAATCAGTTAGATTCACATTTTCAATAAGTCAAAATTTATTTTAGGAATTCAATGGAACCTTTCCCATCCACTATTTGCTATGAAACAATATTTACTATTAAGGGGACCACCTGCATCTGCACCCTCAGTACCATCGGTAAGTGAACTTTCCAGATAGAGATCTTATTATGCATTATGTAATTTCCTTGTTTAAAATCCTTCAATAGATCCCCACCGCCTCTAGGAGAAAATTTAAATTCCTTAGAAGAAAGGATTCTGTTCTCTCTCATATCTGAGCTTGCATGCTCACCACACTTTAGGGATGAAGATGGGTAAATCTTTACTTTGTATGCCCTTTGCCCTTGTTCTATAATCAGTGTAACTTGTGTATACTAATTGCCCTTGTTCTATAATTAGTGTAACTTGTTCTATACTTAGTGCAACTTACTGTAAGTTGAACTCCTGAGAGAAGAGAAAGTGAGCACAAGCAGTAATGATCAGGTGTTTGGTGCCTCCTCCCACAAACTCCAGTCCCCACTCCCCTGCAGGCATACTCAGAGCCCAAAGTGAGGGGAAGCTCACAGCCTGGGGGAAGAAGAGAAGGCAGCAAAAAGCATGTCTGGCCTTTCTGAAGATTTGAGTGGGGACATTCATACCTCCAAAGGATGTTCAGACCCTTACTGGGCTTCTGAGCCAAGTGGCTTGCCTGGCCACCAATAGCAGAAGCAGGCCTTCTATGCTTTCATAAAACATCTGTTGAGGTTTATTTCAGGTAGCAGCCCTAGTTGTCAGGACTCTCATGCCCAGTTTACTGTCACTAGTGTCCTCTCTGGGATAAAGTAATAGGCTTTCTGATGACCAGTTGCTTGAGCACTCAGGCTTGGCTGTTGGGCCTAAGCTGTGGGAATTCTGATTAGGCTAAGCAAGAGGGTACATGTGGTCATTTTAAGGCTTTGTCTAAACAGTGGTAGATCTTAACGGTTGGTGTTTAACAACCCTCCCCATTGCCATATTAATGATTTACAAAGGTGAGCTTATATCTGTTTTCTATATATTTTAACTCTGATTTTTTTCATTATCAAATTATTCATAATTTTGGACTTCATTCACATGTGTAAACAATATTTCCACAACCCAACAAAACAAGCACTGGACCCATGACATGGTCTCCTTTCCTTTGCACTGCTTTCAGAGTCACAATCACCTATCTATTTTTTTTTTTTATTTTTTCAACTTGATTTGAGCCTAACTCTCAGAGAGAAAGCAATCTGACATCTCAGCCCTGTACACTCATCAATACAAATAATTCAAACAGAAGTTTCATGAAATAAAAACCCCTTATTACATGCAATGTTTTTGGATATTTTCTTTCCTTTTCTGTTTTATTTTGTAGAAATGAAGCAACTGACTAACCAATGACTCTGACCTGCAGTTTGAAAATATGGCATAGGGTGAAATCTGTGGGTAAGAGCCTGGGCCCCAGGGTGGGTGAGTATGGTAAAGACTAAGGCTCCTGGCACCGAGAAAATTGGGACCTGCAAGACTCCAGTATTGTATGATCATTCATTGTGGTATCTAGGTTCCCGGGGTGGTGGTAGGACCTGCGGATCAGGAAAGGTTGGAATCCATGAGCCCAAATCATCTGTGACTATAGGGGAGTTATTGGCAGGTCAGTGGGTGGGTGAAAGGAGACAGGAGAAAGAGCAGATTGGAATAAATCTCAGAGGTTGTGTTTTTTTGTCTTTTTTTTTTTTTTTTTTTTTTTTGAGACAGAATCTTGCTCAGTTGCCCAGGCTGGAGTGCAGTGGCCTGATCTCTGCTCACTGCAACCTCTGCCTCCCAAGTTCAAGTGATTCTCCTGCCTCAGCCTCCCAAGTAGCTGGGATTACAGGCATGTGCCACCACGTCTAGCTAATTTTTGATCAGTGGTACTAAAAGTGTAGTCCCTGGAGTAGCAGCAGCAGCATCACCTGGAAATTTGTTAGGATGAGAAATACAAATTCTCAAGTTCCACCTCCTACCTACTGAATCAGAAACTCCATGAAATAGGCCCAGCGATCCATGTTTGAGTATACCCTCCTATGACCCTGATGCACACCAGCATCTTCATTCTAGAGATATGATCTCTTTGGCCTGTTTTCAGCAACCTGAAAGAACCACCTCTCAAGTTCAATTCTCCATTCAAATTATTTCACTGGAACACATTGTCCATTCCATGTGGTGTATATGCTTTAACTGAGTACTACAGGTGCTTGAATAAAAAGTGCAAATGAATTATGTTGAAGAGTAAACCTAAAAAGAAAATGACCAAAACTGGGACCATCTGCCCCCGTTGCCACTCCCATAGGATACATGCACAGGCTGTTTTTAACAAGACAGGTTTTCCTCTCACCGTGACACCATGCATGGTATCCAAACAGTACAACTGTGTATTCAAACACAGAAGCTCCAATGACTAAAGATATAAATGATATTAATTTACATAGTAAGCGATATGTTTTAAAACATATGTTGGGCTTAAAATAATTGATATTGGTAAAAAATATTGAAATGCTTACAGAAAGGATTCAAGGATATAATGATATTAATACCATCTGTGCAGTAGCCATCATAAATGAATCAGCAACGCACTGTTTTTTTATTTTTTTAAATCCTGTAATGGATGCTTCTGAACAACACTGTAATTTCCATGAAAATGCTCTTGAAATTTACTATCATATTTTAACTTCATTAATTCATTATAGTTTTCTCCTATGTTTTCCCCCTTCTTTTTCCTAGAAGGTAGTAAGACCATGAATCATGTTTTTCAGATAATTTTTCTCTCTTCAAAGTGCATTGTTGGGCTGTATATGT